>NC_064868.1:15044323-15363823 GCF_024139225.1 Suncus etruscus | reverse complement strand
TATACAAGAGTGGTTGAAGTGATATAGATAACATCTTTCTCAGAAAAGCCCCTCCTCTGTCTTCTTGAGGCCAAAACACCCATCGGAAAGGGGGGGAAGATGCTTGTCAAATATGTTTTGAATGCAGTCCAAATATTTAGGTGCTTGGCATCATGTTGACAGCCATCTGGAAGGCTGATAATAATTTCTTCTAGATATTTTGGAGGTTCATAGCCAGAACTTCTGTCTTCTTGGAATACTAGCAACTATGTTTCATTCAGGGTTAATGAACATTGGGCTCACTTTGACAGTGCAGGTACAGTGAACTGGCATTTTTTGAGCTCTTGCCAAGGATGAGCCATACAGTATCTACTTGACTCTTCTGAGAAACCTATAAGGTATATGTTTTTGTTTCACAAAAAAAAGTACCAAATGCATAAGGAAAGTGGAAGAAGATTTGTCATTCTGGTTCTAGACAACCCTTTTCTTACCATCAAGGCACATAGATTTGTTTTTTACCGCACTGTCCCAAAATAATTCAAAGAAATCACATAAAATTTCTGACGAGGCCCTAGAGAATAGCAAGGAGGATAGAAATTGAGTGGAGAAAAAACACAAATATGAAACAAACAGTGGGGGCCAGGGGCCAAAGTGGTCTCAGGTGCATTGGTGGTGTTAAAAAAGGACAGAACTAAATATCCAAGACAGTCAGCATCACTGAAATCATGGGACCCAAATTTTAGGAATCAAAGCTTAAAATAGGCCTGTTATGCTGGCAGGCTGGGAGTAGGGGGTTATGGGATGCACACTGGAAACATTAGTGGAGGGAGATCAACACTGGTGGTGAGATTAGCCCTGATATATTGTATGCCTGAAACCCAACTATAAAAGACTTTGTAAGTCACAATGGTTTCAATAAAATATTAATAAATATATTTTTTAAAAGTTCTGTGAGCTAATTCCAGCTCAAAGCTGATCAGGATCATCTGGGCATATATTTTTTTTTAATTTTTTAAATATATTTAAAGAAGATGCATTACATAGTTGACATAACTGATAATAATATATTTGTTTTAAGAAGACCAAAAGCAACATGATTAAAAATATAAAATTGAAAGAAAAACTAAAGAGATGGAAGAGAAAGAAAAGAATATTTTAGAAAATTATTGAAACACAATGAATTCATTAAAGCACCAGCACAAAGTTTAGTAAGCTCTTTTTTTTTTTTTTTTTTTTGGTTTTTGGGCCACACCCGGCGTTGCTCAGGGGTTACTCCTGGCTGTCTGCTCAGAAATAGCTCCTGGCAGGCACGGGGGACCATGTGGGACACGGGGATTCGAACCAACCACCTTAGGTCCTGGATCGGCTGATTGCAAGGCAAATGCCGCTGTGCTATCTCTCCGGGCCCGTAAGCTCTTTT
Source organism: Suncus etruscus (assembly GCF_024139225.1). Taxonomy (NCBI): domain Eukaryota; kingdom Metazoa; phylum Chordata; class Mammalia; order Eulipotyphla; family Soricidae; genus Suncus; species Suncus etruscus. The sequence goes on along the minus strand of NC_064868.1, from coordinate 15,362,424 downwards.
TTTTTTAAGAAAGGATAAGAGTTAAAAAATACAGTAATAACGGTGTGAGTTCCAATTGTTGTTTGCATAGGCCCAGCAAAATATGAGGAAAATGGGAAAAAAAAAAACCTTGGCCTAAATACAAGGAGACCTTATCCCTGAAGTTTTCGGGCATAAGACTGACTCTGGATTCCAGGCATACTAGGTTGTCCAACCCCTGAGTGTTTTCGCATAATAGCTGTTGTTGGTGTCACGTTTCTGTAGTTAAAGATTCTGGTTTCTGTGCATTTACTTCATCAAAGTCAGGATGATGTGGAGCGCCCTCTAGTTTCACCTCACCATTAGATGTGGAGTGTCCTGCCATGCAAGCAGGTTGTTGCTGTTGCTGAGTCATTTGGTTGTTAAGGGAACACTCCTTGGAGTAAGTCAATGCCAAGGTAAGCGGTAGAGTCTTCCCTGGTAGAGGTTTGCTTCCTGGTGATGTTGTAGACAATTGTGGTCGTTTCTGTAGATGGTCAATGATTCAGGAGTGTATGGGAAAAGTCCATTCTTCTGAGGCCTGAGCCAAGTCATTATGCCAGTGTTCAAGGTATAAGGCCTAACTGCATTACAAAATTTGTGTTCCTATCTCTATTATATAAGAATTTATTTGCATATGTAATATTTTCCCATTATAATGCGCCTATGCAAAAGAGGAACAATCGTCTGAGCATATTTTAGAGAAATCTTAGAAGTTGGTAGCATTGGAGTGCCAGGGCACATTGTGAGGAAAAAGAATAAACTAGTTCATGTTCATCAGCACCACCAATGAATGGTCAAGAAGCTGCAACTGATTAACGAGGAAAGCATGAAAGGCCCATGTGCAGATCAAGTGATGGAGCTGTAGAGATAGGGTCAACCAGGTGCCCGTCAGAAGCTTGGGCCCAGATGCAAAGTCAAGAGGCTGAATGCCAAGATACAATTATAGAAAGTGCTCCCTTGCACAAAATATTTTCTCACTTAATTGATAACCATTTCGCTGATTTCTTTGGTTAAAGCTGACTTTACTTGATTATACTTTGCGACTAATATCTACTTTTCAGACCTACTAATATCTACTAATATCTACTTGTCAGATGTTTCCACTAGGATCATGGTCAGGGAAACTAAAACTTTCCCTTTTAAGGTGTATTTTTATGAAGAAGAAAAAAAAAGACTGGATTCTTTGAGATTCCTGATTCAACCCTGGATATAATTCAAATGATGATAAAAAGCCAAGAACTGTTCATCTGTCCCTGCTCTAAGGGTTCTCCCAAAATCTATCTCTAAGTCATTTTGTATACATATATAAGGAGATATAGACAAAACTGTAAGTCTAGTGATGGAGAGATAGTACAGTAGGTAGGGTGCTTCTCTTGCATATGGCCAATTGAGTTTAATCTCTGGTGTGTCATATGATCCTCCAAGCCCACCAGAAGTGATCCATCAGCACAGATGAAGGAGTAAGCCCTAAACACCACTAGGTATGACCCCTCCAAAAAAAAGAAAGAGGGGCTGGAGAGATAGCATGGAGGTAAGGCGTTTGCCTTTCATGCAGGAGGTCATCGGTTCGAATCCCAGCGTCCCATATGGTCCCCCGTGCCTACCAGGAGCAATTTCTGAGCATGGACCCAGGAGTAACCCCTGAGCACTGCCGGGTGTGACCCAAAAACCACAAAAAAAAAAAAGAAAGAAAAATATATCAAAATAAGTTAGAAATACCCATAAGGATTATAGGCCCTATTTCTGTAACATGACATATTTATTTATTTTGCCTATAGCTATTTATCTAATACATTTATTATAAGGCTCCCATGATTATGGACATTAAGCCCCATAATCTGCCATCTGCAAGCTGGGTCCCCGAGAATCTTTGTGTGTAAGTTCCAGTGTAAATCCAAAGGCATGAAGGGTGATATTGCCAATGGCATCAGACCTTGGTTTCAGGGAAGGAGGTTTTATTAGGACTCAGCAGTTCTCTTCAGATCCTCAGTTGACTGGAGACCACACAAATTGAGCTGGTAAATTTGCTTTATTTAGTCTACCAATTCTTCTAGAAACACACAAGAGCCATCCCTAGAAATATCTAAACAGACCTGGACATCCTGTGTCTCACTAAAGTTGGAATAAAAATGATCAATTCCAATTATCAATCTCCTTAAACCATTCCTCCTCATCTTGGAGTCTGAGAGAGATTAAGGCACTGGCTGTGTATGCAGCTGATCCTAATTTTATCCTACACAGAACCAGGAATAGGACCCAATACTGCCAATTGTGATTCAAAGTCTGCCTCAAAACAAACAAATAAACAAATAACAACAACAACAACAAAATAAAATCGTTCTTCATTGGAAAATAAAGACAATAGGGTCCTGAGATATAGTAGAGCAGGTAGGGCACTTGCCTAGCATTTGGTTTCACTCAGGCTCAATCCCCAACTTCATATATGCTCCACCAGGAATGAATCTTAGCACAGAATCAAGAATAAGCCCTGAATATCTCTAGGTGTGACCCTCCCAAATAAAATAAAGATCAATATGGAAGTCATACTTCCCAACAATGATATATAATCTAACTTGTGTGCAGCCAATAACATTTCTAACCCTTCAGGATAAAAATTTCACTTGTCTTGATCTCTCATAATTTAAATTCTTGATATAAAAATGGCTAACACAGATATCATAATATAATAAAATAAAACATGCTAACTGGTGGCATGAGAGAAAAGTAAACAGATATTTGCTTAATGAGTATACACATATGCTTTTTAAAAAAATTTTAGGACCATTGTGAATTACAAGTCTTTTACAGTTATATTTCTGTTGCTTAGTGACAGTGAATTAGGGCCATTCCCACCATCAGTGTTGACCTCAGTCCGCCGTAGTTCCCAGCATGTATCCCATACCTCACCCTTTAGCTCTCTAGACTAGTAGTGTAACAGGTCCATTTTTACACATATGCTTTTTTTCTATTGTTTAGTTGTTTGATGTTATCTAGTTTTTACAATACTAATTTCTGTATTGAATTCTACAGAGAAACAAATCTATGTGAGTGTGTGTTTTCCAGTAGGAAGAGTCTTGTTACAGGAAATCACTAGAAACAGAATTTACTTTGTAAGATATTACTACATATTTTTTTAAATTACAAGTATTTCAGTTATAGTTAAGGTACACAGTGACAGTGAATTAGGGCAATTCCCACCACTAGTGTTGATGTCCCTCTGCCCGTTCCCAGCATGCTTCCCCTGTCTCCACCCTTAGCCCTCTGGACTTCCAGTGTAACAGGTCCCTTTGGTGTATAGCTTGTTGTAGTTTGGGTCTCTTGATTCTATTGACTTTGGGTTGGGTGTTTAGAGCTGATCTTTTTTATTTCCACTCAATTTTCATGAGACTGCTTGCCCCGGGTACCATCCACTTTTTTTCTCAATTTATGAGGCAGAACAGCTGATTCTTGTTCCCTGGTTCTGTTAGGAAAAAAGCGGGAATGAGCCCCTGTGTAGAAGCTGTGAATTAAAATTTAAAAGAAGAAAGAAAAAAAAAACAGAACCAATTTTTTTAAAAAGAGGAGGGGGCCTGGTGTGGCAAGGTTATTTTGTTTGTTGTTTGTTTTTGTTTTGCATAGGCACATAATTATTAGGGAAATTAGAAAGGAAATTCCTTTGGCCTAAGAGATGCAGGGTTTTTCCACCATTGAAAAATACACATGTGCTTTTAATAAAATATGGAGTAAACACTCATGATAATTACCTTCCTGGTTTCTCTAGAGCTGTGACTGAAATTTTACCACCTTCTTTTACTACCTATTCTTGGATCCCTTTGCCCAGTGCAAGCATCCTGGTTAGCTGTGATTCCTTCCCTCGCACTCCTGATAAGGAGTCACTTCCTGGCTAGCAGCAAAACATGCTCTTGCTGAGTCCCAGATGGCAGAGAAAGATGAGTTGTTTGTCTCTCTTGTATCCTTCATACAAAAACTACTAAATCCTCCTAAAGAGGGTTCCACCCTCATGACAACCCCAAAGCCTCATTTAGGACACAAACATACAATGCAGAGATTTGTCCCAACTGATTCTTTTTGTCTTTGAGCCACACCCAGAGATGTTCAAGGGCTACTCCTGGCTCTATGCTGGGGACAAGATGGGATGCCAGGAAATCATACCTGAGTTTGTCTATGTGCAAGATAAGTGACTTCCCTGCTGTCCTATCAATCTGATCCTGATCCTTGAACACTTGGTCTGGTGCTCACTGAAAAACTTGCCTTTGGTTTCAGGGCTCCCTCGGGGTTGCTTTCCTGTAGCTGTGTAGCTTATACACCCATTTTCCAGGCTTTGCACCTTTTAGTCGTAGTGCTCATGTCCACTTTTGTGGTAGTACTTGCAAGGGTCACACACTTAAGTTAGGGTGCTCACACTCATGTTCACCTGGGATTGCACACATGAACATGAAATCCTCACCTCTGTAGTGGGGGTGCTGGCTTGCCCCTGGCTGTGGTGCTCTGGAGACCTCAACAGTGCCATAGTATTGAGGATGGCAAACAGCACAAAACCACAGGACAATTTGTTCACTGAGTTACTTACCTCTGGTTATGTGGCTCCTCTGGTTATGGCTAACAACAGAATTCAACGCAATGACTCTCAATTTTGAGGCAGTTCTGCCACTGAGCCACCCCCATGTCCATCTTTCATCATTTTCATCTCTGCTGCAACCATAGGCATGAGTAAGAAACTAACCTTAAGTGGACAGTCTGACCTGGCTGGGGTGTGACTGCCTAGCAACAGGGTAATAGCCATGGTGGTTTAGTGTGACCCTGAAAGGAAAGGAAGCCATTCACATAGCAAAAGGCTGAGCTACACTCAGGTCCGCAATTTCAGCATTTGCATAGAATCTTAGCCCATTTGGCCACTGTGAAAACAATTGCTGTAGGTAAATTGCTACCAATGAATTTTTAAGAAGCCACTTTTCTGCAAAATGTCCTATTCTATTTGCAACACCTAGTCTGAAAATGTATCTGAAAGTTGAATAGATTCTCGTGTGTGTGTGTGTGTGTGTGCATCCCATTCTAGAAGCTTCTCGTCCTCATTTAGGAAAAAATTAGATATCAGAACATTTTGTTTTCTTCATTTTGTTTTCTTTGGTCCTTTTGGAGCACTTCATTTTACAGACTGATCTGTAAAATGAGCAGTTCTCACTTTTTGTTTAATTTTTGGTCCACACCTTGCAGTACTCAGGGGGGCGACTCATGGTTCTCCACCTAGAAATCACCCTGGCAGGTTCATATGGGACCGTATACTGAACCCAGGGACCCTGTGCAAGGCAAGCATCCTACTCACTGTACTATTATTCCAGGCCCAATTTTTTTTGGGGGGAAGGGGCACACCTTGCAGCACTCAGGGCTTACTCCTGGTAGGCATGGGAAACCACATGGGGTGCCAGGGATCAGACCCGGGTTGGCCACGTGCAAGGCAAACATCCTACCTGCTAGGCTATCACTCCAGCCCCAAGACTCTGATTGATATTTGAAAATCTCCTAGAAATATTCTTAAACTAAGGAGAAAAATTTCAAGTAAAGATCTAGTTGAGGGGCTTGAGTGAGTGTACAATGGATTTGCCTTGCACGCTACTGAGCCAAGTTTGATCCTCAGCATTTCGTACAGTCCCTGGCTCATTGCCAGAAGTGATCACTGAGCACAGAGGCAGGAGGGATCCCTGAACACAGTAGGATATGGCCCTAAAACCGAAAAAAGAAAATGATTTTAAAGTGTAAGTCTAGAGGAAAAGATTATTTAAACAAGTAAAGGTTTGTCTCAGATGCTATTTCACAACATCAGTTTATTACAACCCTAAAAATAGTTTTTTACTCATTGCTGAATAAAAATTTAACAAGATTTCCAAAAAAGGGGAAGTTTGATAGCAACGGCTTTTTTTTTTTTTTTTTTTTTTTTTTTTTTTTTTTTTTTGGTTTTTGGGCCATACTCAGTGACACTCAGGGGTTACTCTTGGCTACACGCTCAGAAATTGTTCCTGGCTTGGGGGACCATATGGGATGCCGGGGGATCAAACCACAGTCCATCCTAGGTTAGCACATTCAAGGCAAAGCCCTATTGCTTGTGTCACTGCTCCAAACCCAACAACAGCTTATTTTTATATGATGTATTTATTTAAGCACCATGATTACATACATGTTTGTAGTTGGGTTTCAGTCACAAAGAGTACACCCCCCTTCACCAGTGCAACCTTCTTGCCACCAATGCCCCCCATCTCCTTCCTCCCTCATCCCCTGCTTCTCTTCTAGATAGGTGTTCTATTTCCCTCATCCACTACCATTGTCATGGTAGTTGTTGGTGCAGTTATTTCCCCAACTAAAATCACCACTCTTTGTTGTAAGCTTCATTTTCATATCATGAGCTGGTCCTTCCAGCCCTTACCTTTGTAAGGGTATAAATTGTCTCTGGGTATTATTACCATACTTATATTTTTCTTAAATCCCACAGATGAGTGAAACTATTCTGTATCAATAACTCTGACTCATTTCACTCAGCATTATTGTTTCCATGTTCATCCATGTATAGGAAAAAATCATAATTTCATTTATCCTGACAGTATAGTATTTCATTGTGTATTTGTACCACAGTTTCTTTTTTTTTTATTTATTTTTTTTTTTATTTTTTTTTTTTTGGTTTTTGGGCCACACCCGTTTGATGCTCAGGGGTTACTCCTGGCTATGTGCTCAGAAATCGCCCCTGGCTTGGGGGGACCATATGGGACGCCGGGGGATCGAACCGCGGTCCTTCCTTGGCTAGCGCTTGCAAGGCAGACACCTTACCTCCAGCGCCACCTACCCGGCCCCTGTACCACAGTTTCTTTAGCCACTGATCTGTTGTCAGGCATCTGAGTTGTTTCCAGATTCTGGCTATTGTAAATAGTGCTGCAATGAACATAGATTTGCAGAGGGCATTTTTTGTATTGTGTTTTTGTAGTCTTAGGTTATATCCCTAGGAGTGGTACTGCTAGATCATATGGGAGCTCAATTTCCAGTTTTTTTGAGGAGTATCCATATTAATTTCCATAAAGGCTGGACTAAATGGCATTACTATCAGCAGTGAATGAGAGTTCCTTTCTCTCCACATCCTGGCCAACACTGATTGTTCTTGCTGTTTTTTGTGATGTGTGCCAGTCTCTGTGGCATGAGGTGGTATCTCACTGTTGTTTTGATTTGCATATCCCTGATGATTAGTGATATGGAGCATTTTTTTATGTGTCTTTTGGCCTTCTGTATTTCTTCTTTGAGGAAGTTATTCTCCCCATATTCTGATGAGGTTAGATATTTTCTCTTGTTAAGGTCTGTCAGTACCTTGTATATCTTAGATGTTAGATCCTTATCTGGTGGGTATTGGGTGAATAGTTTCTCCTATTCGGTGGATGGCCTGTGTATCCCAGTTACTGTTTCCTTCAAGGTGCAGAAGCTTCTCAGTTTAATATAGTCCCATTTGTTTAGCTCTGCTTCCACTTCCTTGAAAAGTGTTACTTCTCCCTGAATATGCTTTTAGTCTCAATGTCATGGTGTGTTTTACCTACGTGTTCCTCTATATACCTATGGTTCTCGGTCTGATATCAATGTCTTCAATTCATTTTGATTTGATCTTTATGCATGGTGTTATCTATAAAATCATAAAGACTATTGGGGCCGGAGAGATAGCATGAAGGTAGGGCGTTTGCTTTTCATGCAGAAGGACGGCGGTTCGAATCCCGGCATCCCATATGGTCCCCTAAGCCTGCCAGGAGCGATTTCTGAGCATAGAGCCTGGAGGAACCCCTGAGCACTGCCGGGTGTGACCCCAAAACAAAGGAGGAGGAGGAGGAGGAAGAAGAAGGAGAAGAAAAGAAGAAGAAGAAGAAGAAGAAGAAGAAGAAGAAGAAGAAGAAGAAGAAGAAGAAGAAGAAGAAGAAGAAGAAGAAGAAGAAGAAGACGGAGGAGGAGGAGCAGGAGGGGGAGGAAAAGGAGAAGAAGAAGAAGGAGACGAAGAAGGAGAAGAAGAAGAAGAAGAAGAAGAAGAAGAAGAAGAAGAAGAAGAAGAAGAAGAAGAAGAAGAAGAAGAAGAAAACAAAGAATTATAAAAGGACACAAGGAAATGAAGGCACATACCTTGTTCATGGATTGAAAGGTTTAACATCATTAAAATGACAATACTCCCCCAAAGAATTGTACAGATTTAATGCAATCCCTCTAAGTATACCCATGACATTTTTCCAAGAAGTGGATCAAACATCATGAAAATCATTTGGAACAATAAATACGCACAGATATCTATAACATCCTTTAGGAAGAAGACGATGGGAAGCACCACTTTACCCAATTTTAAATGGTATTACAAGGCAATAGTTGAAAAAACAGTATGGTACTGGAATAAAGACAGACCCTCAGATCAGTAGAATAGACTTGAGTATTTAGAAAATGTTCCCCAGACATACTATCAATTAATCTTTGATAAAGGGGCAAGAAATGCAAAATAAAGCAACAAAGGCCTCTTGAACAAATGGTGTTGTGACAACTGGTCAGCCAAGAGTGAACTCGGACCTCCATCTAACAAACATCACCAGCTTATTTTGTTCAGAGAACATGTTTTTACAGGAAATCTAGGAGCTTTCTGTTTATAAAATGCGTCCAGTATTATTTGCTTTTTTTCCTTTGAATATAAACATTGGGGAAAAGACAGGAAAGATTTAATACAGTAAACAAAAAATGTACCATGTTTTATCTATTGATCTCAGGGAGAAGACTTGAAGATAAATGTCTAAGTGATTTACATTAGTCACCACCCAATAGAAGGGCTTGGCAAACATGGGGTCCTGATGTGACACTGTGGACCACATTTTCCCATTGTCAACTGCTCAGATATGCTGTCTGATGCGCTTACTGGATACGGAACACCCTATGAACTACTTTCTGATTTCTAGACTTGAACCAAAGTCAGCATTGTTGCCATGTCTTCCATCTTTGCATCTGCTCCTTCTGTTTAGGTTTACAACCCACCCTTCCTCTCTCGTTCTGTTTGATCTTTTCAGCACATGAAACTGCAGACCCACTATGTGCTTTTTTAGAACCATGTACTATGTTAAAATATTTCCCCTCATTGTATTTATAAGTTGAATAGGTCTTTCCCAATTGGTCTCTTATTTCCTGAAGTCCAGCATGCCCCTTTGTACTGTTTGTGCTCCCATAAGCAACATATGGGGATGTTCCACTTGGTATTTTTTACCAGAACTTTCTATCATCTACTCTCTGGCAATCTGAGAACATGAAATGAATTTGATTACTTGCAATTATTGAAACCAGGTTCACTTATCACTATTTTCTTACAATGGGGACCAAGCACTGAGTGAAGGAAAGGAAGAGACACATTTGTACATTTTTACCTCTTTTGCAATCCTTCTCTTCCTGTGTGAGAACTGGTCTTTCACAATCCTCCCCCATTGCCTACCACAATATACCTATATTTATGTAACAATACACACAGTGCATGCTTGTGTCCACCACCTCACAAAACCTATTTGCAAGCCCAAAGTTAAATCAGAATATAACTTACAGCTAATATTTCTTTATTATTTAACTTGAATTGAATTGCATGGCAAGAAAAATATATATTTGGTCCAAAGCTTGGAGGACTGTATATTTCAAAACTTGTTTAAATATGTCTAATCTAACTAGTCATACTTTATTACTTTCACCATGTACAAAATACTGACCATATCACAGGTACTAAGAATATTAAATGTTATATTCATTTGGATTTGTTTGTTTGGGGCCACACCTAGTTAGGGTTATTCCTAGCTCTGTGCTCAGCAATCATTCCTGGTGGGGCTCAGAGCACCATATGGGATTCCAGGAATTGAACACAGGTTGGATGTGTGCAAGGCAAATGGTATACTATACTATACTATACTATACTATACTATACTATACTATACTATACTATACTATACTATACTATACTATACTATACCTATACCTATACCTATACTATACTGTAGCTATACTATTGCTCTTGACCCTTATTTGAAGTATTGTTAACAAATGACAGAAACCTATCTTAAATGACTTAAAGACAAAAAAAATGATGTATTGAGTTCAGAAGACACTGGGGAAGGCATTTGCATTGCACAAGGCCAACCTAGACACATTCCCTGGCATAGCCTTTAATTGCTGATTAGCTCACTGTCTCAGAAGATAGTCGTAGACATTCATTTTTTAAATTTGTTGCTTTTGTTGTTTTTAGGTCACCCACCCCAAACTGCTCAGTGTTACTCTTGACTCTACACTCAAGAATTACTCCTGGAGCTGCTCAGGGAACATATATGGTGTTGGGAACCAAACCTATTTTGTCCTGTGCAAGGAAAACACCCTCTTTTAGTATCATATCTCCAGCCTGATCATTTTTAATTTGGCGATTGAGCCTTATTTTTTAATAATCTATTAATAACAAACTCATATGGGATCTTCTTCATGAGATTCTGTTCGAAAAATATCAGCGTTATTTCTAGAACTTGATAAAGGGGAAGTATTTACACAGACTGGTAGAGTCTAGTAGAAAAGAAAACTAATAAATAAAAACATTCAGTTAACTCCATTCATTCTCTTTACTAGTCCTTCAAAAACTTCAAATAAAGTTCAAGCCTTGTGTCCTGACTTCACTATGTATCTCACTTGTTGCTTGTCTCTGTTTCATTTTCTTAAGTTTAGTCTGCAAAATTAGTTATTTTTGTCTGGGTTTCAGGCATACAATGTTTCAGCATGAGCCCTGCCCCGTGTCCAATTCCTTTCACCAAGAACCGTTGCCTCCCTCCTCCCCACTCCTGCCAGTCTGTTTCTAAGGGCGCTTTTTGACATTGAAAACACTATAATTTGTTGTAGGTTTTGCATTGGCAAAATACTTCTGCAAACATAAGAAAATTCATGGGTGTCCAAGAAATTAATTTAAAGCTTGTTTCTAAGGTAGCCTAGAGATCACAACTCTGTTTGGGACCTGGGTTCTGAACAAGGAGGGACACTATTTTGTAAAGGCCACATGGCAGGTTTCTTTTCAGATTCTGAGCAGGGAGGGATGCCATTTTGGAAAAAAACACGTTGTATAAGCCATATTCTAGATTTCCACATGCCTATTTCCCTTAACACTGCCCCAAGCTACCTGACCATACCAGGTAGCCTATGAAGGAAGGATACAAGAAAGCAGTAGGAAGGTACCCCTAGACAGCACAATAATTTAAAGATCACCAGAAAGCTAGAACCTCCCTGTATCCCTTCACCTTGCACGCGACCAACACGGGACAGACCCTGGTTCGAGGCATGTTCTAGCCCCTGTGTGCTATGTAATTTGCCAACTAGATAACACTATTTTAAGAGGCATCATAATATATGTGTGCTACTATAATTTTTTCCTGGCATGCAGTTGGCTTTAGTCTAAATTAGATCTCATTTCTAATCTTCCTTATTTAGAAATTTTTTGAGTTTCTTTTATAGGGGGGGTCACATCTGGTGATGTTTAGGTTTATTCCTGGCTCTGCCCTCAGATACTACTCCTGCTTGGGCTCAGGGGACCATATGCGATTCTGGGAATCAAACCTGGGTCCATCCCAGGTCGGCTGCATATAAGGCAAACATACACCACTGTGCTATCTCTCTGGCCTCTATTATTTTTTAAATTGGAGCTTCTACCTTTTTCATAAAACCATGGGACACAGATTACTTTGTTTTACCAAATATTTCTGCATTTTTCTATAAAACTAAGAAAGAAGGAATAAAGAAATTCTGGGGACCAGGAGCCAAATGGTCTCAGATGCAATGCTGAAGAAAAATAAGGACAGAATGTTCAAGTCAAAGTCAACAACAATAGAATCAAGAGACTTAAACGTTAACAATCTAAATTTAAACGGGCCTGTTATACTGGCACACCAGAGGGCAAAAGGTGGTGTTATAGGGAGGTCAACACTGGTGGTGGAAAGGGCTCTGACTCATTGTATAATTGAATTTCAGCTATGAAGGACTCTGTAGATCACAATGGTTTCAATAAAATAAAAAGAAGATGAACCTATTAGTATCTTGATAGATTGTGGAAATGACTTGACAAATCCAAGTGCTCCACACAAAGCACATCATGATGTAAACACTCAATAAACTAGACGCATAAGCATGGGGGGAAATGAGGAGCCCTTCAAGCTGATCCTGCCAGGTGCACAGTGGCCATTAAACAATGACAAAGAGTCTCAGACAAGACCATGGCCACTAAGGAGCCACTCTGAACCATGCTTGAACCAAGCCCGAACTGTCCAAATAAACCCCAAAGACGTCTTGTGGTCTCTGCCAGCCACTCCAAGCTTCACCTCCCTTTGCCAAGTCCAACTCTAGCCTCAACCTCATTTTCCTTTCAGGTGAGCTAAACTAATGCCGGATAAGAAAATTCCCATCAACCCTTTTCCCCATCACCCTACACATCCAAGTTTTTATGTAGACCAGTATGCTGCTTCCTTATTTCCTCCACAGTGCTCCCAGGCAAGTGTTTGCTCACCAATAATGGTGAGGACTCAATCCAGATGGTTCCACTCAACCTGTACAAGTGGGTTCCAGATGGTGTTTCAGGCCTTGTCAGAACCATCCGGGAAAAAATATGGTTTCACGGGGGCCCAACACTGCCACAGCATTTGAAGTTTAGGGGTACGAGGCAAAAAGCAAAAGTCATCCCATTTGCTCTGAGAGACACTGGCACAAAGTAAAGATTCACAAGCACTGCAACTTTGGTGAAAAGACAGTCATATGTGTTTATTGGAATATTTTCTGGCCACAAAATGCATTTTAGAGTTTAGGTCAGCATTATTATTTAAGAAAAAATTATGGGATAGGGGTTATCAACCATTTTTTCTAGGGACCTGAGAGGGTATAGAGGGTAAGACACTTGCCTTGCATATGGCCAGGCCAGGTTCCAAACCCAGCACAACATAAGGCCCTGAGCTCAAAGCTAAGAGAAAATAAGCCCTGAGCATAATTAAGACTTGTCAAAGAAAACCCCAATTTTTTGGTTAAAAAAAGAAAATTCATGGGTGTCCAAGAAATTAATTCAAAGCTTGTTTCTAAGAGATTACAACTGAAGCTGTGTTAAATAATTCCTCCCAAATTTGAGACATAGAAATGCTGTTTCACGGTTATCTTATTGCTTTGGTTTGGTTTTGTGACCTAAGGATGGGGGAAGGGGTGCTCTGCTCCAGAGACCAAGAGGTGTGGTCAGTCTACTGAGCTTTTTCTCCCTTGAAATTGTCATTTAGGTGACATTTCTGGTTTTGCTATGCAAAGTTCTAACGCTTTCACCACTTGGGTGGCATGAAGAGTTATTTCAAGGGGTTGCAGTGATAGGACAATGGAGATGTTTGCCTTGCAAGTGGCTGACATGGGTTTGATGGAATATTCCTGGCATCCCAGACAGTCTTTCTGAGCACCCTCAGGAGTAATCCCTGAGCATTGCCAGGTGTACCATACCTTGGTCTTTAAGTCCAGGTCAAAAGGCATCAAGATCTTGCTCGCAATTTGCAATTTAGAGAGATCACACTCACTCCCCAACTTAGCTCTTGGCCATGGTCAAGGGCTAGTCTGGGCAGTACTGAAACTTGGTGTATTCCAAGAAGCTTCAGTTGGTTAAGCAGCAGGTGGGGTTCATTCAGGGTTAAGATTGTTACAACACGTGCCCTTGGCCCACAGTAACGTCTACTGAGGAAGAGGAGTATATGCACAAAGAGCTTTAGCAGAGAGGGAGATGGGGTACCGTCTAGAAGCGCTTGCTCTTCCAGCTCCACATTCCCACACTCTGAGAATGGCTCTCATTGGCCAGGAATCTATCACATACCAGGCTGCGCCCAATCACTGCAAGAGAATCTGTTCTCGGCACTACCCATTAGTTTAAGGACCCATGTTAACGTCCAATCACAGCAAGAGAACCTGTTCTCAGCCCCACCCACAGCACAAGGGACCAGGTAACGTCCAATCACTGCAAGAGAACCTGTTCTCAGCTCCACCCACCAGCATAAGAGCCCAGGTTAATGTCCAATCACTGCAAGAGAACTTGTTCTTAGCTCCACTCACCAGCATAAAGGATTAGGTTAATATCCAATCACTGCAAAAGAACCTGTTTCTCAGCCCCTCGCACCATGGTGCACAAAGGACTTGGTGAGAGGCCACCAAGAGAAACATGTCCCCAAGTTTGGCAAAAGTTGGTGTCTGGAAGTTCCGCTGTCTACTCTGACGCCAGTTCCACTGCATTAACCTCACCCACTCCCCACCCCTCTTGAACTCGGGTCTCACGTCCTCACTGACGATTTGGGAGGCGAATAAGTAGACAAAACAAGGGCTCTGCCAAGCAGTCTCAAGTCTGAACCATCACGAGGTCCCAAGGAGCAGCTACCTGGATGTGCCACGTGCCCACACCTCATTATTAGCTTAAAGAAGGGAGGAAGAAACGGAGGGGGTCCCTAAAATGAGAAACAGATTGCAGGGCAAGAGGGAGGATGTTTAATCCCGCCAAAACTGGGAACTGCCCCGTGGATTTCAGCTTGGGAAGTGCTCATCCAACAACTTCGTCCAATGGGGGTGGCCTTCAACACAGGGTCCTCTGCACAAGCGAACCCCAAATACTGGCCTAGAAAGGGCTGGACCTCAGGAAGTCAAGGCATTAAGGAACAACTAATCACAGGGAGCCAATCATACTCTATTTTGTTTATACCTTATTTTTTTGTTTTGCCTTTTTGGGGGGCACATTTGGCGGCGGTCCTGGCTCTGTAGTTAGAAATTATTCCTAGTGGGTTTAGGGGATAATATGGTATGCTGAAGATTGAGCCTGGGTTGGCTACATGCAAGGCAAGTGCCTGCCCCTCTGTACTATGTCTCTGCACCCCGTTTCTGCCATTTCTCTGCACTCAGTTGTTTGTGTTTTGCTTTGTTTTATTTTGGGCCACACCAGGCGGTGCTCAGGGATTACTCCTGACTCTGCTCAGTGATTACTCCTGGAAGACTTAGGGGACCATATGGAATGCTGGGAATTGAACCCGGGTTGACCATATGCAAGGCAAATGGCCTACTTGCTGTGCTATCATTCTGGCCCCAAGTTTCTGCTTTTTCTCTGTAAAACCTGGCCTTCAGTGTTGAGGTTTGGAGGGCATGTTTGCATAAGGCAGTCCCTGTTCCATACCCACACCACAGCGTCCTTCCAACACCCCCGGAAGGAAGTTGCAGCTCCCCAAACACCAAACTAGGAGTAGCTCCTGAGCACTTGTGGGAGTGGCAGCAACACCCCTTCCCAACTCACAAGGTTTTCTCCATTGACATGAGATTTTGCTTAAAACACCTTGGAAAGTTTTTGTTTTGTTGTTTTGTTTTGCGGTCACACCCGGCGGTGCTCAAGGGTTACTCCTGGTTCTGCACTCAGGGATCACACCTGGTGGGCTCCAGAGACCACGTGGGATTCTGGGAATCGAGCCTGCATGGACTGCGTGCAAGACAAGCTCCTTAGCCACTGTACTGTCATTTTGTCCCCAGCTTGGGAAGATTTATAAACCTCAGCTTTATAAAAATCTTTGTTTGGGGGGTTGGGGAGGGAAGGCACAACTGATGGTGACCTAGGGCTGACTTCTGGCTCAGCCCTTATGTATTGCTCCAGGCGAGCCCAGGGTATGTGTGGGAAATTGAACCCTGGTTGGCTGTGCGCAAGACAAGCGCCTTATGCACTGGATTTGTTGACTTCCTTACAGTGGCCCTCAAACTATGGCCCGCGGGCCACATATTGTATTTGTATCTGTTTTGTTTCTTCATTGCAAAATAAGATATATGCAGTGTGTATAAGAATTCGTTCATAAGTTTTGTTTTTACTATAGTCAGACCCTCCAATGGTCTGAGGGACAGTGAACTGGCCCCCTGTTTAAAAAGTTTGAGGACCCCTGTTAGAATAATGCTTGCTAGAAGAGGGGACCAAAAAACCCCCACCTCCAGCCTTCAGTTCTGAAACTATTGAGCATTCCCCCAAATTTTCCTTGTTCTAAACTAGAGTTTAGGTTTTGTTTTTTGGGGGGGGGGGTTTGGGCCACACCCGGTGGTGCTCAGGGATTACTCCTGGCTGTCTGCTCAGAAATAGCTCCTGGCAGGCACGGGGGACCATATGGGTCACCATTCGAACCAACCACTTTTGGTCCTGGATCAGCTGCTGTGCTATCTCTCCGGGCCCTAGAGTTTAGGTTTGATTAACTTCTTTGCAAACACCAAGCTGCAAGGTTTCTATGCCTCCAAAGTGATTTTTGTACCAATAAATTCAACATTTCTATTTCTATTTCTTTTTAAAAATCCTTTGTATTTAATGAAAGAACTTTGACTTACAAAGTAAGTGATAGTTGAGTTTTAGACAAATAGTTCAACTCCAATCCCATCATCAGTATCAACTCCCATTACCAGTGCTTCCTTTTTTTTTTTTTGGTTTTTGGGCCACATCCGTTTGACACTCAGGAGTTACTTCTGACTATGCGCTCAGAAATCGTCCCTGGCTTGGGGGGACCATATGGGACAACGGGGGATGGAACCGCGGTTCGTCCTACGCTAGCGCTTGCAAGGCCAACCAACACCTTACCTCTAGTGCCCCTTCCTGGCCCCACCAGTGCTTCCTTATCCTGTCACCCCCCCCCCCCTTCCGCCAGCCACTTAGACAGGCACATTACACAGTTCGGTGGCTTCGGCTTAAAGTTAATGTTTGTCATGTTGTAAACCCAAGCTTTTTGGTTTATTTTCGGGCTACACCAGGTTAATCCTGGCTCTGCGTTCAGTAATTACTCCTGGTAGGCTCCGGGGACTCTATGTGATGCTGGAGGATTGAACCCGGGTCATCTGCATGCAAGGCAGATGCCCTACCAGCGGTGCTATTGCTCTAACCCACTCAACTGAACCTTTTATTTTTTTTAGGTTGAACATTTTGTCCTTTATTCTTTTTTTAAATAATAATTTCTTTAAGCACCATGGTTAGAAAATTTAGTTGGGTTTCAGTCTTAAAAGTATACCCCTCTTCACCAGTGCAACTGTCCCATCACCAATATCCTCCATCTCCATCTTCCTACTCCCACATCCCCTGCCTGTCTTCGGGACAGGCATTCTATTTCACTCTCACTAACATTGTTATGGTAGTTGTTAGTAGAGTTATTTCTCTCACTGCGCCCACCATTTTTGTGGTAAACTTCAGATCATGGGTTGTTCCTTCTGGGAAACATCTCTGCTGTCGCTAGATATTAATATTTGTAAAGTAGAAGTCCACAGTTGTGAGATCACTCCAGGCACTGAAATTCTAAATCCCATGTAGCTGGATTTGGAGAAGCAGTGTAGTGGCAAAGAAATAATACACCAAGCAATGAGGAAAGGATGGCTATGCTGTCCATAGTCTTTTTGTGTTGTGTTTTCTGCCTCATCCAAAAGCTAGAACTTCTTTATTAAAACCAATTCCCAATACCGGCAGTGGGAAGGTTGAGTGAGAGAGAAGAGAGTGAAAAGTACCTATTCAGTGGACTTTTACATATTAAAGGAAGAGGTTTAAGGAAGAAGTTGGAGTACACCTTTGTTTTGGGTTGATATATAGCTGTCATTTTTCTTAAAACCCACAGATAGTCTCCATGTCCATTCATGTATAGGCAAATTTCATGACTTCATTTTTCCAAATAGCTGCATAGTATTCCATTGTGTAGATGTACCACAGTTTCTTTAGCCACTCATCTCTTGTCGGACACCTGGGTTGTTTCCAGGTTCTGGCTATTGTAAATAGTGCTGTAATGAACATGGGAGTACAGAGGGAATTTTTGTATTGTTTTTGTGTTCCTAAGGTATATTACCAGGAGTGGTATTGCTGGATCATATAGAAGCTCAATTTTCAGTTTTTCAACACAATCTTTTAAATATGCCTCAGTTGGCCACTTAGCAAGAGTGACTTCTAGGATGGAGGTCTAGCTGACATTCTCTCCTCCTGGAGGAATTAAAGCACTTGGGTTAGTGCTCCCTCTCTTCCTTGAAGCCAGGGCTAATATCTGTGTTTTATCTATATTTATCATCAAGAAATATGTTCAATGAATAAAGATCAAGGAGAGATAGTTGTTGTTAGAGTCCGGTATCTAAAAGATCATAGACCGCAATGAATGAGCTTTATCTTAAAAGATTTTATTATGTCTAAATGTCTAAATCACAAGTCTAACAAGCATTGAGGCTGAAGGTGACTGGGCCAGGTCTATTCCTCCCCTTTAGGAGAGTGATCCTGATCTTGGGTATGGGCTTCCTTTTATACTCTAAAATAGCAACTAACAATTTCCTTATGCCCTTTACAATGATTGGTTAAATACGTTGTTCCCTGGGAACTGTCAAACCACCAATTTTCCCTCTGCTTATTTGACAGATTGAAAATTTGTTTGAGACATGCTTGGGAAGTTACAGAGCATGTTTGGGAGTAACTGTAGGTAACTGCTAGGTCAGTTTACCCTGTCTGCTTACATAAAGCCCCATTCCAGAGATAAAGGGTTATGGGGTGACTGAGAGGTTAAAGCTGGAGGCTCTTATGCTAAAATGGAGGAACTTATGCTAAGTCTCACTTCAGAGTGGCTCAATAAGTCTATTGATGTCATCACCATCATATTAGTTATTTCCATTTGGAGGCTTCATTTTGGGACATTGGAAGACCCTATGGGATGCTGAAGCCAGATTGGCCACATACAAGGCAAGCACCTTACCCGCTCTTACTGAGGCTGCAAAAAAAATGGCTGCAATGCCTTTCCCCCCCAGCTTTTTGGGCCACACCCAGCAGCACTCAGGGGTTACTCCTAGTTCTGCCCTAAGACATTACTCCTGGCAGGTTTGAAGACAAAATGGGATCTGGGTCAGCTGCTTGTAGGGCAAACACCTTCACTCATTGAAGTCGCTCCCCAAAAGGTTGTTCCTTTAAGAGCAAAGAAACCTTTTAATTAGAGACTCCAGTATTAATAGAGAAGCAATATTGAGAGGAGAATAAGAACCCAAGCTGGAGGATGGTGAGGTTTGGGGGTTGTTGGCGTTGTTGCTGTTGATATTGGTGGTTGTGCTGGTGGTTGGTTGGAAGGTGTTTTCCAAATGGCTTTGCTATAAGGACTCTGGCCTCCCTTTTTAATAAAAATAAGTTTATTTTGGTTTTGTTTTTGTGGGGGGCCACACCCATTGACGCTCAGGGGTTACTCCTGACTATGTGCTCAGAAATTGCTCCTGGCTTGGGGGGACCATATGGGACTCAGGGGTACCGAACCGAAGTCCATCTTAGGCTAGCGCTTGCAAGGCAAACACCTTAGCTCTAGCACCACCACTCCGGCCCCAATAAAATAAGTTTTGAGAAAAAGTCCCGTCTGACCATAGTTGTTCCTGCCAGCAACATGTAGGAGCTGAATTCTTCACAGTTCATGCTGTGCAATGGTTCTTATTCCTGGTAAGTCCCAGCCCAGAGTTTTCTGTCACCCAGGCCCCACCCACAGAGAAGTACCTAAAATACCAACTAGGCAGGCTCATTCCTCAGTCTACCCTGGGGGTTGGAGCCATTATTACCTGTCTGTGCAAAGGAAGCAACCAGCTGCACAAAACTAACTAATATTCTATGACATTGTGCAACATGGGGCTGGATTCCTTCCAGGGCTCTTGTGTACCTTCCCATCCCCCCTAGTTAGTAGAACCCCCCTTTATTTCTACAATGGAACATCTGGGGGCCCTCATCCAGAGGAGGGTCCTGGCCATCAGTACTATTTCCAGTTTGCAGAATCCTGAAAGATCTTTTGTATTTCTGGACTTTTTTTTTTAATATGGGGGGGTATGTGACAAGGAGAAAGACCTTGTAGAAAAGGACATAAGAGTTGGGAATGACAATGGAAACATATCCACAAGCATCTGAGGTGAGACAAGAAGAACATTTAATTTACTGGAAAGAAAATCTCTAGAAATTTCTGTAGGTACTTCAACGTTCCCAGGAAGGAAGCCAGGTTGGCTGTGTGCAAAGCCAACACCTACCCACTGTACTGAAACACTCACCCACAGAAACTTTGGCCTGGTCTGGCTTCTCCACATCCCCCCAACCTGGGGCAGTGTGCTCTGGTTTTGACCCTTTGATTTCAAGCCAGAAAGCATAACAGTGTCCTAGACTGACTCTTCCTCTCTCTTTGACATCCAATTGGTCACAGAATTTGGGGGCGTCAATTTCATTAATCTGGGATCTGTTTCCCATCTGATGAAATGGTACCAGAAGCATTCAATGATCAGCTGGGTGAGATCGTCACCTTATTTCCAACCCTTGCCATAAACTCTTAAAGTGGGCATTTCGCTACCTACCGAAAAAGCCCATTGGGGGACACGGTAGGAACTGCGGGAAGGGTCCTTCCAGGGCTGGGAAGGACCAGAGGGGGGGGGTCTACGAAGAGCGGTGAGAAGCCTCAGGATTATCCTCTGGTAATTTCCAAGCATAATTGTTTACGGGGGGAGGGGGGCGGGAGGGGCAGAGCGAAGGCACAGCTGGAGGGTGTTTGCCTTTCAGGCAGCAGCAGACCTGGGTTCGATCCTTGTCATCCCCGAAGGTCCCCCGATCCCGTCAGAAGTGATTTCTGAGCTATGTGCCAGGAGTAACGCCATGAACCCGGAGCGTGGCGCAACGACCCCCCCCCCCAAAATTAAAGTGCAGCAACTATTTACCGGGATCCTAATCAAGGGGGGCTGTCTAGGGACCAGAGGAGAATGTAAAGCGAGGGGAACTGAACGTGCACCCCCTCCTACCTGGCCTGTCACCGCCCAGTCTCGCGACTCTCCTAGCAGGACTGGCCCTTCGGGCATGTCACTGCAAACAGCCTGAGCGCCTACCGCTTCTACCCGCGGGTGCTGAGTAGGGGGGCACCCCGAGCTTCCCACTCCCCGGTCTCTGCAGAACCCGGACCTTGCTTGAGCGTCCGCGCGGGGGCCTGGGGAGCTGAGACGAAAAACCAGGCGCAGCACCCAGGGGCCCGCCGCCCACTGCGGATCTGCCACCGGCGTAGTCACCCTTTAGGCCTCAGCGCTTCACCCACCGCGCCAGACCCCGGCTGGTCCGCAGCGCTGGGCACAGTCCAGGAGGCATAGACACGCCCGAGCAAGGTGGCCAAAGGTGCTGCAGCTGGGGAATTCAGGGGATCAGGGGGTCGAGTCCCCTTAACAGTCCCACCGCTCCCGGGGAGCCAGATTCCGGGCTCCGCAGCCCACCTGGGGCTGACCCCTGCAGCGCGCGCTGGGCACGGCCCGGTGGCAGACCCACGCAGGGGCCAGGTGGCCCAGGCGCCGCAGTTGGGGGCCTCCAAGGGTAGTGTACCCCCCCGCCGCTTCCGGGGTCGGTGCTCCGCAGCCCACCTGGCGCCGGCCCCTTCGGGCGCGCGCCCCCGCTTTCCTAGCTAGGCCCCCCGCCGCCCGGCCGGCACCCAGTCCCGGGGCCGCGCGCAGGCTGGGGGCGCGCGCAGGTGCCGCAGCGGTGGAGGGCGGGTTCGGGGCGGGCTCGCCGCAGCCTCCGCCAGTCCCGGCTCCGGGCCGCCGCTGCCCCCGGCCCCCCCGTGGCCGACGCGCCTCCCCGCCCGCCTCCCCCCCCGCGGCCCCGCGCGCGCTCCGCGGAGCCTCGCCCTCCGCCACGATGAGCAAATGAGCGCGAGCGAGGGCATGAAATTTCAATTCCACTCTGGCGAGAAAGTGCTGTGCTTCGAGCCCGACCCCACCAAGGCGCGAGTGCTGTACGATGCCAAGGTGCTGCCGCGGAGGGCTGGGGAGGACGCGCGGGCCCGGGGGAATCCGGGGAGCCCGGGTGGCGTTGGCAGCTAGCTGCGCGGGGGGGCCGGGGAGCTCCAAGGCCTGCGCTGCGCCGCTCGGCTGGCAGGGGGCGCGCGCGGGGGGCAAAGCGGGGCGCGGCGCTTCCTCTTCCGCCCCGACTCCGGAGGAAGAGGAGGAGGAGGAGGAAGGGGAGGCGGAGGTTGAGCATGCGCTCCTGGCGCACGTGGTGGCGGGGTGTTGGGACTCCCTCTGGGTCCTGCCCCCCACCCCCCGTCTACCCCCCTGCCCGGGCTCCAGCTAGGACCGTGCGTCCGGCCACCGGATGAAGCCACGGTGCAAAACCTCTCCAGCAGCTCCCAAGCGTAGCACTCGAGCTGGGCGCCAGTGACTCCCCCAGTTCTTTTAGTAGGCCCCAGCTGCACTCCCCTCGGGAACTAGGGGGGGGGGCTGGAGCCCTTTAGGGACTTGCAACCGAGCCCTCCCCCTCAACCCCTGCTGCAGGGGTGGGGTGCACCGAGCCACACCTTGAAGCTGCCTTGGGTTGGGAGGAGTGGCTGGGCATGACAGTGCCCTGTCGGCTGTTTTGCTGGAGGGGGGGGGCGGATGAAGTACGATCCCAGACTTGGGCCTTCTGCATTCTGGATCCTTCCCCCCCAGAAAAAAAAATACAAACAAACCCGGAGTGCTAATTTACCTCCCCCAGACACGCCGCCTGCAATGTGTCCCTCTGTGCATCAGCACCCCAGTTGTTCTGCAAGGGTCCCCCAGCAGGGGAGGAGGAACCCCGTGGGCCAGGGAACTACATGTCCCATGCGTCTCGGGGCTGCTGCTCCGGGGCCTGGTCGCCGTCTAAGGACAAACGAGCCGGCCAATGGCTTCAGAAGCAGCGGCTCGAGTCAGCGTGCGAGACCAATCCCGGGCTGCTTGGAGGGATGTTTCCGAGTTTGAGACGGCCACTCAGGGCCCCAAAAGGCAATTGAAAGGAAAAAAATGTTGCTGCTCCGCTCTGGGGCTGCCAAGCAACTGAAGGCTTTGTTGTCTTTGGAATAAGGAAAAAGAAAGGTCAATGACTTAGTTGTGGCTGCTCTGGGGTCTAATTGTGATCTACCTTCTATCCCTTTGTGGCTGCCCATTTCCTGCTTTCAGATCGTCGATGTTATTATTGGGAAAGACGAGAAAGGCAGAAAGATTCCTGAATATCTAATCCATTTTAATGGTTGGAACCGAAGGTGAGTGAACTTGGAGAACCCGCCGCGGGCCGGGAGTTGCGAGAACTTCTTTTTGTGAACTTTATAGCAGAGTTTTGTTTCCTGTTTGGGGGCTTTGTCTGGAAACCTTCTTTGCCTGTTGCCAGAATTTTTCTTTTCTTTTTTATTTGAAAGTATTCTCTGGAATTCTCCAAGCTCCGGTTGTTTCTTGGAACCAATGTTTGCAAAAGTTTCTTTGTGTGTGTGTGTGTGTGTGTGTGTGTGTGTGTGTGATTTCAACATACTTAAGTCATTTCTACATTTTCTAAAGTGACTAGGGCTGGGAGCCTGACTGTTTCTTTGGGGTGCTTTCAACATTTTTGGGGGGGCCTCTAACAGGAATGCTGACTTTTGCTTTTGTCCTGTTTTTCTATGCTTAGTTGGGACCGATGGGCGGCTGAAGACCATGTCCTTCGTGACACGGACGAAAATCGGAGATTACAGCGTAAATTGGCAAGAAAAGCCGTAGCTCGCTTGTAAGAATACAAAAAATCAATGTTAAGCCAGGTGTTCTCTCTTTGTGTCATTGAATACATCCTACACTGTATCCAAGTAGGCTGTTACATAATAACTTTGTGTATCAAAGTGTGGCCAAATGGGGGCATTGTTTGCAGAAACCATCCCCTGGATACAAAGTTTACAAAGCCATTAGCTGTGATCTTTTTTCTAGTTCAGGGAAGTTATGGTACTGAAGCGGAGTTTTCTGGGCTAAAGTTGAAGAATTGGGGGTACTTAAAGAATCTTTATTAGATCTGCTCTTTGCTTCAGGACTCGTGGCAGTCAGCGTCTTCTCTCTTTCAGGCGAAGCACAGGCCGAAAGAAGAAGCGCTGCAGGTTACCTGGTGTGGATTCCGTTTTAAAAAGCCTCCCCGTTGAAGACAAAGATGAAAACGATGAAAACTGTGAGTGGCTGAAAACTTGGTTTGCTCAGCTCGAAAAGCCTTTCTCCTCCTCCTTGTTACACTGAAAGGGGGATCAAGGTCAGATTTTGTTCGTTATAGAAAGGCAAACCTTTTTATTTTGTTTTAGGTTGGTGGGCCATACCCAGCAGCGCTCATTCAGGGCTGACTCTTGGCTCTACTCAGGATTCATTCCTGGCAGGATTCAGGGGACTGTATGGGATGCTGGGGATCGAACCCGGGTCAGCCCAGGTCGGTCACATGTAAGGCCAGTGCCCTCCCCCACTGTACTATCACTCCTGCAGCCAGGGACACATTTTCAGCAAATGGCCTTCATCTCTTATTTTATAGGTTATTGGGTTACAACGGGTGGTGCTCAAGGCTTACTCCTGGCTCTGTATTCAGGAATTACTCCTGACTGCTCAGAACCTTATGGGATGCTGGGGATTGAACTCAGGCTGGCCCCATGCAAGGCAAATGCCATCTGTTCTGTGTGCTGTTGCTCCAGCCCTGCCATCTTCTCTTTTTGTTCATGACAAAGTGAAGTCTATAATTATATCTCATCAGGCAGGCTCTATGGGAGGGGGGGTGTTCTCCTTACACTCACCCCTCAGGGGTCCAAAGGTCCAGGGATCCCCATTATGTCCCAGAAAACCACATGATGTGAGGTTATTAAACACTTAAAAATCACGGATGTTATTTGGACAGCCATGGATATGGATGTTTGGTTTCTGTAAGTGCATTTCCAATCGAAAAGCCTTATTTCCTTTGTGCGTTTGCTTTTATTTTGGGGCCACACCCAGTGGTGCTCAGGGGTTACTCCTGGCACTGCGCTCAGAAATTGCTCCTGGCAGGCTTGAGGGACCATATAGGATGCCAGGGATCGAACCCAGGTCCGTCCTAGGTCGGCCATGTGCAAGGCAAATGCTCTACTGCTGTGCTGTCGCTCTGGCCCCAAAAGTCATATATCCATTTGATAAGCCCTATTTCCATACTGCAAGCCACTTTCGTGTGCAGCATGTAAAACAGAGGCATGCCTGCTCTTTCTCACTCTGGGCACTAAAACACAATCTTCCCTGAAAGAATTGCCAAGTGTGAGAGGGTTGGGGAGGTGACATTGTAACCTGTAGTTTGCTTTGTTCTGTGGTATGTGGCCCACACCTGGTGGTACTGGGGGCTGCTCCTGGCTTGGTGCTCAGATGGTGCTCCTGGAGCTGATGGATGGACTGTTGTATAATATTTGCCTGTCGCCCCACCTGGGTCTTCCAGGTGGGGGCGATTAAGAAAGAATAAAAAGCTTGAGGGGGAGACTAGAAGGGCTTTTTTTGAGAACTCTCGGCTGGAGTAGGAGACGGATTGAATGGTCCGGAGACTGAAAAAAGCTTTTGTTGCCGAACCTTTGGTTCCTTAAATTCTCTGACTGGAGTGGTTTATTTGGGGGGGATTTGTTGCTGGGGTCTCTTCTAAGAGGAGGACAGAGGAATTTAACACCACCAGCAAGGGGTTCGACATCCCCCCACAATGGACTATGTCAGGGCTCTCAAACTCGTGGCCCCGCGGGCCGCAAATGGCCCAGCTTCCAACATTTTGTGGCCCTGCCCTAGAGGAATCTTTTTTTGTTTTGTTTTGCTTTAGTTGTTTGGGTCACACCCCCCAATGTTCAAGGCTCACTATTGACTTTGCACTCAAGGATCACCCCGACTTTGCCTCCTGGGGCTTGCAGGCAAATTGAGTTTGAGACCCCTGGACTATGTGATGCTGAGAAATGGCATTCAAGGCATGTGACACCTGTACTCTGGCCCTTTCGAGCCCTGTCCTTATCCCCAATAATTAATTTTGCCTAATATCTTTTGTTTCACCCAGCAATAAGCAGTTCCTCCGAGGACAGTAGTGAAGAAAAGGATGAAGAAATAAGTGAAGAAAGTGATATTGAAGGAAAGAGAGAAGTGGTATACAGTTTTCACTTTAACAATTGTCTTTGGTCTATACTTTAATGGTGCTGATTTTCAGGGGCCAATTTTCTGGCTAGGAATCATTTTGAGAGAATTCATTTCATTTATTTCTTTTTTCTTTTATTTACTTATTTATTTACTTACTTACTTATTTATTTATTTATTTATTTATTTATTTATTTATTTATTTTTGGTTTTTGGGTCACATTCAGCAGTGCTCAGAGGTCACTCCTGCCTCCACTCTCAGAAATCGCTCCTGGCAGGTTTGGGAGACCATATGGGATGCCAGGATTCGAACCAATGACCTTGTACATGAAAGGCAAACACCCTACCTACATGCTATCTTTCCAGCCCCCAGAATTCATTTTAACTAGTTTAATTTGTTTGCCAAGCCATAGGTTCCAAAGTGGTGCTTGATATCGTGGAAAATGAACCCTACTTACTATAGAACCACTCACAGTAGACACAGATGTTGGTGGGCTCACAAATCCTAGTTGCCTTGTTCTCTTTAATGAAATTGGAACTTGGCCTTTATGTTTGACTTTCCAAGGGGGCTTCCATTTTAACCGTCAATTAGTAGCGTTTGGAGTCCTTTGTTCTCCCTCAAAGCATCGATCTCCAAACCTGAGCTTACTGAGTGGGGACCCATAGAACAAGCTGAATGAAGAAATGTTGACACTTTGGAGATGGATATGGTGTCAGAATATCATATGCATAAAATTTTATCATTGAAAGTATTGTAAAGCATGGTGTCTCAATAATATTTGGGAGGAAGAAGAATAAAAATGTAATATGAAAAAAAAAAGTTAACCTCCTGACACGTTAAAGTGGGGCTTACCCAAAATGAGTGAGTCAACAGTGGCCTCTGAGTACGAAAATAGGTTGTGTTCTGGGCCTTTCCCAGGTCACTCTTTGCATCCTGGGCATAAGTGTTGAGTAGAAACTCGGCTGGTTTCCTAGCCAGCTTTCCTGTGTAGCTCTTCCTGTCTACCCACTGTTTGAAGGAGTTCAAACTCAAATTGTATGTACCCTTACAGAAGGAAGACCCAGAGGCACCCACAAAAAGGGAAATGGAAGAACGAACAATTAATATAGATATCCCGGAGGTGTTAAAGAAGAAACTTGAAGACGATTGTTACTATATCAACAGGAGGAAACGGGTACACAGGGTGAACATGAGACAGATGCCTAGTCGAGCTATGCTGGAGGCCTCTTTGGCAACCACAGACTCAGAACAATTCTTGGCAGAAAGAAATGGCAATTCGAAGCTTTGTCCTGAGTTGGCTCTCAAACCCACTGAGAAGAGGGCCAGGCCGTGGAAGCCCTCAAAGCCCTGTGTGTCTTCTAGGGAGCTCTGCAAGCTCCAATTGACCTGGGCTTCAAACAAAAGGTTTCCCCCAAATGATCTATGGTGGGTGGGTTGGCCATGGAGATAGTCTTAGAGGGTCCATGGGTGGTGTTCTGATGGAGTGCCAAGTTGAGTAATCGGTCCCTCCCCTGTGAAGGAGCCTGGGAATATGTGACATGTAGCTGCCCCCCTCCACCAATCCAAATCACAGGGATTCTCCATCAAACCGAATTGCCTTTCCCTTTGAACTCCCCCAGTGCCCAAGACTAGTGCAGTGTTTCTTGGAATATGTGGGATCGCCAATGGGATGCATAAATCGAATGTCTATATTATTGTTAACAGTTAGTGAAACTTCCATGCCAGACCAACATCATAACTATTTTGGAATCGTATGTGAAGCATTTTGCTATAAATGCAGCCTTTTCAGCCAGTGAGAGGCCTCGTCACCACCATGTTATGCCACACTCCAACATGAATGTGCATTATGTCCCTGCAGAAAAGAAGTGAGTCGGGCGGCGGGCATGGCTGACTCGTGGGTCTCTCTCTGCTCAGTG
Source organism: Suncus etruscus (assembly GCF_024139225.1). Taxonomy (NCBI): domain Eukaryota; kingdom Metazoa; phylum Chordata; class Mammalia; order Eulipotyphla; family Soricidae; genus Suncus; species Suncus etruscus. Next base: position 15,334,593 of record NC_064868.1, on the reverse strand, counting down.
GGGAAGTCCCCGATAATGGTAACCCTGTGCCCCATCTAGTGTTCTGCCACATGCTTAACATTAAACTTAACTGTCCTTGCTAATTGAACCCATGAACAATTCAAGTCAAGACACGACTACCCCAAGTATCGACCCCTTTTCTGGAACGGTCTGTGGTTGTGGTCTGGGTGCTTGGAGTTTGCAACTGCCTCAGCCTCAAGACCAATATGTTTTTATTTGCTTTTTCTTTTTGGTTTGGTTTGGTTTTTGTTTTGCTTATATGACCAAGGAGTGAGTAATGCCTTGCAAAGCCCAGAAAAGCCCCAGTATGAAAGAGAAGGACTTTTTTAAAAATTTTCTATCAAAGCTTCTTTACAATCAGGTCTTTTATTCCAGTCAGGGTAATCGTCCTCGTAATCTGCTTTGCACACGTGACCCAGCTGGAGGCGAGTCAGACAGGTAGATGTTGAAGTTGAAGCAAGGGTTAGGAGGAGTTCAGGGGGGGCGGTCCCTTGTTGCTCCCCCCACCCCCGCCCTCAGTGTTTTGGGGGTCTGTCCACCTTCCGCAGCACCAGCTTTCTGGGCTGCCCATGGGCACTGAACCGCATCTTGGGTGTTCAGTGTGGTAAGATAGAACCCCACAAGAGCGCCCCTTCCTGTTGGCGCCTCTCCGTTCATGGCATTCCTGAGCTGCGTAGGTGTTAAGATCCAAAGGAGTTCTCACGCCCTAGCGAAAGGAAACGCGCCATCCTTGCACTTTTTGGAAAGTTCTGGAGCCCTTCGCATCGCAGCTCTGACTGCTGCTTTCTCTTCCTCTCAGTGTTGACCTGTGCAAGGAGATGGTGGATGGGTTAAGAATCACCTTCGATTATACGCTTCCGTTGGTTTTGCTCTACCCTTACGAGCAAGTTCAATATAAAAAGGTGACTTCATCCAAATTTTTCCTGCCAATTAAGGAAAGTTCCGCAAACTCGAATAGGTAAGCCATCGGGTAGCGGGGATGTGAGTTTGTGGGTGTGTATTGTGAGTGGGACCACCCCGTTTCCAATTGCTCCGAAGCAATTTATCTGCATAGGGGTTGTAGCGTGCAGAACGAGGCTGGGTTTGGGGCAGGCCTGGCTGTGTCTGCAAGGGGGTGGTGAGGGGAGCTCAGCCCCAGAGGGGGACATGATGGGAGGCAGTTGCTGTTAATAAATTCCTCGCTTCCCACTTCTGGGACATGCAGAGGTACTTTCTTCTTTGTTCTTTTTTTAGCAGCTATTTTATGTATTTTATTTTCTTGAAATAATATCTTTATTTAAGCACCATGATCACAAACATGTTGTAGTTGGGTTTCAGTCATAAAAAGAACACCCCCTTCACTAGTTCAACATTCCCATCACCAATGAACCCCATCTCCCTCCTCTCTCGCCCCCTTCCTGTATTCCAGATAGGCATTCTACTTCTTTCACTAACATTGTCATGGTAGTTGTTTGTGTAGTTATTTCTCTAACTGCACTCACCACTCATTATGGTGAGCTTCATATCATGAGCTGGTCCTTCCAGCCCTCATCAATCTCATGTTTCTGGGCATTATTACAATAATATCTTTTATTTTTCTTAAAACCCATAGATGAGGGAGACTATCTTTGTATGTCTCTCTCTGATTTATCTCACTCAGCATAATGATTTTCACTTCCATTCATGTAAAGGAAAACTTCATGACTTCATCTCTTCTGAGGGCTGCATAATATTCCATCGTGTATGTACCACAGTTTCTTTAGACATTCATTTGTTGAAGGGCATCTTGGTTGTTTCCAGATTCTGCCTATTGTAAATTGCGGTGTAATGAATATAGGTGTAAGAAAGGCGTTTTTGAATTGTATTTTTGTGTTCCTAGGTAAAAAGCCCTAGGAGTGGTATAGTTAGATCATATGGAAGCTCAATGTCCAGTTTTTTGAGTAATCTCCATATTGCTTTCCATAAAGGCTATACTAGACAGCATTCCCACCAGCAGTAAATAAGAGTTCCTTTCTCCCCCACAACCTTGCCAGCACTGATTTTTCTTGTTCTTTGCGATCTGTAGCGTGAGATAGTACCTCATTGTTGTTTTGATTTGCATCTCCCTGATGATTAGTGATGTGGAGCACTTTTTCATTTGCCTTTTGGCCATTTGTATTTCTTTGAGCCTCTTTTTGCTCCATGGAAAACCCTTTCATCCTGAGTGTGAGGCCAGCCTGTCTACATCTGCTGCCTCCACCCTTCTTTTTTTTTTTTTCTCAAAAGAAATATTCTTCATGTTTTAATTTTATACAATGGCTAGCAGGCACCTTAGTAACCAGCCAGAAATCAATTTCAACCACCATCAACCCCTAAACTACAGTACCAGGATGGCTGGCTAAAGAAAGGAAACGGACTGGCTGTAGTCTGACGCGTGCCCAGTACAAGGTGTCTGGCTGACTTTGTCCTAAATAAGGCTAACATTAGTGAACTAAGAACAGCGTCATGTGTGGCCATGCCTGGCCTTCAGGAGCACCCCTCCCCGATGCGCTGGCAGGAACGCCCCACTTCTTAAGTACACATATATTAAATCATGGGGAGCAGGGGAGACCCCCAGGCTACTATTGACCTCTTTCAAAGCTCCATCCTGGTGTCCCCCATGTCTTTTCCTGAGTGGGTTTGACCTCAATATTTCTGCTTCACCATCTCCTCTTGCCATTTTTTCCTCTGCTCTTGGGTTCGCTCAGTTTTCCAGGGCCCCTCTTCCTTTCTCCACTGCCCTCTGTCTGCTCGGCGGACATCCTTATTCCTTCTCAACACTTCCTTTCTTATAGTTGCCCCACGTGTGACTGAGGGCCAGTTTCCAAGTTCTTCTGCCCCAGTCCAAACCCGGAGGTTCCTCCTGTCTGTGTTGGGCTGTTGACACCAAGCTGGGCTGTTAGTCCTGGGTCTCTGTCCTGCCTGGACTTGCCACAGCTCCAGGGGACCTTTGCTCTGCCCACAGCTTGGCGGATTTGTGCCTCTGGCAGTGCTGGCTTCTGCCCACTAGATGGTGGTAGCGCTTTCCTCTTGTGCTGCCCAGACCATCTCCAGCCAATGCCGGGGTCCCCTCTTAAATATGAAGTATTTCTAGAAGCCTCCTACGGCTCCTGAGGATGACCAGGACGATTTGCGGTTTAGAAAACCCTGGTGTCAAGGTGGGGCTGCAGGGGGTGGCCGGCAGAGATTATACAGACTGGATATATAGCCCTGGGTGCTTTGTCTCTTGCAGGAACCAAGAAGAGCTCTCTCCGAGCCCCCCTTTGCTAAATCCATCCACACCACAGTCCACGGAGAGTCAGCCCACCTCTGGGGAGCCAGCCACCCCAAAACGGCGCAAAGGAGAGCCCGAGGCTCTGCAGTCCCTGAGGCGCTCCACCCGCCACTCGGCCAGCTGTGACCGACTGTCTGAAAGCAGCGCATCACCACAGCCCAAGCGTCGGCAGCAGGACACATCGGCCAACATGCCCAAGCTCTTCTTGCACTTGGAAAAGAGTAGGTTCGCTGCTGTGCACCCCTGGCAGGAAGAAGAGGGCTAAAGGAAGAATGAAGCAAACACACAGGCCATCTGCCCCCCCTCCCACCCCGTCTGTCCAAACCCCCCCACCCAGAGTCACTCCCTCAGCTCTGCAGCTAGGCTTGTAGAACTTGTGGGCCAGGCTCTTATGTGGTGCTCATCATATGGTGCTGGGTGACCTTCTGAATCAGGTACCCCAAATTTCCTGCCCCCCCTGCAGCCCCAGTCTTTTCAACTAGGCAGCCACTAAAAGCTTCCTTCCTGTCCCAATAGATTGGCCTCTCTGGGCATAAAGTTCATGGCCACAAAATGATGCAAGGGTAGTTGTTGGGGGGCCGGGTGGTGGCGCTAAAGGTAAGGTGCCTGCCTTGCCTGCGCTAGCCTTGGACGTACCGCGGTTCGATCCCCCGGTGTCCCATATGGTCCCCCAAGCCAGGAGCAACTTCTGAGCACATAGCCAGGAGTAACCCCTGAGCATTACTGGGTGTGGCCCAAAAATCAAAAAAAAAAAAAAAAGGGTAGTTGTTGGAACTTTTTTTTTTTTTTGGATTTTGGGGTCACACCGAGCAATGCTCAGGGGTTTCTCTGACTGCACTCAGGAACCACTCCTAGTGGTGCTCAGAGGACCCTGTGGGATGCCGGGGATCCAACCTGGGTCAGACAAGCGCATTATCCATTGTTCTGTCGCTCCAGCCAGTGCACATAGCATTTTCAAGAGTCATTATGTTTGATCTGCTTCTCAGTACTTGACTCCTTTTTTTTTGGCATGGAGGGAGGTTTGGGCCACATTTGGCAGTGCTTGGGCCATCCTCCTAGATCCGTGCTCAAGGATCCTTCCTGCTGATGCTGGAAGACCATGTAATGCTGGAGATTAAGCCAGGGTCAGCTGAATGCCAGTCCTGCACTTTTCAATTATACTAGCATTGAAGCCTTCAGTACTTGATTTATTTATTACTATCATTGGTGTTTGGGCCACACCTGGTAATGCTCAGGGCTTTCTCCTGGCTCTGCATTCAGGAATCACTCCTGGCAGTGCTCAGGTCTCCCAATGGGTTGCCCAAGATCAAACCCTGGTCAGCTGCATTGCAAAGCAGGGTTTACTTTGGCTCCAACCCCAGCACTTGATTTTTTTTTTGGCTAACATGATCTTCCAGGTACTGCCTATCTAATAGGGGAGACTTAATTAGTCAGGAAAGAGTGTTTCTCTGCCTGATGACTGCTCTGGCGTCTTTGATCCTAAAGGGAAGGGAACTATAGGCCAATAATCCATGTCTCTCCCTTCTGCAGAGACACCTGTGCACAGCCGCTCTTCCTCCCCGGTTCCTCTCACCCCGAGCAAAGAAGCGAGCACTGTGTTTGCCGGCTTCGAGGGTAGAAGGACAAATGAAATAAATGAGGTAAAAGTTCGGCTTCCTCTCTCGAGCCACTGAGTCCATCGATACTTAATCCTGAGGTGCCAGGGCAAATTGGGGACTTCCTGCTTCCTCTAAAGTGTCAGGTGACTTGCAAAGAAATAAATTAGTTCATATGACCAGATACAGTTTGGTGCTTTGGGGTCCTAAAAGGAGAAAATTATTAGTTGTTGTCTAATCTCACGCTTTTTGCTTTGGAAATTTTTGAACCACATCAGCGGTACTCATGGCTTACTCATGACTCTGTGCTCAGTTGTCACTCCTGGTGGGATTTGGGTGCTAGGAATTCAAGTCAGCCATTTGCAAGGCAAGTGCTCTACCTGCCTTGACTTGCAGTCATTTAAAAATATTAAATGAATGCAATTATTGAAATACGAGACTTTGTTTTTTATTATTGGGTCATACCTGGAGCTGCTCAGGGCTTATTCCTGGCTCTGTGTCCTGCCTACGACTCAGACTGTTAGTGCTCAGGGGACCATATGCGGTGCCAGGGATTGAACCTGAGTCAATCATGGGCAAGGCAAATGCCCTCCTGGCTGCCCTGCCTCTCTGACCCTGCTAGCAATTCCTCGATGGCTCTCCTCGGAGTGGAGTCTTGCAGAGTGAAATCAGCCCCACTTTCTTTTTTTTCCAGTTTTTTTTTAAATTATCTTTATTTAAACACCGTGATTACAAATATCATTGTAGTTGTATGATTTCAGTCATGTAAAGAACACCCCTCTTCACCAGTGCAACATTCCCACCACCAGTGTCCCAAATCTCCCTTCTCCCCACCCCACCCAGTCCCAATTTCTTTGATTTTAGATCTCTAGGGGGCAGAAAACGCAGCCACCATCCCACTACCACGGGAGCTGCTCCCCTGGTGTGCCAAGAAGCCTGGAGCAGGCATCAAGTTGTTGCAAATGCCAGCAATGCCCACTAGGGGGCGTGTCCAGAGTGACCAAAGAGCCAGAGTGTACTGCTGGGTCTCCCCAAATCCATTCATTTTGAGGGGAGCAGCAGGCTCCAGGCACCTCACTCACTTGGTTTTAGGTGTTTGATGGTTCCATTTTATTTATTTTATTAATTTTTGCTGTTTTGGACCATGCCTGCCCGATGCTCAGGCGTTACTCCTGGCTCTCTCTCAGGAATCATTCCTGGCAGGCACAGGAGACCATATGGGGTGCTGGGGATATAACCTTTATATTTATCTTATTTGTTATTATTTTTATTTGTTTGTTTTTGGACCATATCTGGCGGCTCAGGGGATACTCCGGGCTCTGTGCTCAGAAATTGTTTCTGGCAGGCTCGGGAGACCATAAGGGATGCCAGGGATTGAATCTAGGTTTATTCCAGGTCAGCCACATGCAAGGCAAGCATCCTACCATTGTGCTATCTCTCTAGCCTTGTATTTATTATTATTGTTATTAATTTTATTATTATTATTGCTATTTATTAGTTTTTGGGCCACCCAGTGGTGCTTGGCTTACTCCTGGCTCAGTGTTCAGAAATTCAGAAATGACTCCTGGCAGGCTTGAGGGATCATATGGGATGCCAAGGATCGAATTCTGGTTGGCCGCATGCAAAAGAAGCACCATATCCACTGTGCTATCACTCCGGCCCCCTTGTGTTTATTTTTAAATAGTGGCATCTTTTCCTCTACACAAAACTCTCATTTCCTTGTGAAGAAGGTAAACTGTTCTATGATTAATTGAAAAAGCAGAGCTGTTTGGGAAATTTTAAACATACATACTAATGAGCAGTCTATAGAAAGCACCTATATCTTACTTCCTGGAAAGCCCACTAAATTTGATCTATCCTTCTTGCTCAGTTTATTTATTTTTGGGGGCCATACCCAGTGGTGTTCAGGGGTTACTCCTGGCTCTCCACTCAGGAATCACTCCTGGCAGGCTCAGGGGATCCTATGGGATGCCTGGGATCGAAGCCAGGTCAGTCCCGGGTTCGTTGCATGCAAGGCAAATGCTCAACCTACTGTGCTATCACTCTGGCCCCCATTTTTGCTCATTTTGGATGGAGTTATTTTCATCAATTTAGACATGGTCATAGAGTCTCTTGTCTTTCCTGTACACATCAAATCAACTCTTATTTTGTGGGCTTGATCTTCTCCACTTCATAATGGATCATGGCATCCCAGCTCCCTGACTCATGGGCACAAACAACTTTGCTGGGAAGAGTCATAATCGCCTGTGCCAACTTTCTTTTTGCTGCCCATATTTTCTCTTGTAGCAGTTCCTGAGATGCCAGGGATTAGATGGGCTATTTGCTCTGTGATTTCTGCTGCCCAGGACTCAGGCCTGTGGGTCTCCACCAGGATTTCAGATACTCGGCTCTGCAGGGGACTGAGTGTTCAGAAGCAATAATTCAGCGGTTTATTTACTCTTTCTTCAGGTTCTTTCCTGGAAACTTGTGCCTGAAAGTTATCCCCCGAGTGACCAGCCACCACCAGCGTCTTATATTTATGGGGCACAACACTTGCTGCGCTTATTTGGTAACAACTCCTGCTTCTCTCCCTTCCCTCTTTTGTTCATTATGATTTCACCATACACTGAATGCATTTTTTTCCTTCCTCTTCTTTTGGGGGGTGGTGGTTACTCCCAGCAGCCATCAGAGGTTACTCCTAGCCCTGTGCTCAGAAATCACTCCAGGCAGGCTCAGGGGACCATATGGGATGCTGGTGATTGAACCAGGGTTAGCTGCATGCAAGGCAGACGTCTTCCTGGCTGTGCTAATGCTCAGACCCCTGAATTTTCACTTTTGGAGAAACTATTGGTAATATTTGGACAGCTACTCTGTTCAGTAGGAAGAAATTTTGGTTTGGCATGATAATGGAGAGGGGCATTTGAATAAAGAGAAATGGGTTTGGATGATCACTGGACACATTTTCATATTCTACCAATCGGAAATGGTTTTCTTTGTCTGTAATGCAGTGAAACTTCCAGAAATTCTTGGGAAGATGTCCTTTGCAGAGAAGAATCTGAAGGCTCTACTAAAGCACTTTGATCTCTTTCTGAGGTATTTTTGCTTATTTGGGACAACCTTTGGCCTTTATGCCTTTCCTGGTTCCCTGGTCTTGGAGTTGCAACATTACTTAACATGGCCACTGCTAACTAAAATTGTGATCGGGGGGCTGTCTCTGGCATTTTCTTTCCCCCCATAATTTCTCCAGGCTGAGTCGAGGCTTTTCATTTGTCTTGAGGAGAATCCATTAACTACCTTTAATTACCTGGTAATTAACTATTAATAACGGCAAATGGTTATTAGCCATTAACCACATACATAGAAAACAGTTGTTTCCCATCATAGACATGATTAAGATGGATAATAATTTAATTTTAAATCTTGTTCAGGAGTATCATACGATTAGACTTTTCTTTGAACAGAATTCGACTTTCAGGGTTTTTTGTTTTAGGGCCAAGCAGATGGCTTCTGGTGGGCTTGGGGGACCATATGAAATAATACTGATCCAACCTGAGCCAGCCACACTGTACTCTCACTCTGGCCTTGAGTTTATGTTAAACAAATAATGTCTAGGATGGTGTAGAAATAGTTAAGAGACCTTTTTTTAATGTGTTTATATAAAAAGACTGCCACCTAGTGGTGTTTTGATTCTATTGCTATTTTTACAATTATGCAAGGCTTCATGTAATAACTGGATGGTTGCCTTTTTTTCTTTGTTTTTACTGCCGAGGGTTGTATTTTTTATGTGCCTTTTGGCCATCTGTATTTCTTCATAGAGCAAGTTTGTGTTCACCTTTCCCCATTATTTTGGTGGCATTAGATGTTTTTTTCTCGCTACATTCTAAGAGTGCCTTTAAGATATCTTAGATAGTCACCCCTTACTAGATGGGTATTGGGTGAATAAGCTTTCTTTCATTATATAGGCAGTCATTGTATTCTGCTCACAATTTCCTTTGAAATGCAGTAGCTTCATAGTTTAATGTAGTCCCATTTGTTTATTTTGGCTTCCCCTTGCTTGATACTCAATCATGAACAACTCTGTATCTAAAAAAAAAAAAGAAATACACATCAAAATAAATTTAGAATAAAAAGAAAACCCACATTATCTAAAAGCAAAAAATCCATCTCACTACCATGGATGTGATCTCTTTAGAGAAATCACAGACATATTAGTTCTGTCACGAATATAAATGGCGGTGTGGTTGGAAATGAATGAAGCTTTTGTTTCTGGGCATAATGAGCAGGGCCTTTGCTTGTTCCTTCTCACAGGTTCTTAGCCGAGTACCACGATGATTTCTTTCCGGAGTCTGCGTATGTGGCTGCCTGCGAGGCAAACTATAGCACCAAAAACCCCAGGGCCATCTACTGAAGTCTTGGAGTTTGGAAACAATAGCTTCTCTCCAAGATTTGAAGCTTGTGTGGGAGGCTCCTCGTGCAGAATAGGAGATGGGGGACCATCCTTAGAGAGTATTGGGGTCACCCACCCTGAAGTCAGTGGGGGTTATCTTCCAGTAGGGACAGACCAATTTCTTTTGAGTTGCTTTTATCCTGAAATGTCTTTACTTGGGGGTGGGGTGGGCGATACACCCAGTAGGTGCTCAGAACCTCTCCTGACAGTACTTAGGGAATCATGGTGCTGGGGATAGAACCCTCACGCCTCCCACATGTAGAGCATGCGCCCCAGCTCTTTGATCTATCTCCCTGACTGAAGGTGTTTCTGTTAAAGGTGCCTCCTAGGGCCCAATTATGTGATCTTTTGCCACTGGACTTGTCCACTGAGGCAGGAAAATAGCTATCCTCATTGCAAAACCTTGTAAAGAATGAAACTGTGCATATGATAGATTATTTCAGTTGCTGTTAGAATTATTTGGATGCAATAACCACATTTGATAGTTATTTGTTATATCCACCAGACTGATTTTGCAAACTCGCTGGCTGTGTAACAGTCTAGCACGTTTTTTTTTATTTTGCTTAGAAATTGCAGAGTAGTTCTGAAATATCTTCAAGGGAGGCGATATTGATAGCAAAAATAAATTAAAAAAACAGTTATCCATTTATTTGCTTGGTGCAGTTCATTTATTTGTAAAACTTTATTTTTCCTTATTGCAATAAAGAGATTTAAAGCTGCACTTTATTGTGTAAATGTTATGGGTCCTTGTTCTTGAAAATTTATTATTTGAGGGGATTTAAATAAAGCATGACCAGTTTTTCTTGACAAAAACCAAGACAAGGTTGGACTCTAGTCCTATCCTCTTTGTCCAAGAGGAACAGTCAGGCAACCTCTTGACTTACATTTTGGATAAATTTCTTTTTTTAGTTTTATTTACTTTTTGCGTCACACCTGGCAGCACTGGGGTTGTTCCTGGCTCTGTGTTCAGAAATCATTCCTGACAAGCTTGGGGTATTATATGGGAATGCCAGGGTTGAACCCAGGTAAGCTGCATGAAAGGGGCTACCCTCTATCGTGTTGCTTCGGCCCCTGGGTAAATTTTCTTGTTTTCATGTGCTGCTTGCTTTGATTTTGCCTCCCCTGGCATCTCTACCTGAATTTGGTGGCTGGAAGCAAGTCAGCTCATCACTGCAATCAGCTCTTTGCAGTCTGTGCACTTCCTGTCCTTATCTGAGTGTCATTGGACCCTCTCCGAGTTTCTAGAAGGTTCAATGAAGAAGAATGACCGATGTCATACCAACCTTGAGTATAGCACCTGCCTATTCTTTGGGCTCTGTTCTATTGACCTTATTAAGTCCCAAGAGCAGTGCTCTGGAACCCAGAGGGCCAGAGGGAGTTTGATCTCTACAAATGATTTGCTGGAAGTGTGTTGAGCACTGAGCAGCGAGATTTTGAGCATCCAAACCAGAGCAGAGCTCATCTTGGCGCTTGTGGCTAATTCCCAAAGTTTCAGAGTTCTGGTGTCAAATCCAGAAGCATCCTTGGCTTCGTGCTAAGCTTCATTTCCCTTTTTCATCCGGGTTCCCCTTCAGTGTGCTCTGAATTGTTGAAGTCCAAACTGCTAATCAGTAGAAATAAATTCATTTGTCGTTATAGTTGCAGAACATATACCAGCCCTTCCAGGATGTCCCCTTGTTACCTGTCCTTCCTCACCTCCTCAGTTCCCAGTTCTGATAGTTGCTTTCTTATTTATCTTTGCCATACACCTGTGGTGCTCAGAAATCCTTCCTGGCAGGCTGGGGTAACTGTGTGGGATCAAACCTGGCTCGCCTGCAGGCAAGGCAAACACTCTCCACTTCGCTATCTCTCTGACCCCTGGGTTCAATCTTTTAAGGTATGCACATGATTCCTTAAGCCTGAGGGAGATTCCTTGCATTCACAAACAAATAATGACCTTAGGGCAATCAACATTAATCTCCCTTGGAACCTGGGGTTTATTTATTTACTTACTAATTTGCAATAATCCAAAATTATTTCATTCCCTCCAAGTTTATTTTCTGAATCAACCTTCCTTTAAGTTTCATCATTTACAGTTTAGAATTTATTTTGTTTTGGGGGCTGCATCTGGCAAAGTTCCAAGGTTAGTCTTGACTTTGAGCTCAGGAATCACTCCCCATAGAGCTCTGGGGACCATATGGGTTGTTGGGCATCCAACGCAGGTCGGCTGTGTGCAAAGTAAGTGCCTTACCTAATTGTACTATCTCTTCAGTCTCTACAGTTTAGAATTTAAGTACCTTCAGGATATCTCATGGATTTCTAATTTTCTCTTTTTGTGGGGAGTTTGTACCACTTCAAAAGAACCATATGAAGGGACAGTGATAGGACAGCAGGAGTGCTTGCCTTGCAAGCAGCTGACCTGGGTTTGATCCCAGGCATCCCAAATGATCCCCTGAGCACTTCCTGGATTGATTCTCAGTGCAGAGCCAGGTGTGTCCCAAAAACCAAAAAAACAGGCTACTTGAAGTCACCATCTGTTGGGCCCCAGATATGGAAGCGAGGCAAAGTGCTTACCCCATCATCCTTGTCCCTCAGAAAAGTGAGTGGAGTCCCTGGGTTGAGGGGGGCACAGACACCACATAGTGCTTCTTAGAAGTGATGACCATAGGGGTCAGAGCACTCTGCAGGTCGGGAAGAGCCCTGAACAGATTAATTAGGCTGCTGCAAGGGCAGCACAGCGGGGAGGGCCTTTGCCTTTGCACACAGACGACCGGGATTTGATCTCCAGCATCCTATATGGCCCCCTGAGTCTTCCAAAAATTATTTCTGAGTGAAGAGCCAGGAGTAACCCCTCAGTGCCACCAGGTGTGGCCAAAAAAAATTGGGGCCAGAGTGATAGCACAGCAGTAATGCGTTTGCCTTGCAAGTGGCCAACACATGAAAGACCTTGGTTCAAATCCCGGCATCCCATATGGTCCCCCGAGCCTGCTAGGAGCGGCTTCTAGCACCGAGCCAGGAGTAACTCCTGAGAGCTGCTGGGTGTGTCCCCCACACAAAAAAAGAAAAAAAATATCCAAAAGTCAAGAGGTTGCCTGTTTTGTTTGTCTGTTTGTTTTTGACAAAGTCAAATCTCTCTTGTCCTGTCTAAGTTTACTGAGGACTCTCCCTCCTGTTTCTCACAGGGTTTAAACCACACAACCTTCCAAAGCACAGAAAACTCAACAGTATGGAAAAACACAAGATCCAAGCTGTAACCCCTAAACTGTGTCATGTGCCTGTGGAGGTGGTTGGCAGGGTGCAAGGGGGATGATGGACTATGGGATCACTGGTGATGGTAGTTGACATGGGGAGTGGGATTGGTGTTGAAATCTTTTGGGCCTAAAACTCAACTGTCAATAACTTTGTAAATTACATTTCTTTAACTTAATAAAAAAAAGATTTAGTTATAGGGGCCAGAGCGATAGTTCAGTGAGTAAGATGATTGCCCCACTTGTGACTCACTCAGGTTCAATTCTCAGCAGCCTGTGTTGTTCCCTGAGCCCACCAGGAGTGATTCCTCAGTACCCAGCAAAGTATAATCCCTGAAGGTCTCTGAGTTTGGCCCCCAAACAAAGCAAACAACAAAAAAAGGAATGAAAGGTAAATGGTCAGCTTCCTAGGAATTTTAACACTGTCTTGGTTTGGGCTTGCAAGTTATTTGTTGCATGACTAATAATAGAATCAATGTGGAAAGGGCATTATGCCACTTGAATCATTTCTTAAATGATTACTTAAAATCATCACTTGGGGGCTAGAGAGATAGCATGGAGGTAAGGCATTTGCCTCGCATGCAGAAGGACAGTGGTTCGAATCCTGGCATCCCATATGGTCCCCTGAACCTGCCAGGAGCGATTTTTGAGCATAGAGCCAGGAGTAACCCCTGAGCACTGCCAGGCGTGACCCAAAAACCAAAATAAAATAAAATAAAATCATCACTTAACTCATTACTCCACTTAAAAGGATACTGGGAATCTATCATTATCCCAATTGAAGTAACTCAAACCATTAACCTGAACAAACTCCAAAATGTATCTGTGCTCATAGTTACTAAATTCTTCATTATTTAATGCTGCCTCTTGCTATATTCCAAGCCAGTGTATCTGAGCATTATCATGCTGCTATTTCTCTGTTCCTTGGACAACAACCAAGAAGAGATCTTGCTTATTCAAAAATAATTATATTGAGTTTACCTCAATAATCCAGACTAGGGGCCGGAGTGATAACAGAGTGGTAGGACATTTGCCTTGCACACAGATGGCCCGGGACAGACCCAGATTCGATTCCTGTCATCTCGAGCCTGCCAGGTGCTATTTCTGAGCAAAGCAAGGAGTAAACCCTGAGTGCCACCAGATGTGCTGCCTTCCCCCCAAAAAATCCAGGCTATTCTCTCTGCTTCTAGGTCGGTCTTTAATATTTTACATATACACCTTTTATTAGCTTTGTGACTTTTTAAATAGAAAATTGAGGTGTCATGATTTTCACTAATAACGTTAATGCTTTTGTCATCCCATACCCCCCAGTTCGACAGCCTCATTTCTGTGGGCTCAGAGATTTTTTTTCAGTTGGCCACTGTTGATTTCTTTGCTTTTGTTTTTACTCCATATATAAGCAAGAACATACAGTATTTGTCTTTTCCTTACTGACTTACTTCACTGTGTATTATAAACTACTCCGTTCCACGTGGGAGGAAATTATAAGAACCCATCTTTTCTTAGAGCTGAATAGTATTCCATTTTCTAAATAGACGAACTTTTATTCACAGAATATCTGTTTGCTGTTCCCAGATCCTGGTTATTTTAAACAGTGCCTCAGTACACACAGGTGTGCTCTTGGAATAGATATGAGGTTTTTAATTTTCATCAAACGAGCTAGTCATTTTTGCTCCTCAAGGTGATATATTGAAGGGTTCTGGAGATAAGGATAAGGAGCTCCTTGGGGAACTGTTATTCTGGTGACCAGAGTTCTCATTTGGGGAGGCAGAAACACACTGTATTACTCCATAGGAGCAGAATTTCCAGGGGGCTTCTTTAGCTATAAACACCAGAGTCATTAAACTGGGCTCCTTTTCAAGATCCTGGATTCCGAATTGCATTTCTTAAGAAAAATATTTGGAAAAAAAAAACCCCAACAACCCAATATTTGTGGTCACATAGCTACCACAGCATTAAGATTTGTAATCCATTTCCTTAGATGATGGATTTCTGACTATAGGAACTTCAGTTTCTGCAAAATCCGAGTGGACTTCTCTCCAAATGTGTGGGAGGTGAGCAGGAAGTTCCCAGGATAGCTTGGAAAAGCAGAGTGGAGGCATGGTTTGACCCCCAGGGGTTCTGTACTTCCTGTCATTCAAGGAGGTTATAGAAATTCCCGAGGACAGAAGGAAAGAAGAGCAGTAAAGGATCTGCTTTAGAAAAAAACAGATTTGAACAGATTGGGGTACCATTTTGCCATTTAGGGGACCATATGCAATGCTGGGAATTGAACCAAGTTGGCTGCCTGGGTGGCAAGCACCTTATCCTCTACTGTCTTTCCAGCACCAAATGTCACCACTTAATGTTGTAGGAGATATATTTGTGCTTTTGTGAAGGTGAATAGCCAGGATGAAACACAAGGTAGATGGGGAAAGAGCAAAGGCACCCCAAAGGTTGGCAATACCAGGTTCATTACCTTGTCTATTTTTGGGGGGAGGCACACAGGGGCATCATGCTTCCTCAAACCTGAATTGTCTGTATACAAGGCAAGGTGACTTAACTGCTGTACTAACTCTCCATCCCCACATTTTATTTTTCTACTCAAGAGATGAGATCTAGGAGCAGCCTAGCACAGAAGGCCCCATCTTGTACAATTCTGTTAACAGGAAATACCAGGACAGGCCGGATCATAGATATAGAAGAAAAGACACTACTAGAAGAGGGAGAGAAGAGAAAATCAAAATTTATTACTAATAAGTCTTAGGTTTTGGTTTAAGATGATAGAAATTTCTGGAATTAGATGGTGACTATTGTGCCAATTGGAGAATTTGATACAGAACTCTGAATTACATACATTATTTTTTAAACCTTTATTGATCACTCAGCAGCGTTCAAGGACCACTCCTGGCTCTGCACTCAGAAATCATCCCTGGCAGGCTAGGGACCATATGGGATGCCGGGAATTTAACCAGGTCCTTCCTGGGTCAGCCATATGCAAGGCAAACGTCCCACCTCTGTGCTATCTCTCCGGCCCTGAATTACATACTTTAAAGGGTGCTTGTTTTGATATCTAAATTATAGCTCAATAAAATAGATCTAAGAATTGACATACCTAGAACTCAAGAAAATAGAGCATGAAACCCATTGTTGGTAGCTTAAACACCATTTATTTGTTTGTTTATTTATTTGGGGGGCTCACACCTGGAATTGGTCAGAGCTTACTTCAGACCCTGAAATAAGGAATCACTCCTAGTGGGCACAGAGGACCATAACATCTGCTGGGGGTAGAATCTGGGTTGACCACATGCAAGGCAAATGCTCTACCCACTGTACTATCACTTTGGCCCCTAAAAAACCTATCAAACTAATTTTCCTGCATGGTATCTTTCATGCATCATTGCCAAGGCAGTCTAAGGTCTCTTTTCAAACTTTTGAGTTCATACCCATCCAGGAAAATTCACGCTGTACCTTCAGACCATTTCTATTTACAGGCAAATTTGGAATTCATAGCTCTTCCAACATCTTTGACTTTTGACTTCTGATACATGGTAGAACATAAGGAAGCACTATAATATCATTTTAGTTTTATCTGCTTGAATTTATAGTTTTAGCCTATAAGCAGAAAGTTAATGAACAGGGCAAAAAGAATGCAAATTAAGGATAATGCAAGCCATAACCAATTTTCCTCTCTGAAACGCATCTTCATGTTCAAGAATTCGCCTGCAACATCCATCTTCGTCTATCTAAAAGACTGTGAATATCAGAGGTAGTAAAGTGCTCAACTGTGTTTTTCTATTGATTTGTACTCTTCTCACTGAGATTTACAACTCACAGTGGGATGATTGGCTGTGTTATTTTGCAGATCTGCTCTGGCACGAGGTCAATTGCCCAGGCCTTCAGTTCTTCGTTATTGTAAAGGTGACTTTGGAGACAATCACAGGTGGTCAGCATTTACTACTGATTCATTATTATCCAGACAATCATTTTGGGCGAGGTGATTTTTGTGCTATATACAACTAGAACTATTAGAGCCTGAAATGTAGGATATTAAATGTGTTGGGGAAGTATGACAAATAAAGTTTGAAAACCTAAAAAGGAGGGAAAAACCTAGATAAGCTTTCTTTTGATATGTGATCTTTAATGTTTTGCAACACATCAAATTTAGCCAAACATAGCTCTAATTTGGAAAGCCATAGAAAGTTCTGGTGTGATAGTAGGATTACAATATATTTATAGACACATACACAAACACACACACACTATTTATACCATACAATTAAGTTTGAAATTTCTCTTGTCAAGAGATATCTGTTTTTCTTCCCCCTGTTTTCCATTTAGCTTTGAGACACGCTTTGACCAAGACTATATGGCCGATGTAATTTGTATCTCTTTCTCTTGGAACTTAGCTAAGATGTGAATGAGTCTCACTTAATTTGTTGATGATCAAAGACATATTGCCTAGTTATTTTCACCACTCAGTTGCATGTCAACTGTCCCATTACATGGCAATGTACCTTTGTGGTGTCTATATTTTGAAACCTGTCTATGCAAAAACGCAAACTTGGTGGGAAAATGTTGACATGTTTCTGATATGTTTAGAAGTCATTAGCTACTCCAGGGACCATATATCTGTCTCCTGATGCTCAGATATCAAAGAAGAAAATGAACAGAGAAGAACACCCATTTGTCATCTGGTACCTAGTGCAATGAGTTTTTTTTCTTAAAGATATTTAAACAACAACAACAACAACAACAACAAAAAGATATTTAAACAAAAAAGGACAAAGAAAAAAATGCTTTCACCATAAAACCACCATTAGAGATTTATAATATTTGTTTTAAGCAGCTGTTTTTAAAAGAAATACATTTTGAAGGAGGTAGGGAAGATAGCACGGAGGTAAGGCATTTGCCTTGCATGCAGAAGGACGGTGGTTCGAATCCTGGCATCCCATAGTGTCCCCTGTGCCTTCCAGGAGCGATTTCTGAGCATAGAGCCAGGAGTAACCCCTGAGCACCGCCGGGTGTGACCCAAAAATAAAAAAAAAAAGTAAAAAAAAAATACATTTTGAAATAACTAAAACTCCATTCACCATTCTCAGGCTATCAGTACCCTGCTGGTATCTAGAGGCACTAATACTCTCTAATATGTAATGTGAGTTAATGAAACTTCTTGCTCTTGTAATTTTCGTTATATTTTACATATATGTACATATCCATGTCACATACATGTAAACATACATGCATTTATGCTTATGCCCATATTTTACATGTACCTGAATATACCAATTTATGTTCTTACACATTTTAATTGCCTCTTAATCCCCTATATTGTTCCCTTTACCAGTAGTGGACTTTGAGATCGAATCTGTTTGTCTTTTGCTGGTTCTCTACTAAAACCTTTTATTGTGGGCCCGGAGAGATAGCACAGCAGTGTTTGCCTTGCAAGCAGCCGATCCAGGACCAAAGGTGGTTGGTTCGAATCCTGGTGTCCCAAATGGTCCCCTGTGCCTGCCAGGAGCTATTTCTGAGCAGACAGCCAGGAGTAACCCCTGAGCACTGCTGGGTGTGGCCCAAAAACCAAAAAAAAAAAAAAAACCTTTTATTGTGGGGTTTTGAGGTCACATCCAGCAGTGCTCAGGGGTTACTATCTTGGCTCTGTGCTCTAAAAACTACTCCTGGCAAACTCCAGGGACCACATGGGATGCTGGGAGTCAAACCTGGCTCAGCTGCATACAAGGCAAACACTCTACCTGCTATGCTCTTGCTCTGGCCCCTCTACTACACTTTAATCTTAATGACAAAAATTCCTGATTAACTTTGAATAAAGTCTTATTTGACAGCCTGGTTGCATTAGATGTCATTTCATTTGAGTTGCAATTTCATTTTTTGGGGGGGCACCCATTTGATGCTCAGGGGTTACTCCTGGATAAGTGCTCAGAAATTGCCCCTGGCATGGGGGGGGCATATGGGACACCGGGGGATCAAACCGCGGTCCTTCCTTGGCTAGCGCTTACAAGGCAGACACCTTACTTCTAGCGCCACCTCTCTGGCCCCACAATTTCTTTTCTTTTTTTTAAAGCAGTTATTTATTCATTTATTAATTAATGGGTTTGGCCGCATGCATGGCAAATGCCTTACCGCTGTGCTATCTCTCTGGCCCCTGTGTTGCAATTTCTAATAACCTTTTAATCAAATTAGTGGACTTAATCATAATACTGCAATGCATAGCACTTTTCATAGTTCTTGTTTTCAAATGCCAGTTCTTTCTTTAGGTCATCCACAGCATTCCTAGACACAAGACTTTTTTTTTCACATTTTCTAGAGTTTAAAAGCACCCTTAGTAGTCATGGGCCTTGCTTTACATTTGTTTGTTTGTTTTTGGAGACTGTAGCTGGTGGTGCTCAGGGCATACTTCTGGCTCTGAGCCCAGGAATCACTCCTGGCAGGGCATGGAATGCAGGGAATCGAACCTGGATGGCTGTATGCAAGGCAAAGGCCCTCCCTGCTGTTCTATTGCTCCAACTCCCAAGGGGAGGATTGCTTTATAAGAGTCTCCAGGTTTCAGGTAAGTAATTTTGACAGATTTCCAACTTAGGAAGCAAAAGTGCTCCTCATTATTTCATCTTACACCCACCTGCCCATGTTTTTATGTGATGGTGAAAAGTATTATTTAAAACCCTCAGAGCAGTTTTGAAAGCTTTGAAAATTAAGAAGTCTACAGTGGTATAATGCAGGTTTGGAGGCTCCTTTTTTCATTAATTGGTTTTCTAAGCAAATTTCAATGACCGTATAGGAAGGATGTGCATAAATATCCAAGGAATGGTTTAAATATTGTGTTACATAAGACAAACATGTCACATTAGATTATTTCTTTTTATTTCAAAAGAAAAGGAATGATTTTATTAAGAGATCTCCATTTACTCAAAAACAAATAGTTCCTGTGTTTATGGACTATACATATATTGCCATAGATTTTTTCTTATCCTATAAGAGTTTTCTACCAGAAATCACTAAAGATTATATTAGGATTATTTCTTTTTGTTTGTTTGTTTGTTTTGGAGCCATTCCTGTAGATAATCAGGTGTTACTGTTGGCTCTAAGCTCAGGGACCACTCCTGATGGTCTGGGGAGGGTCATTTGGGATGTTGGGAACCAAATGTCACATTAAAAAACTTATTTTTATTTGGAATTTTGAGCCACACCCTGCAGTGCTCAGGGATTACTCCTAGATTTGCACTCAGGAATTACTCGGACCATGCTTGGGGAACCATACGGAATGCTGGGGATTGAATCCGGGTTAGCTAGGAATATGGTAAGCTCTTTACCCACTGTACTATCTCTCTGGCCCTTCAGATTAGATAATTTCTGAAAGATTTTCAGACTCATAGTTCAATAAGACCATGAAGTTCTTTGGTTTTAGTTGTCTCAGTGGAGGGGTTTACTTTCAAAATCTGTTCTTTCTCGAGCCAGGGCACGGTATGGTAAATGTTGTATGGAATGACTATGCGTAGAGCAAGTTAATTTTTTTCTGTAAATAGGAGAAAAATCACCGTTGTTGCTTAAGTAGTAAGCCGCTAAATGCTCTTAGAGTTTACAAGTTACCTGTCAAACCTGAATTAGTACAACAGAAACCTAAAGCCCATTCGAACAATAAATGTTCTGCTCAACAAATTGTGTTGTGCCCTCTGTTCTTTGAATTCAGTCGTGACCAGAGGGTCATCATTGGATGATGTCAACGTCTCCCCATTGCTTTTAATGTGGAACCACATCTAAGCTCTGCCTGAGGTGGTTTCGATTTATGTCAGGATAAATTATAGATGAGCTAGAATGTAGTTTCTGCTTGTTTAGAGATCTTCAAACTGGAGATGTTAAGAATTGCTGGTTTGTAAAAAGAAAAATACTCTATTTCGTGTTTTCTAGAAAAGTGAGGAGGATGAAAACGTGTAAAACTGCATTCTTTTCCTCGAAACTTTCACATCAGATTGATTACAAGATCGTAATTAAAATCAGTGATCAGAGGAGATTAGGAATGAGGCGAAACCTTCCTTGCTCCCAGGGATGAGGTATACCATGGGATGAGGATGTTTGGAATGAAGGCTGTGGTTTTATATTTTATTTTGCATATTTTGGATTCTTGAGAGGAGTTTTCTAAGGACATTTTCTAATTGCCAGCTTTTCGTTGATTATCTAGCAGCTGCAAGCCCTCTGTTCTCCGCATAGCTCTGTTCAAAAGACAACTCTGTAGACATGTTAGCTTATGCTGGCTTGTTTTCTGTTTCTTCCAGTAGATGGCGCTTTGGCTAGAATTCAGAAGAAGGTAGAAGGGCCTCCTTCGCTACTGGCGTCTTTTCCTTGCTTGGGGGTACGTGATGGTGGTTTTGTCATCCTCACGTGGTGGAAGCAACTGGTTGCAGCTTATACCTCTTCCAGAATTGTAGTAGTGGGTTCTTAGTGCACCTTCTCTGAGTCCCTGGGCCAGTGCAGCATGGTGACCTCCTTGCATTGGTGTCCACAGAGAGTAAATTCTTGCTAGATTTTTCCAAATTGCTTCTGGAACTAGCATCAGAGACTTTGCTAAGCGTCTTTATCTAAGTTCGGGGACTACAAACAGTGACCCACTATTTTCTTTGTGTGTGTGTGTGTGTGTGTGTGTGTGGTGAATCAGACCAGCTGTGCTCAAGGATTCCTCCAGGATCTGTGCTCAGGGGTATTTAGGTGATGTTTGAGGATCAAATGCAGTACCAGCGATTGAAATGGGATTGACTGTGTGGAGAGCATACAATTTACTCCCTATAATGTCACTCCGAATGTTCTTTGTCTGGTAAATGAAGTTTTATTGAACACATTCTCTTATAAGGAACTATGGCTACATTCACAATATAATGACAGAAAGTGGTTGAAATGTTTAAAATTTAAAAATGCTTTTTAGTTCATTGTTATTATGGAATCAACTAGCTCTAATTTTTATTTTATTTTATTTTTTTTGGTTTGGGGACACACCTGATGGTATTTAAGGCTTACTCTTGGCTCTATGCTCAGGGTTCACTCCTGTTGGTGCCTGAGGGACCATATGGGATTATGGAGATCAAACCTGGGTCAGCCATATGTAAGGCAAAAACCCACCTGTTGTACTATTGCTCTGACCCTCAACTAGTTTTAATTAAAAATATCATAGGGTACTAGCATTTTCAGATCAAAGGTAAAAGTGAATTAAAAATTAAAAGGCCTGGAGGCAGCAAAGCATAAATAAAAATATTCGAGAAAAGAGTAAATCAACATCATTGGAGCTTTTTCTTTCATCTACTCTTGGTCCCTGTGTTTTGATGGTTGGTTGAAGTGACGTTTTTCTATGGGATTTGATTTAAATTTGATTTAAATTTTCCTGATACACCGTTGTTCCACAGTCCATAGGAAATTTAATCCCCTGCTCCAGGCTTCTGTGACTTCAGGAGGGGTATCAGTTCTCCAGTCTCACACCAATTTCTTCCCCCACCTTATCTTTTTCCCCTTTTAACATTAATCCTTTCTAGCACCAGTCATTTGTAGGATTCCTTTTTCTCATCAGTGAACTTAAATTCAACAACTCCAGGTTTGGGTATTTTTTATAGTTTGTTTCCATGAAGTCTTTCTTTTCTTGATCTGTTATCTGTTTAATAAGGCACACATAACGAGACAAATGCTTTCTTCAGATACAAGATCAGATACAAAATTACGAAGTCACTCATATTGTGAGGTGAGTTAAAACCACTTTGTGGAGTTTCGAGGATGTTTATATTTGATGTCTCATTACTGTTGCTAGCTGGTCTTGTACTTTCAGAGTTGTTCCCCAGAGCAGACTTACTTGCAAGACAGAACTAACATTTTAAAACATTCTGCTTGTACCTGAACACACTGATGTTGCTTGCTTTGAAGATACAAAAGATGACGGAGTTGGCTTCTTGGAAAAATGCTTTTTGGGTATATTTAAAAAAAATGTTGAAATCTGAATCCATCAAACCCTTTAGTTGAATTCATAAATTACTGTGTAGGGACAAAGCCTGGGGGTGTCAAACAGAGATTCCTTCCCCTCATGCTGTTCACAGCCTGTTTTGCATTCTGCTAGGAGTTCACCTGGGCTTTAGGCATTTACTTAAGCATCACTTAAGGCTGATACCAGATCTGGGATTTCTGTTCTGTCTAAAAAGTGGAGCTTATCTTCCAGCAGAGGAGACAGACCCTCCATGTGTTGATTGGAGTGTGCCAATAGCAAAGCAGAAGTGACCAGGTATCTCCTGACATCTGCTATCAAAGAAAGTTCCAAGGCCACCTTGATTCCATGGAAGAGAAAGGAAACTCCAACTCTTTCTGGAGAGAGTAGAGCAGAGCAGAGGATGGAGAGGACTCTGTAGCAGCTGCATTTGCAGACAATCTCCTACAATTACATAATTGATTGATTTCATTCAGGAAAAGAATGCATGAGATATTGATATTTTATGCTTCTGTTATTTATGGCGCCATTGGGACAGTGAGGATAACTGCAGGGGACTGGTAAAAAAGAAATTTAGGCCTTGTGGGTCATCCAGGACTGACTGCAACTGCTCAATCTCTGCCTTTATAGCATGAAGCTGCTTTAGACATGTTTAAAGTGAATAAACAATGCTGGATTCCCCAAAGAACTTTCTATACCAAAGGAACAGGTGGTGGGCTGAATTTGTCCTGTGGGCTGTAATTAGATGACCTCTGGCTTAAAGAAATTGTTTTATTTCTTTTTGCTTGCATTCTCCTAAGAATTTCAAGAAATGATGTAGGAAGGAGATGCTAGACTCCACTAATGGCCACAGACCATCTGAAATGGAAGTTAATATAGTGACGAGCATGTTGTGAACCCGTGCTGCTTATTTTTGCATCATTAACATTGTGCCCTGCTAATAGCATTAAACACTCTGTGGATCTGTTTATTACTTGAGAGTAACGCACGGCGGCACATCCTTTTTCCTTACTTGATTATCATCGCTATTTCGAGCCGACAGAATCATTTAATGTCCTCAGAGAAAACCCAGTGGATCACAGGAAACGTGGTCTGGTAAGTCAACAGCTTGCCACATGCTTGGGTAATTGTTTCCAAAACACAGTTGCAGCCTTTGTGTACTCTTGATTACAAATAGCTCAGTGATTTGGATCTATTTTGTTTGGTTTGGGGTTTCTACTTGGTGACACAGAGTCTCTTTCTGGCTCTGATCTCAGGAATCACTCCTGGCGGTACTCAGGGTAATCTGGGATGCTGGAGATCAAACCCAGATCAGCCCCATACAAAGCAAATTTCCTACCTGCTGTACTATCTTTCCAGCCTCTAAAATTTCCATAAATTTGGGTTCCTTGACAATAATTTCAGGAATCTGATATAAGGAAATATTCGTAGTAAAACCACAAGAAGTTGTACGCAGAAAAGCACTAATTAACAGGTAATCAGCTGGGTTTTCTTTATATGAGTATTTGAGCTAATGATTGAAGATCAGCTCTAAGAATCAGAATAAGTTTGTTATTGTTTTTTATGGCAAATTTCCACAGAAGAGTTGAACTTAAACCAATATAGCATCTGTGAGTCCAAACCACGAAGTGTGTCTGGCCTGGGATCTTCCAGGAGCTGGGCTGGGGTCAAGGTACCAGTGGGGTGTCTTGGCTTCAGGCTGGTTCATGTGGCTATTGATTAAAGGCCTCAGGTTCTCTTCGCATGACTTTCTAAGACAAGACAATCCTGACTCATGCGGAAGCCATTAAACAAGAACAGAGGTCCCAGGAGGCAAGGGGGGGCATCTTAAAGGTTGGCTACCAGTAAGCCTAGTTTTCAATCTCCAATGAATGACTACACATTATAACTATGAAAGGCTGCTGCCATTGCAAGAAGAAACAACCATACATGAAGTTGGAACAACAGCAGTTCAAAAGCCTTCTGTCTCTAAAATATGAACTTTTCAGGAGCTAGAGGAGAAAAACAACATGTTGAATAACCCTGTGAAAATGCAATAACCATTCCAGACCTTGAGCAGATTCATAGGACAAAAAATGCATTTCTTCAAAAATAAACTACAAGAGGATTTTGAAAAAAAGGAGGGAGGGTCAGCCTACAAATCAAAAGACAGTAAAGGACACAACAGTGTTTGAATATTATTTCTAGATAATCTTGGTCTAAAAAAAATATGGAATAGAAGTGTATGTATAAAAAGGGAGAATTTAGAGTAGACAAATGCAAAATATAAGCTTTGAAATAATTTTCAGAAGCAAAATAAGCTTATGACCCTAATATAGTAAGGCATTCTAGTAATAACAACACTCCTTTATCCATTTAGTTAAGAAATTCTGTTTGTGTAGCTAACATAATATAACTAAGGCATGAAGGGATTATTCTGGACAAAACCAAGCAGGTTCTTTTATGCCAGATACTCACTGTTAAAGAAGACAGAAAAGTACAAGTTACATTTTTAAAAATTGGTATAAAAATGACTGAGTCTAATAATCTGAAATTCAACTTGGGTGGACAAGACAAAGACATTTTCATATCCTCTTTACTTCATTAAAATTTATAACAGGTAGTTTTTGCTACACAAGCTGCTCTGGGGACCACAGTGATGTATGAGGGAGGTCACGTGGTGCCATGGATCAAACATGGGGTGCCTGTATGCAAGGCATGTACGATAGCCCTTTGAGCTTTCTCTCTAACCCATTTTAGGTCACACTCAGCAGTGCTCAGGGCTATACTCTGTACTCAGAAATTTCTCCTAGCTATTTTGGGGACCATATGGGGAGGTGGGGTTTGAACATGGATTGCCTGCCTGCAAGGCAAGTACCCTCCCCACTGTCTTTTTTAAACACTTCACCTTACATTAGTGAGTAAAATGCTTGTCCTATGTTTTCAAGCTTTTAGTAACAAAATAGCTCTATCTACCTTCTTTTGGTATGATGGCATATTTTTATGATCTTTGCAGAACCAGGAATTTAATTCAGGGCACATGCATGCAAAATTATGCTTTGCTGCTGAGCCAATTCCCAGTGTATTATCATACTTTATTTTACATTAATGTTAATCATATACATAAAATTTCCCCCTTTAAAGTACTTATCAGCAGCTTTCAATATAGTAACAAAAATGTGTAACTATCACCCTATCCAATTCTAGAACAATTTAATTACACCTCAGAAAATCACCTGCAAAGTACTTACTGCTCTCCCAATTCTGTGGCTCCTCTTCACTGTAAGTAACCAATAATCAATTTTCTGCCTCTATGCATTGACCTTTTCTGGAAAATTCATATAAAGGCATCATAGGATCTATATGATATCCAGATGATATAGAATCTATATTTTGTGTCTAACTTCTCTCCCATAGTATAATCCTTTCAAGGCACTCTATATTGTATTCTCCATCAGTTCCTCACTACTTGTGCCAAATAATATTCCATTTTATATATATATATATATATATATATGAATTTCATTGGTTCATTCATTTTTTGGCTAGTGAACATTTGTGTTGTTGTTGGGTTTTTTTTTTTTTTTTGGTTGGTCAGAATATCTATTTGCAAATTTTTCTGAGAACATTTCTGTTTGCAGTTTTTTAGGTATATGCCTAGAATGGAAATGTTGGCTCATTTGGACATTCTAGAATCTTCAGTGGTCTTCAAACTATGGCCCGCGGGCCACATATTGTATTTGTATCTGTTTTGTTTCTTCATTGCAAAATAAAATATATGCAGTGTGCATAAGAATTCATTCATAAGTTTTGTTTTTACTATAGTCAGACCCTCCAATGGTCTGAGGGACAGTGAACTGGCCCCCTGTTTAAAAAGTTTGAGGACCCCTGCTATCTTCCTGGTGTCCAATGCCCTCAAGCTCCTATTGAACTGGCTTGCCTTGATGATGCATCCTTGCTGAATCAATCACCAGAGTGTGTGAGGATTTAATTTTTCCTTATTTTATTTGATACAAATATGCAATAAATGAAGATTTTACTATTTTTCAAATTTAAGTTCATCCTTCTTAAAACCAAGAGAGTCTCTTGGTTTTAAATTCCTGTCACAGGATTTTGCCTTGGAACTGACCACTTTATTATAAGATTCCAGAGCTATGTATCACTCAGTAGACTACCCTCATACTGTCTACTACCACACAGTGTGCATAGTTTTTATTTAAACACCATAGTTTATTTAAACACCGTAGTTACAAGTTAGTTCATAATATGCCTTTTTCCACAGATAAAGTTGTTCATGATGGAGTTGCAGTCATACAATGTACAACAACCTTAGCCAGTGCGCAGTTCCTGCCACCAATGTCCCCAGTTTCCCTCTCACCCTTCCTAATGCCCTCTTCTCCCCAACTTCCCCACCTGCTTCTGGGGAAGGCATTTTAATTCGCTCTTTTTACTCTCTTCTACTGTGATTTGAACTTCTGTTAATGAAGGGGTGCCATGCATGTGACTTGAACTGCTTTCAGCACTTCATTCTTATCCAGAATGATCATTTCCAACTATCACTTTCATCGTAGACCCTTCTCTGTTCTAACTGCACTCTCTGTTCTTTATGGCAAAGTCCATGGCTGAACATTCTTAGGAACCTTGAAATCCTTAAGACCTTGAGAGCTGGAGAGGAAGTTGCCCAACTCACAGAAGAGTCACAGGAAATAAGAGGAAGAGAGAAAGAGCAAAAATGCCCACCACACAGGCTTTGCCCTGAGAACAAACAATACTCAGATATCTTTCTAGCTCCATCTGCCATTTTGGACTACAGCATGCATGTGGTCAAATCATTTTTAATACTTTGAAAATGATTTCAGAGCAATATATCTTATTGCAGGACATTTGTAAAACAGAAATGGCAAAGAATCAAAAGTCTAACTATGTACAGCCCTCATGATTTAAATTTCAATGATTTTTCCCTGGTTCTCAAATGATTATTCAGAAGCTACTCGGTATTTCATAAAAGTCTAGTTTTATTTTATTTTATTTATTGGCAAATAAGGACTAGTGCACATGCATGTGTTGAGAAGCTCCAGGTTTGTCCCTGTCACCACTTGGTTTCTCATCCCTACACAGCACTTTTGGTAGCAACCCTTGAACAATGCGTATCATGCTGGGACTAGCCCTGGAGCCTCTCTGGATAGCTCCCAGAAATGAAAAAATGAACATATATCAGATTTCACTCCATTTCATGAGTTATATTTGTGAAATGGCAGCTTCCTCCTATTTATTA
Source organism: Suncus etruscus (assembly GCF_024139225.1). Classification (NCBI taxonomy): domain Eukaryota; kingdom Metazoa; phylum Chordata; class Mammalia; order Eulipotyphla; family Soricidae; genus Suncus; species Suncus etruscus. The sequence continues at coordinate 15,306,871 of NC_064868.1, read as the reverse complement.
CCTGTGCACACTTGATTGTGTTGAAAAAAATTAAATGATTTTATTTGTAAAAGTACTTCGTCATGATATCTGCCATTTACTTCAAAATATGATGACAGCAGTATAAAAACTGGGTCAAGGGCTGGAGCAATAGTACAGTGGGTAAGGTTTTTGCTTGCATGCTGATGGCCTGGGTTTGATCCCCAGCATCCCATATGGTCTCCCTAGCCTGCCAGGAGTAATTTCTGAGTACAAAACCAGGAGTAATATCTGAGTGATGCTGGGTGTGCCTGAAAAACAACAACAACAAAAAGGGGTCAATTTCTGGGTTACAAAATGTGCTGTGAATCAACAGTTGTTGAAGTTGATATCATACCTAAGATTCAGTATTATACTGAGTCAACTTTTGTGCAAATTAAACATTCCCCATAATAAAAAATTTAAGTATTTTATATATTTAATAAAAATTTTTTTTAATTTATTTTTTTTTAAATTTTTTTTTATTTAAACACCTTGATTACATACATGATTGTGTTTGGGTTTCAGTCATAAAAGGAACACCACCCATCACCAGTGCAACATTCCCATCACCCAAGTCCCAAATCTCCCTCCTCCCCACCCAACCCCCGCCTGTACCCTAAACAGGCTCTACATTTCCCTCATACATTCTCAATATTAGGACAGTTCAAAATGTAGTTATTTCTCTAACTAAACTCATCACTCTTTGTGGTGAGCTTCCTGAGGTGAGCTGGAACTTCCAGCTCTTTTCTCTTTTGTGTCTGAAAATTATTATTACAAGGGTGTCTTTCATTTTTCTTAAAACCCATAGATGAGTGAGACCATTCTGCGTTTTTCTCTCTCTCTCTGACTTATTTCACTCAGCATAATAGATTCCATGTACATCCATGTATAGGAAAATTTCATGACTTCATCTCTCCTGACAGCTGCATAATATTCCATTGTGTATATGTACCACAGTTTCTTTAGCCATTCGTCTGTTGAAGGGCATCTTGGTTGTTTCCAGAGTCTTGCTATGGTAAATAGAGCTGCAATGAATATAGGTGTAAGGAAGGGGTTTTTGTATTGTATTTTTGTGTTCCTAGGGTATATTCCTAGGAGTGGTATAGCTGGATCGTATGGGAGCTCGATTTCCAGTTTTTGGAGGAATCTCCATATCGCTTTCCATAAAGGTTGAACTAGACAGCATTCCCACCAGCAGTGGATAAGAGTTCCTTTCTCTCCACATCCCCGCCAACACTGTTTATTCTCATTCTTTGTGATGTGTGCCATTCTCTGGGGTGTGAGGTGGTATCTCATCGTTGTTTTGATTTGCATCTCCCTGATGATTAGTGATGTGGAACATTTTTTCATGTGTCTTTTGGCCATTTGTATTTCTTCTTTGTCAAAGTGTCTGTTCATTTCTTCTCCCCATTTTTTGATGGGGTTAGATGTTTTTTTCTTGTAAAGTTCTGTCAGTGCCTTGTATATTTTGGAGATTAGCCCCTTATCTGATGGGTATTGGGTGAATAGTTTCTCCCACTCAGTGGGTGGCTCTTGTATCCTGGGCACTATTTTCTTTGAGGTGCAGAAGCGTCTCAGCTTAATATATTCCCATCTGTTAATCTCTGCTTTCACTTGCTTGGAGAGTGCAGTTTCCTCCTTGAAGATGCCTGTAATGTCCTGGAGTGTTTTGCCTATGTGCTGTTCTATATATCTTATGGTTTTGGGGCTGATATCGAGGTCTTTAATCCATTTGGATTTTACCTTTGTACATGATGTTAGCTGGGGGTCTAAGTTTAATTTTTTGCAAGTGGCTATCCAATTGTGCCAACACCACTTGTTGAAGAGGCTTTCCCTGCTCCATTTAGGATTTCCTGCTCCTTTATCAAAAATTAGATGGTTGTATCTCTGGGGAACATTTTCTGAGTATTCAAGCCTATTCCACTGATCTGAGGACCTATCCTTATTCCAATACCATGCTGTTTTGATAACTGTTGCTTTGTAGTACAGTTTAAAGTTGGGAAAAGTAATTCCTCCCATATTCTTTTTCCCAATGATTGCTTTAGCTATTCGAGGGTGTTTATTGTTCCAAATGAATTTCAAAAGTGTCTGATCCACTTCTTTGAAGAATGTCATGGGTATCTTTAGAGGGATGGCATTAAATCTGTATAATGCCTTGGGGAGTATTGACATTTTGATGATGTTAATCCTGCCAATCCATGAGCAGGGTATGTGTTTCCATTTCCGTGTGTCCTCTCTTATTTCTTGGAGCAGAGTTTTATAGTTTTCTTTGTATAGGTCCTTCACATATTTAGTCAAGTTGATTCCAAGATATTTGAGTTTGTGTGGTACTATTGTGAATGGGGTTGTTTTCTTAATGTCCATTTCATCCTTATTACTATTGGTGTATAGAAAGGCCATTGATTTTTGTGTGTTAATTTTGTAGCCTGCCACCTTGCCTATATGAGTCTATTGTTTCTAGAAGCTTTTTGATAGAGTCTTTAGGGTTTTCTAAGTAGAGTATCATGTCATCTGCAAACAGTGAGAGCTTGACTTCTTCCTTTCCTATCTGGATTCCCTTGATATCCTTTTCTTGCCTAATCGCTATAGCAAGTACTTCCAGTGCTATGTTGAATAGGAGTGGTGAGAGAGGACAGCCTTGTCTTGTGCCAGAATTTAGAGGGAAGGCTTTCAGTTTTTCTCCATTGAGGATAATATTTGCCACTGGCTTGTGGTAGATGGCCTTCACTATATTGAGAAAGGTTCCCTCCATTCCCATCTTGCTGAGAGTTTTGATCAAGAATGGGTGTTGGACCTTATCAAATGCTTTCTCTGCATCTATTGATATGATCATGTGGTTTTTATTTTTCTTGTTATTGATGTTGTGTATTATGTTGATAGATTTACGGATGTTAAACCAGCCTTGCATTCCTGGGATGAAACCTACTTGATCGTAGTGGATGATCTTCTTAACGAGGCATTGAATCCTATTTGCCAGGATTTTGTTGAGGATCTTTGCATCTGCATTCATCAGTGATATTGGTCTGTAATTTTCTTTTTTGGTAGCGTCTCTGTCTGGTTTAGGTATCAAGGTGATGTTGGCTTCATAAAAGCTATTTGGAAGTGTTTCTGTTTGTTCAATTTCATGAAAGAGTCTTGCCAAGATTGGCAGTAGTTCCTCTTGGAAAGTTTGATAGAATTCATTAGTGAATCCATCTGGACCTGGGCTTTTGTTTTTCGGCAGACATTTGATTACTGTTTTAATTTCATCAATGGTGATGGGGGTGTTTAGATATGCTACATCCTCTTCCTTCAACCGTGGAAGATTATAAGAGTCCAAGAATTTATCCATTTCTTCCAGGTTCTCATTTTTAGTGGCGTAGAGTTTTTCAAAGTAGTTTCTGATTACCCTTTGAATCTCTGTCATATCAGTAGTGATCTCTCCTTTTTCATTCCTGATACGAGTTATCAAGTTTCTCTCTCTCTCTTTCTTTGTTAGGTTTGCCAGTGGTCTATCAATCTTGTTTATTTTTTCAAAGAACCAACTTCTGTTTTCGTTGATCTTTCGGATTGTTTTTTGAGTTTCCACTTCGTTGATTTCTGCTCTCAGCTTTGTTATTTCCTTCTGTCTTCCTATTCTTGGGTCCTTTTGTTGAGCATTTTCTAGTTCTTCTTTTTTTTTTTTTTTTTTTTTTTTGGTTTTTGGGCCACACCTGTTTGACGCTCAGGGGTTACTCCTGGCTATGTGCTCAGAAATCGCCCCTGGCTTGGGTGGACCATATGGGACGCCGGGGGATCGAACCGAGGTCCTTCCTTGGCTAGCGCTTGCAAGGCAGACACCTTACCTCCAGCGCCACCTACCCGGCCCCGCATTTTCTAGTTCTATTAGCTGTGTCATTAAGCTACTCAGGTAAGCTCCTTCTTCCTTCCTGATGTGTGCTTGCAAAGCTATAAATTTTCCTCTCAGTACTGCTTTTGCTGTGTCCCATAAGTTCTGAGAGTTTGTGTCTTTATTGTCATTTGTTTCCAGGAACCTTTTTATTTCCTCCTTGATTTCATCTCGGACCCACTGGTTATTGAGCATGAGGCTGTTTAACTTCCAGGTGTTAAAGTGTTTCTTCTGAGTCCCTTTGGAGTTCACAAATAATTTCAGAGCCTTGTGGTCAGCGAAGGTAGTCTGCAAAATTTCTATCCTCTTGATCTTATGGAGGTATGTTTTATGTGCCAGCATGTAGTCTATCCTGGAGAATGTCCCATGTACATTGGAGAAGAATGTGTATCCAGGTTTCTGGGGATGGAGTGTCCTATATATATCCACTAGGCCTCTTTCTTCCATTTCTCTCCTCAGGTCTAGTATATTCTTGTTGGGTTTCAGTCTGGTTGACCTGTCCAGTGTTGACAAAGCCGTGTTTAGGTCCCCCACAATTATTGTGTTGTTGTTGATATTATTTTTCAGATTTGTCAACAGTTGTATTAAATATTTTGCTGGCCCCTCATTCGGTGCATATATGTTTAGGAGAGTGAATTCTTCCTGCTCTACGTACCCCTTGATTAATATAAAATGTCCGTCTTTGTCCCTTACAACCTTCCTGAGTATAAAGTTTGCATTATCTGATATTAGTATGGCCACTCCAGCTTTTTTATGGGTGTTGTTTGCTTGGATGACTTTTCTCCAGCCTTTTATTTTGAGTCTATGTTTGTTCTGACTATTCAGGTGCGTTTCTTGTAGGCAGCAGAAGGTTGGATTGAGTTTTTTGATCCATTTAGCCACTCTGTGTCTCTTAACTGGTGCATTTAGTCCATTGACGTTGAGAGAAAGAATTGTCCTGGGATTTAACGCCATCTTTATTTCAAAATTTGGTGTGTCTTTTGGGTAGTCTTGTCTTAGATTAGGTCTTTCAGTTTTTCTCTTAAGACTGGTTTTGTGTCTGTGAAGTTTCTGAGCTGTTTTTTGTCTGTGAAACCATGTATTCTTCCATCAAACCGGAAAGTGAGTTTTGCTGGGTATAGTATTCTGGGTGAAGCATTCATTTCATTCAGTCTTTTCACAATATCCCACCACTGCTTTCTGGCATTGAGCGTTTCTGGTGACAGGTCTGCTGTAAATCTCAGGGAAGCTTGCTTGAACATGATTTCCCCTTTTGATCTTGCTGTTTTCAGAATTCTGTCTCTATCTGTGGGATTTGTCATTGTGACTAGGATGTGTCTTGGGGTGGTTTTTCTGGGGTCTCTTTTGGTTGGTACTCTTCGGGCATGCAGGATTTGATCACATATATTCTTTAGCTCTGGAAGTTTCTCTTTAATGATGTTCTTGACCATTGATTCTTCCTGGAAATTTTCTTCCTGGGTCTCTGGGACTCCAATGATTCTTAAGTTGTTTCTGTTGATCTTATCATAGACTTCTATTTTCGTCTGTTCCCATTCTTTGACTAATTTTTCCATTGTCTGCTCATTTGCTTTAAGTTTTTTGTCCAATCTCTCCTGCTGTATGGAATTGTTATGTATCTCATCTTCCACAGCACCAAGTCTATTCTCAGCTTCTGATACCCTGTCCCAGAGCTTATCCATTTTGTCATTCACTTCGTTTACTGACTTTTTCAGTCCTGTTAGTTGACATGTTATTTCAGTTTGGAGTTTTGTCATTTCTGCCTTCATATTTTCTTGGTTCTTATTAGTGTTCTGTTCAACTCGATCCATGGTTTCTTGGAGTCTCTTGAGCACCTTCCATATTGCTAGTCTAAAGTCCTTATCTGAGAGATTGATTAGTTGTTCAGTCATTATCTGGTCCTCAGAATTGTCATCTTCATTCTCTATGTCTGATGCTGGCCTGCGTTGTTTCCCCATTGTCACACTTGTATTGTGGGTTTTTCTACGTGTTGTAGTGGTATTCATTGTCTATATGATGTAGGCAGCACACTCCTCTGGCTCCTCCCTTTCTGGATGGGCTGACTTGCCTCTAAGGGAGGGGAGTCCTCCGTGGATGAAGCCTCACACTGGGTCAAATCTTAGGCCCGAGCATGCAACAGAGAAGACAGTCCAGAGAGAAATGTTTGCTTCTGTGATATAGCGCCGTTCTTAGTGTGATTTTTCCTTCTTGTTGCAATGGAGTTCTTTCCTTAGAAAGAGTGCACGGCCGCGTAGCGAAGCGGAGTGGCCGTGCTCCTCTGAGCCTCTTTTTGCCCCACTCGCAAGAGTTTCACGCAAGAGGACAGTAGACAGACATAGACAGGTCACACTCACAGTCTTTCACAGCTGAGCCCCACTGGGCCGGTGTACTTTCGCGGATTTTCCCCGCCTGGTGTCACACACAGGGAGCCAGCTTTTGCAAAGGTTAGCCGGTTTTTATGCTCTGAAGTCCCTCCCTCATATTTAATAAAAATTTAAGGGCCGGGCGGTGGCGCTAGAGGTAAGGTGCCTGCCTTGCCTGCGCTAGCCTAGGACGGACCGCGGTTCGATCCCCCGGCGTCCCATATGGTCCCCCAAGCCAGGAGCGACTTCTGAGTGCATAGCCAGGAGTAACCCCTGAGCCTCACAGGGTGTGGCCCAAATACCAAAAAAAAAAAAAATTTAAATAAAAATTTAATAAAAATTCATTTTTACTAAAAAATGAACTACACAATTCTTAGTTCAAATATAACCATGAAATAATATCAAACAATCACAACCCCTTTTTAGGGGGGGTTGGGCCCCACCTGGGGGCACTCAGGGTTACTCCTGGCTCTGCACTCAGGAATCACTCCTTGCAGGCTTGTGGGACCATACGGGATGCTGGAGATTGATCCTACCTAGGTTGGTCTGGGTTGGCTGCATGTAAGTCAAACTCCCTACCTGCCATGCTCCATAAACAATTATAAACCTTTGGCCTTGAAACTGAGATTATCAAGCAGGTGGAGAAGAAAAAAAAGGGGAGAGGAAGAGCTGAAATAAAAAGTAACATAAAACTCAATCATGAATAACTTTGGAACTGTGAAAAAAACCAAGTGTATTATGAACAATTTTGTTTATTTAATATCTTTATTAAAACATTAAATTGATTAAAATTAAATTAAAATTAAAAATTAAATTGATTAAAACATGATTGTAGTTGGAGTTCAGTTATGTAATGAATACCCCCCTTTACCAGTGTTACATTCCCATCACCAATGTCCCAAATCTCCCTTCTCCCTACCCCACCCTCACCTGTACTCTAGACAAGCTTTCTACTTCCCTCATTCATTCACATTGTTATGATAGTTCTCAATGTAGTTATTTCTCTAACATCACTCTTTGTGGTGAGCTTCATGTAGTGAGTTGGAACTTCCAGCCCTCCTCTTTTTTGTCTTTGAGAATTATTGCAAGAATATCTTTTATTTTTCTTAAAACCCATGGATGAGTGAGACTATTCTGTGTCTATCTCTCATCATCTGACAGATTTCATTCAGCATAATAGATACCATGTACATCCATGTATAGGAAAATTTTATGATTTCATCTCTCCTGACTGCTGCATAATATTCCATTGTGTATATGTACCACAGTTTCTTTAGCCATTCATCTGTTCAAGGACATCTTGGTTGTTTCCAGAGTCTGGCTATTGTGAGTAGTCCTGCAATGAATAAAGGTGTGAGGAAGGGATTTTTGTATTGTATTTTTGTGTTCCTGGGTATATTCCTAGGAGTGGTACAGCTGGATCGTATGGGAGCTCAATTTCCAGTTTTTGGAGGAATCTACATATCGCTTTCCATAAAGGTTTGACTAAATGGCATTCCCACCAGCACAATAATAGTTACTTTCTCTCCATATCCCCTCCAGCACTGCTTATTCTCATTCTTTGTCTGTGGTGTGAGATGGTACCACATAGTTGTTTTGATTTTCGTCTCCCTGATGATCAGTGATGTGGAGTATTTTTTCATGTACCTTTTGGCCATTTGTATTTCTTTTTTGTCAAAGTGTCTGTCCAGTTCTTCTCCCCATTTTTGAGGGGATTAGATGTTTTTTCTTGTAAAGTTCAGCCAGTGCCTTGTATATTTTGAATATTAACCCCTTATCTAATGGGTATTAGGTGAATAGTTTCTCCCACTCAGTGGGTGGCTATTTTATCCTAGGCACTATTTCCTTTGAGTTGCAGAAGCTTCTCAGCTTAACATAGTCCCATCTGTTTATTTCTGCTTCCACTTGTTTGGAGAGTGCAGTTTCTTCCTTGAAGATGCCTTTAGCTTCAATGTTGTGGAGTGTTTTACCTACATGTTGTTCTATATACCTTATGGTTTCAGGTCTGATATCAAGAGCTTTAATCCATTTGGATTCTACCTTTGTACATGATGTTAGCTGGCAGTATGAGTTCGCTTTTTTGCAAGTGGCTAGCCAGTTGTGCCAACACCACTCGTTGAAGAGGCTTTCCCTGCTCCATTTAGGATTTCTTGTTCCTTTATCAAAAATTAGGTGATTCTATGTCCAGGGAACATTCTCTGAGTACACAAGCCTATTCCACTGATCTGAGGTTCTGTCTTTATTCCAATACCATGCTGTTTTGATAACTATTGCTTTGCAATACAGTTTAAAGTTGGGGAAAGTAATGCTTCCCATATTCCTTTTCCCAAGGATTGCTTTAGCTATTTGAGGAGATTTATTGTATTATGAACAATTTTGTAACCACAGTGTTTAAAGTAATTTAAAAATGTCTTTGAAAAAAAAGAATTGGCCACGTAATGGGCACTGTATGTATTTATTGTATATAAATTATAAGACTAACTTAAAATAGAATAAAAGTAGCATGAGGACATTGGTATATGTACACCAACTTTGTCATTACCATCAGTGATAGAACTATTGGATCCATGTTACCTAAATGAGAATAACATATGCAATTTTAAGATACAGTGTTTTGAAAACAAAACAGTTACCATGAAAAGCATGAATATATAACAGTACATATATCTGTGTATACTGTTTTTTTTCACATTTTATTTCAAAAGCCCAGGTGGAAGGCTATCCTTATTATACCCAAGCAAAAAGATCATTACAGAAAGAGAAATACCCAAGTTATAAACACGACTTAATATCATACATTTTCAAGCAGACTCCATATGACAGGTGACAAGTATCTCTGAGGGACAGTGCTGCAGGCAGAAGTGCTAAGCATGGATCATCTGTCAGCCTGGTCAACATCATGCCAGTTCCACAGCAAGTTCCCCAGAAAGATTACTAATTACTAGGTATGGTATCATTTCTGTAATGTCATTTAACACAGTTCATATTTTAAGGGCTCATAAGCATAGGAGGTCAAAGGTCACTTATGGAGATGCCTTGTTTGGTTATGCAAGCCAGATGCTTTCAATTTTGGTCAGGATGGGGTTTTGCTTGGAACCAGCAGTTCTGGGATTCATTAGGGACACAGTATATTTCTTGGGAATAATTTCATTTTTTTAGATTTTTCGGGCCACACCCATTTGTTGCTCAGGGGTTACTCCTGGCTAAGCACTCAGAAATTGCCCTTGGCTTGGGGGGACCATATGGGACGCTGGAGGATCGAACCATGGTCCTTCCTTGGCTAGCGCTTGCAAGGCAGACACCTTACCTCTAGCACCACCTTGCCGGCCCCATACTTTCATATTTTAAGGTGACTAAAATACAGTCTATGCTCTTTGGTTAATTTTATGGAAATATCAAATTCATTCACTAACACTGGAAGCATAGTTTTTGCATCCTCTCCCTTCCTTTGCACATCCTGTTAGAAAGCTAATTTTGCAGTTTATCACAGGAAAAAAAAATTTAGATTTGGTTCATTTGGATATAGAAAATTGGAGAATCATAAAAAATTCTCTTTGAGAGAATTACTCCTTCTAAGGTGGTTGCTTGCAATGAGATATGCTAAGATAAAATAATCAATTTAGAAGCATTGAACAGTCCACTGGGAGAATCATTTTCAAAAAATATATCCAGTAAAGTTGTCCATGGCAAGCATGTCAATGTTTCTATGAAGGCAATTAAGGTTGAAACGTGAACATCATATAGCAAAGCACTCATTTTCCACCTGCTAAGACCAGGATCCTTAGGAGATGACAATTTACACAGTAATCTAGGAAATTGAAATGAAATAACTGTCATTTCTAAGTTTTGAAAAAAGTGTCTTACTGACACTTTCCAACAATTTCCTCTTGTCGAGAATTAGGGGAGGGAATATCCTATTTCATAGCTGGTCTCTGGCTGTCCTCCCGAGCTTTGAATCACCAACATTCACCAGCAACCTCACAAGCATATTTAATGTCTCAATTTTGATGTATCTGAAGTAATTTCAACAGATGGTGGAAAGAAATTAGGACAAGAATTAAAGGAGAAGTTTCCTTGAGAAAGCTTAAAGAAACAAAACCAATGCTTGGGAATTTTATCTGTATATAAAAAAGGTGACATTCATCTCGCTGGTAGATGAAGTAGAATAATGTCTGTGCATTTCTGTGTGTTGATTTTTCTCAGAGAAGCATAACAAGTGAAATGACTTCTCCAACCCAAGCTCTGTTCTGGTTTCTAAAAGCCTGGTCCTGCCATATTGGAGTGGAGGAACTATCCCACACATGCAGTGCTCAGGGTTTAAAGGCAAAACAAAACAAAACAAAACAAAACATGAAATGAAAAAAGCCAAGAGGAGCATGGATTGAAATGGTCCAGAGGCAATGGATATCTATTTGCAAACAAAGGTGTTAGGAATAGAGTCTATTTCTTCTTTTCCTTTTTTTTTGGGGGGATACACCCAGAAATGCTCAGAAGTTAACTCCTATTTGTTCTTGGGGGGACCCTATATGATGCTGGGAATCAAATCTAGGTTAGGTGCATGCCAGGAAAACACCCTAAACTACTATACTCTCACTTGGGCCCCCAGTTTTCATTTTTTCTATTTCACTTTGTGACAGTTCTTGGAGACTCATAGCAGGCAAAATTGTTGTGAGGAAGAACTTTCTGTGGCAGGAGGAGATTGGACAAGCACTAGAATTCAGGAGCTAAAATGTGCCATCTAAAGCTCTTCCACTGCCTGAGACTCCAGAAGAACCAATGCCATTTTCATCAAGAAAATGAAACAAGAAACAAGAGAAGCTACACGAATCCCTTTACATGTACAAAACAGGCAATTAGCAAAATGATCCCTTTTGCAATACTTTGGGCTACACACTTCTCAGGAATTAGAGAGGCCCCATAGCTCTGCCTGGGGTGGCGAGGATCAGGGTGTGGTGATAGCATGGTATAGACTAGACTCTAGAGGATGAGCTAGAAAATAAACACATTGACAAAAGCGGCATTTTCACATTAGTTCTTTTTTTTGTTTTGTTTTGTTTTTCGGGCCACACCCGTTAGATGCTCAGGGGTTACTCATGGCTAAGCGCTCAGAAATTGCCCCTGGCTTGGAGGGACCATATGGGATGCCGGGGGATCGAACCGCAGTCCTTCCTTGGCTAGCGCTTGCAAGGCAGACACCTTACCTCTAGCGCCACCTCACCGGCCCCTCACATTAGTTCTTCATGCCTGTCAGTTAATACTTAAGAAAACACAACTCAGTAAACAGCAAGAGTTTAGGATTCTGGCAGTCTCACTTGCAGGTGGAAAAGAAACACCGTTTAACTAAGCACCAAATTTCAGGGGAATATCTGCTATTTGTAAGGGACAATAATGACCATCATTCCAAAAATCATGGGCAATCTTTTCTTTTTAATAAAGTGCATATTTTTAACTTCCTTATTTTAATTTCACAAAGACTTCTTTTTTTGAATTAATGTAGTAAGCCATATGGAAGTAGTAAAAAGAATGCAATATTTAAATTACACAGATAACCATAAATGACAAGAAGTATGTTTGATGCTGAGGATGGAAACTATTTTCCCTGGAATTGTTTTTTATTTATTTTCTTTGGGTGGTTCTCAGTGTTTACTCCAAGCTCTACACTCGGGAATTACTCCTGATGGTGTAAGGAAAGAGATATAGTTTGTCAGGGATCTAACGGGGGTCAGCTGAGTGCAAGGCAAGTGCCTTCCTAACCATTGTACTATTGCTCCTGGCTCATCTCTTGATTGTTTTTATTTTTTACATTTTATTTATTATTTATTAATTTATTTTTTATTGGGTCATATCCAATGACACTCAGGAGTTACTCCTGGCTCTGCACACAGAAATTGCTCCTGGCATGCTTGGGGGATGCCATATGGGATGCCAGAAACTGAACACAGGGACTGAATCCGGATCCCTCCCTAGGCAACCACTTTCGAGGCAAACAACCTGTCACTGTGCTATCATTCCAGCCCCTATTTTTATTTTTAAAAGATATTTTAAAAAGCTTGCCACAGTTTTCATCCACATATTGCCATGTGCAGATGCAGTGTGTGTGTGTGTGTGTGTGTGTGTGTTTGTGTGAGTGTGTGAAGCTACTCTGACCTCAGAAAGCACTTATGTAACAAGGATGCAATATGAGATGCTGGTAATTTACAGGGATCCAAAAATCATTTACATGCCTGGGGTCTAGCAGCCTCCATGAGTCTCTTCTCCTGGCTGACCTACTGATCTACTGCTGAACTACTGTCTGAACCCCCAGGACATTTTTGGAGACAGAGAAGAATTTTTCCCCTTCTGCTAGGGTCTAGGCTGCCACCCTGTCTGACTTTCAATCCTGGTGGCCCCATAGCTTACAAGAGAACATCTGAACTGTCAAGGTTCAAAGTCAAAGTCTCAAAGTCAAAGACTGCAAAACAAATCTTATAGGCAAAACCTCCCTTTAAAAGGCCCATGTGTTTTTACTTGTATCAGACATTTTAACTGTTTATGAGGGACAGGGATGAGCATTTCTTAATAATTAAGGGATCAATACATAAAAAAGTTAAGACTCGTAATCAAATACATACCTAATGATGGACCACAAACATGCTTAAACTGATGAGACATTGGAAGAAAGATTTTGACAGCAAGACAATAGTAGTCAGACACTCTGTCACTGCCGGATAATTCACCAATGAACCATCAACTCACCACTCAACAATCTCAACAAGGTAATAATGGCCTTGGAAGAAGCCGTGGAATAGGTGCTCCTAACAGACATCAATAAGGCCTCCATACCCCAGAAGTTGAGTACATATTCTTCTCCAGTGCACGCACCTGGAACATTCTCCAAGACAGACCACATGGAGTGTGTGTGTCACAAAATGTATCTCCACAAAATGGAAAAGATAGAAGTGATGTCAACTATCCTCTCAGGCTATGAGGCTTTAAAAATGAAAATTAATTACAAACAGAAATAGGGCCTAACTCCGGCACTAGGAAATTAAACAAACATGAATCATTTTGTGAGTTAAAAGGTCTATTATAGGGGCTGGGAAGGTGGCGCTAGAGGTAGGACGGACCGCGGTTCTATCCCCCGGCGTCCCATATGATCTCCCCAAGCCAGGGGCGATTTCTGAGCGCATAGCCAGGAGTAACCCCTGAGTGTCAAACGGGTGTGGCCCAAAAACCAAAAAAAAAAAGTCTATTATAAAAATAACTTCTGTACACTTATATTCTTTGCAGCACTATTTACAATAGCCAGAATCTGGAAATAACCCAGGTACCCAAAACAGATGAGTGTCTAAAGAAACTGTGGTACATATACAAAATGGAATATTATGCAGCTGCCAGGGATGACGTCATGAAATTTTCCTATATTTGGTTGGACATGGAAACTATTATGCCAAGTGAAATAAGTCAGAAGGAGAGAGCTAGACACAGAATAGTTTCACTCATCAATGGATTTTAAGAAAAATAAAAGACATTATTGTAATAATGCCCAGAAACATGGGATTGATGAGGGCTGGAAGAACCAGCTCATGTTATGAAACTCATCACAAAAAGTGGTGAGTGCCATTAGAGAAATAGCTATGCTAACAGCTATCATGACAATATTAATAAGTGAGAGAAATAGAATGCCTGTCTAAAATACAGGCAGAAGGTGGAAGAGGAGGGAGATGAGATGGAGGGCATTAGTGGTGGAAATGTTGCACTGGTGAAGGGGAGTATTCTTTTTTATGACTGAAACCCAACTACAAACATGGTTGTAATCATAGTGTTTAAATAAAGATATCATTAAAAAGTCTATTATGGTATATCCATAAAAAGAGAAACAGAGTAAGTGGGCAATAAATGGACAAAGGGCAATAGAAATGACGAGTCAGTTCATAGAGTTGGACTCACCTGGGGTGAGGAGGGAGTTACAGGTTATTGGGATATTGGTGGAAGGAAGGTGGCAGGTAGTTCTGGGATAATGTATACATAAAAGTTTCATTAATGGGGGCCAGAGCAATAGCACCCTTGCATGTGGCCAACCCAGGTTCAATACCTGGTATCCCATAGGTCCCCCACCTTGCCAGGAGTAATTTCTGAGCACAGAGCCAGGAGTAACCTCTGAGGGCTGTCAGTTTCCACCTCCCAATGAAAACTGTGTCATTAACATCATTATAAATTATAGTACCTCAATATAAAAGGAAAAATAAAATAAGATCACTCTTTGGTAGGAATCCACCCTGCACCTCCACTTTTGGGATTAATCATTTATTATTTTGTCCAAATTATACTTTGATACCTATTATAAAAATAATTCACTGACAGAAATGATCAGATAGGTATGAAAATCACCACTTTGATTTTACTTCGTGATTTAGAGTCAAAGACTTGGGCTGGAGCAATAGGGCAGAGAGTAGGGTACTACTTGCATTGCACACAATCAATCAGGTTCAAACTCTGGCATTCCAAGTTGTCTCTCCAGCCCTGTCCCCCCCCAACATTTAAAATAGCTTTTGATATCTTTGAAGCTCTGAAGCAGGATCAATTTCTGTCTGCTCACCACAGCCAGCATTGTCGTCTGCATCTCGGAACCCCTCTCCTATTTCACTTTTCTTTCCGATACACTGGGAAGCCAGACAACCAGCCTTGTTAGGGAACTGCATTAAGGGATATGACTTTGATTCATCTACTGCCACTATCCATTTTCACAAATGGAAGTGAAAACCCTCTTAAAGGCTATATTTTATTTAGCATGATTTATTATTTCTCACAAGAACAGTTATCCCTGAAAGTCTATAGGGGAAACAACCTGGCGACGAAGCAACACATTTTCTTTTTCTTTTTTTTTGGGGGGGTCACACCCAGCAGTGCTCAGGGGTTCTTCCTGGCTCTACACTCAGAATTCGATCTTGGCAGGCTCAGGGGACCATATGGGATGCCGGGATTTGAACCACTGTCCTGCATGCAAGGCAAATGCCTTACTTCCATGGTATCTCTCCTGGCCCCGCAACACATTTTCTAAGAATCTTTTGAACTGATGGTCATCCTCTAAATTACAGAGATATGAATTAACTTTTCTTTTGACAATATTTAGGGTGATAAATTGAAAACATCAATCTTATTTCATTTATAGAATGAGATATTGGTGGCTGGAGTGATAACGCAGTGTGGAGGGCATTTGCCTTGCATGCACCGACCCAGGTTCAATCCCCAGAGTCCCATATGGTCTCCTGAGCTTGCCAGGAGTAATTTCTGAGCAAAGAGCTAAGAGTAACCCTTGAACATAGCTGTTGACCCAAACTCCACCACCCACACACAAAGAAGGATATCTCATTGAGGTGGAGCGATAATATAGCAGGGAGGGAGGGTGCTTGCCTTGAGTGCAGCCAATCCAGGTTCAATCCCTGGCATCTCATATAGTTCCCAGGACACAACCGGGATTAATTCTTGAGAACAGAGCCAGGAGTAATTCCTGAGCACTGCTGTGTGTGGCTCAAAAGAAAAAAAAAGATTTCTCATGGATTACATATTTAAAGAAACCAGTGGTTAACTCCAGACCAAATGACCAATTAGCTTTGATTCATTTGAGAGGTAGTGTCAACATTTTGAGAACTGTTCCTCTACATTCTAACAGTGTCAGAAAGAAAAATAGGCATTTCCTAGACTTCCCCAGCCAGAAAGAACCACCCACCAATATTGCATCTGACATGTGAGTGCTTCCTTCAGTTCATTTACAGATTTTGAGTAAACCATATATTACTTAGTATGGAATAAAGAGTTGATCCATTATGGTATACCCATAAAGAGAAATGAGCAGAGACAAAGATTGGTATGAGATGAGGGGCTTAAGCAATTTATCTTCCAAGTATTTTCCAGAAAGCTGTTATAAGACCAGGGCTTCCTCTTGTATGTCTCTTGAGGTCCAGGTCTCATTGAAGTTAGCTTGCCCTTTGCTGGGTTAGATTCTTTTTTTGTTGTTGTTGTTTTTGGTTTTTGGGTCACACCCGGCAGTGCTCAGGGGTTACTCCAGGCTCCATGCTCAGAAATTGCTCCTGGCATGCTCAGGGGACCATATGGGATGCCGGGATTTGAACCACCGCCCTTCTCCATGTTAGGCAAATGCCTTACCGCTGTGCTATCTCTCCAGCCCCCTGGGTTAGATTCTTAAGCAGAGAGTGTGACAGTGACTCTGTCCAGGGTGAAATCAAGAAAATATTGGTTCTGAGAGATCCAGATATGATTTTCAACTGTTCTTAGGACTCGTCCAGAGACACTAACCAGGGTTGGGCCAATGCTGCCTTAAGCATTTCTGGTGTCTTACCTCCTGTACAATCGCTCTGCCCCTATCCCCCTTTTGGAGCTTAATTCGAACTACCCAGCTGATGGTGGGCTTCTGAGTCACTCTTGTACTCTTAATTTTCTTTTGACTGATGTGCTGGTTTGTGTGGGGTCTATGCCTATTTATCTGTTTCCATATAAATATGTCTTCACTTTCAGAAACAATTCTTGCTATTTCCTCCATGGCTTTAAAGCAACCTATTGATTCTGCTTTATTTTTAGTAGGCTTTGCAACTTGAGAGTTTTTCTCCCAAAATTATGAATTTTTTGGGGGGGGACACACCTGGCGACGCTCAGTGGTTACTCCTGGCTATGTGCTCAGAATTCGCTCCTGGCTTGGGGGACCATATGGGACGCCGTTGGATCAACCCGAGTTCTGTCCTAGGCTTTATCGATTGCGCCACCATATTGGCCCCCAAATGATGTATTTTTAAAACAGCAAATAATCATCTTTAAGTGTAAAAGCTTTCATCATTCTTGAAAGACAGTCCAATGCAATTTATATACCCTTTTTCAGGATCAGATCTTTTTTTTAATATAATTTTTATTTTGATCATATTGACTTACATATTGTTGACAATATTATTTTAGGCACATATTTACATAAAATCAAGGGGGATTCCCATCACCAAATTGTTCTCCCTACACTTCCATTTTTGTCCTCCCTCCCATTTCCTCTTCGCTCACCCCCAGGGCGGCTAGAATATGTGTTCCCCTCTGTATCTGACCTACTACTTAGTAGTCTTGCACCTGTTTGGTCTTGATGTCTCCCTTATTTCCCCCTCTAACTGGAGGCAGGCCTAGCTAGTTCAAGATGCATGGTTTTGTTTGAAAAAGAGAAAAGTAATAAACCGGGGTAAGAGTCTAATACACCGAAAATGGGCAGAATCCTTCTAGGGGCTCTCATCAACGATTTGAGAGATGAAGGAGAAAAAGAAGGTGAGACACTCCACCAGTACCAAAAGAAGTGTCAAATATCCAGTGGGGACTCCAGCTATATCGATAAGCACTACAAAAAAAACAAGCAAACAAAAAACAACAACAACAAAACAAAGAAAAACAAACAAAAACAAAACAAAACAAAAAAAACCAAACCAAACAAAAAAAAAAAAACCCGCCATGGTCTTGAAATAAGAAACATGGCATAGCACATAAAGAAAGAAAAGAAAGGAAGAGAAAAAAATAAGTATAACTGGGGACAACAATTTCAATAATCACACCCAAACAGAGAAATCGACCAAAAATAGATAGGTAAATAATAATAATAATAATAATAATAAGTGAAGATAAAAAAATAATATACAAAAAATTAACCAAGGTTTTGTGCTTTTTGTATTTTTGTTTTTTCCCTCCTGCCCTGGCACAGTAAATATTGGGGTCATTCGAAAAGGAATTCACTTGGCCTAAGAAATATGGGGTTTCTCTGTCCTTGGAGTATATTGTCATGGATGGGATCAACTATAGACTCTGATCAGGATCATTTACTCTCCCGGTGGTGCTTTTGTGGTGTGTGGAAGACTTCTGCTCTGTCCTGGGTGATACAATCAGACCTCTGTGTCTAGGGGTCTCAGTATCTGCACAGATCCTACGGTGGGACTTATGATGAAGTCAGTCTTTGTGGTTCTAGAGGTTATGTTCCCTCAGCATCATTTTAATCCATCTTCTGTGGTTGGTGATCTTGGTCTTTGCACTGAACCAAGGATGGCACCTAGGATAGCGTCTTTCTTTGTGCTTCCAGAAGCCCCATTCCGTTACAATTGTCTCTGCCAGACCTTTGGGACTGGGGATCATGTTTATTGTGCAGGTCAAAGTTCAAACCCTAAACTAGGGCTTTTTTATTGGACCCAAGATGTATACAGTCTGGTCATGGTTCTAGCAGCCAGTCATCTGTAAATCACGATCTTGGCTTTTGGACCTACCAAAGGGTGACAAGTCTTCTGGTTTTGTCTTGTCGTTAGCTGGTAAGGTAGGCTATTCTGCTCTAAGGTCAAGTTGTTCACATTTTCCTAGTTGTCAGGATATCATGTTAGAGCTGGCCCTTGTTGGTGACCCCGCAGTATTAAGGCTGTCCCGGATGGGATTTGTTTCCTGCAGCTGTTGTGAAGAACTGTGCCGTTTCTATGTCTGGGATCCAGGGTTCAAGGCTGGATGAATGGTATCTAATCTTCTGAGGTCTAAGTTGATTCCACATGACATATTTTCAAGGTAGGAAATATCCCTGTATTGTAAACAACTATGAGTTCCTATCTCTAGTAGATAAGAGCTCTTTTTTATATATAAGATTTCCCCTTTTTTTACTGTGCCTTTGCAGGGAGAAATGGTGCTACATTATATTGTCGGTGCATTTGGGGGTGGACAGAGGGGATAAGAGAAACAGGTCACATACCCAAGAACGATAAAAAGAAAAAAAAAAGAAAAAAAGAAAGAAACCTAAAAAAAAAGGGAATAAAAATGTATGTGCTCACATGTGTATATGTAGGACAGACATTTTAAAAAATAAATAAATAAAAATAAAAAAAGAAATAAAATGAGTTAGTGAAGTTTTTAAAGGACCAAAGTGATGCAAAAGACTACCTTACATTTGGGGGGATAGCAGGTAAAGAGGTGGTGTATTACAGGTCTTATGCTTATGTTGGAAGTACAGGTTTTCCCATTGTCTTTTGGGTTTTTCTTGTGGTGTGCGGGTTCCCAGGCATCTTTCTATCACACCCCCTGACCTTCTTCACATAGGTAAAAATTTGCGGCAGGAGCACGTGACCAGTCAGACCATCAAAGCAGTAACTGCGACGTACAGACTTAAACTACAGGCTCTATTCATCGAACACATTCAACCAAACTAGCATTCCCTTGCTATTCTCTCCTCTCTTCTCTCTACTTTCTTTTTTATTATTTTTTTCTTTTCTACTCTTCTCTTTACTTTTTTACTTTTCTCTTCTCCCTTTCTTTCTAATGTAGTTTCTCTTTTCTCCCTTAATACCCCTTTCATATACCTTCCCCTTTCTCCCCTCTGGAAATCCAACTATCTCTTCAACCCTCATTCCCATCTAGATCTCCCACCATATTAAAACTCTTCACACTCGGTCCTTAATCTATTAGGCATCAAGATCGACCTCCTACCCAATGAACCAGTACCCAGCACCCAGGCGAGGGGACACCCAGTCAAACCCACACCGCGTCTCCTGCAAGAAAAGACAGCCAACTCCCCTGCGGACTCATGCTGTGTGGCCCTCCCTACCAACTCCCCCTAACATGGACTGTTTCTTGAATCCGGACCTAGGTCCAAAAGTATCCCCAATGCAAGAACTCTCCCAAGGATCAGATATTTTTAAAATGTAATTAAAATGTTTAAAAATGTAGTCACCATGAAATTACAAAGTTACTTATAGTTGGTTTTTAGACATACAGTGTTTCAATACCAATCCCTTCACTAGTGCCCACTTCTTTCCACCAATGCCCCTAACTCCCATTTGACTACCACTTAACAAGAGGCATGTATATGTGTGTATATATATGCACATATATAATTTGCACTGATATTTACATCACTGACAGATGAAACTGACAGAGTTTCATACATAACACTCTACCAACTATAAGTACCATGTCCTCCTCCCAGTTGAAAGCTTCCCTCCACCATAGGCATTTCTTTCTCCCTGGCCTATCTCTCAGCCCCTCAAGTGGCATGCTTTCTACTAAAGATCAGTTCTCATGCTCTTTGTTTCCATTGTCTTTGGGTATTCATGATTTCACCATTAAGTTTCTGTATATCCCACATATGAGAGGAATCATTCTGTGTTGGTCTCTCTCTCTCCCTCTGACTAACGTTCACCTGCCATTTTCCAGGTCCCTCCATGTGGAAATAATTTTATGACTGTAAAATAAACCCCCAAGTTGTAAAATAAATCCCCAAGTGTTGTGATATCACAACATATTTCTACCCCCAGCTGGATGGGTCTGATGAAGCAGGGTAGCAGCGAAGAATAAATAAACCAAGCCATTCAGGAGAAAGTCAGAGTCAGTCTATGCCTTGTAGTATCTTTGAGTACCAAGCAGAAACCACTCTTTCTTTATTAAACTAATTCCCAATTCACCAGAAGGAGGAAGGTTGAGAGAGAGAGCAAGAGAAAGTGAGAAAGAGAATGAGAAAGAAAAAGAGAAATAGAGAAAGTACTTATTCAGGTGGGCTTTTACATATAAAAGGGAAAGATTTAGAGGAAAGAGGAAGATGGGGGGAATACCTTTGTTTTTGATTAATAGCTGGGTATCATCTTATATATGACTTTATCCTTTCTTACGACTGAGTAATATTCCATTGTATATCTATGTCTCTTATAGTTTTCTTATTCAGTCATCTATTCTTTGACACTTGGGTTATTAGCATATATTGGCTATTGCACATAGTGGTACAAGAAACAGAGGTGCAGATGTCATTTCTCTATTTTGTTTTTGGGCACTTGTGGAAGTATAGTTCAAGAAGTGGAGTAGCTGGTTGAATGGAACCTCAATTCTTAGATGTTTGAGGAATAGCCATATTGTTTTCCAGAAAGACTGGATCAGTTGACATTCCCAGCAGCAGTGAACTAGAGACTCTTTCTCCCTGCATCCTCACAAGCATTGGTTGTTCTTTTCCTTTTTGATATGTTAAAAAAACTGCATTAGAGATAACATAATTACAATAGTGTTAATATTGATGTTTGTGATATAAAAAGTTTCTGCATCACCACCATTACCAAAGTGCCAAAGACTACCATGGCCCATGTATTGTTACATTTTGTTTGCCTCTTCATTCTCCAACTGCAGTGCTAATTTGGCAATCTCAATTTAGTAACAAATCTATGCGTTGTAATTTGGTATTGTCCCCTGGCTTTGTGTCTTTATATAACACACATGAGTGATATAATCTGATATTTGCCCTTCTCACCATGACTAATTTAATTTATCATAACCTTTCTAACTCTATCTTCATTGTTACAAAAGGAAAGATTTTATAGTTTTCTTTTTCCTTCTTTTTCTTTCCTTTTTTTTTTTTTTGAGTCACAGCCAGAGATTCTGGGGGCCTACTTCTGGCTCTGTGCTGAAGGATCCCTTCTAGTGGTATGTGGGGAGGGGACATATGTGGTGCCAAAGATGGAATCTGGGGTTGTCTGTGTTCCAAGAGAGCACCTTAACTTCTGTATTATCTCTCCAACCTATTTTCATATTTAAGTAGATTTCAACAGTTTCTTTATTCATCTGCCATTGGACTTTGGGTTGCATCCAGACCCTGATTATTGTAACAGCATTACAATGAACAAAGGTGTGCATATATCTTTTTATGCTAATGACTTCATTTTCTTGGGGTTGATGTCAAAAGAAGGGGATTCTGGGTCATAGTGTAATTCTATTTTTTCAAAAGTCTCTATTGTTGTCCAAATTGGTTCTACCAGACAATATTCCACACACACAAATTCTGCATGCACATACAATTTCTGCAGTTTCTAAAGTGAATTTTAGTTCACCCTTTCTCCCCATCCATGCTGACTAAAACACAGGATGCTCTCACTGGTGTGAGTCAGTATCTCATTATCATTTTGATTTGCACTTTCCTGTGCAAATATATATATATATATATATATATATATATATATATATTGCAAATATATATATATATGAATACTATTGAATTGAGCCTTTAAATTTTTTCAGGCTACACCTGGTGATAACTGGGGTTACTCCTAGTTCTGTTTTCAGGAATCACTCCAACTGGTGTTCAGGGGACCAAATGGGATGCCTGGGTTAGAATCTGGGTTTGCTAAATGCAAGACAAGCAACTTGCTGCTGTACTATCTCTCCTGCCCCATTTTTCCATTGTTGCTCTGAAGAATTGTTGCTCTGAAATAGCATGAAGCAACTCTCTCACGGGTATGTCTTAAGGAAATTCACACATGGATAAACAAAACAACTCTCTCATGGTATGTCTCAAGAAATTCTCATGTCAATAAAACAAGAATAGTTTTAAAATATGTTTATTGTGACATTTATAGTATCTGAATATTGGAAACTCCACAACTGTCAGGATGAGGCAAATTTATTAGTAAAATTCAGCAAAATCATGCTTTGGAATAGCCCTTGCATTCAAATGAGTATACTAGACCTCTACTCAGAAACAAGGGTATCTCTTTAAAACAGGATAGTGTGGGAAAAGTCAGGAAGAGAATGGTTCAGGTCTAGAGCCCAATGCTGTGAATGTCACATAACATGAATATACACAAACACTCCTTTATGCTGTACAAAGTGAAAGGATACTCATCAAATATGTTCAAGTGAAGGAATGGAGATAGAACATCTATGAACAAGCTTATATAATTCAGTGATGAAACTATGCCATAAACAGAGGAATCTAATTATTTTAACCCTCTGTATTTAAAAAATAGAATTAGAATTTTTAGAATTAAAATAAAATTGCTTAGTAAAACCAGTCATTTAGCGGGTCTAGTTGTGCTAAATGAATTATACCCAATGAAACCAGAACTTTTCAGTCTCAGCACGGTGACATTTTGCACAGTGACTCTTTCTCATACAGTGTTGTCCTGTGCATCTGTATATGCATCACTGCCTGGTTTCTAGCAGTTGGTAGATAGTATCCCATTTTCAGCGTGTCAATATAGAAAAATTTCAGACAATTATAAAGGTCTATAAGACTATAAGAATGATCCCTGACCAGAAACCACTGACCTTCTGAGTGTTGATAGCAAAACTGAGTATGGAATACCACTATCAAAATAGTTCTACTACTACGGGGCCTAGAGCCATAGCACAGCAGGGAGGGCATTTGCCTTGCATGTGGCTGACCTGGTTTTGATCCCTGGCATCCCATATAGTCCCTAGAGTCTGTCCGTAGTCATTTCTGAACTCAGAGCCAGGAGTAAATACTGAGAGCTGCTGGATTTGACTCCAAAACAAAACAAACAGAAAACAAAATAGTTCTACTGCACTGTCAAGAGAAGTAATAGGTCAAAAATCTGTATGAAGAGATATGCTTAGGGCAAAAAACAAAGACACAGGAAGTATAAATTGGAATAACTGTTAGACTTTGGTATCTCTAGAATCAGAGTTCCCTTTATGAGAACACTTACTGTAGGAAAAATCAAGCATTATTAATTTTTAATGAAATTTAGAGAAAAAATGTTTCAGGGCCAGAGTGATAGCACAATGAGTAGGGTGTCTATCTTGCAAGTATCCAGCCTAGATTTGATCCTTGTTACCCCAGTTGGTCCTTCAACCATACCAGGAATGATTTCTTAGCACAGTTTCAGGAGTAATCTCTGAGCACTGTCAGGTGTGGCCCCACAAAAAAAATGAAAAAGCATTTCAGCATTATTAATAAATGTATATACATATTGGAATACTATCCTAAATATTTTTCTTCTCACTTCTGTCCACAGTGAAATATATATCTTGAGTTACTTCCTAAATATATAATCTATAATTTGACAAAGTGAAATCATATTGCTTTTTCTGGAGAAATTTGAAAACTTTTTCTCATTAAGTCTGTGTTTAACAAATATCAACTAAGAAAATAACTTATGACTTTTCTCTGTCCTGTAGTATATGTTTAAATGCATTTTGGTATACTTTTTTTCTCTGTCACTTTTAATTTATATCCCTTTACAAAGTTAGATCTTAGGTTTAAGTGCATTATAAGCATCCTTTGAAAATATGTTTTGTAAACATCTCATCAGTTCTGTTTCCATGACATGTTTATGATCAAATTGGAAGATGTTATAAGAGGTAAGGGAAAGGAGAATAAGTATGTTACAGCTTTCTAAACTCTGACTGGTGTTAATTGAAAATGAAGGTACTTTTATTCCCCTTGTCATTTTGATGTATCTCTGAATTTTTATAAACGGATTTTCTTTTAAGCTTCAGAGATTACAAGCAATGCAATATTCCACCTCGGCTGCTGTAATTGATTAGCTGCATCTTCCATTTTAACAGAGCAGTAGTTAGGGTGAAAAATAATAGATCAGAGTTCTAGCCTTCTAAATTGATCTTTAGTCTTTTATATTTCTCCGCTTAGGACAAAAGAGTTTCTCAAGTTTCTCTTTGAAATCAGTGTTTTCAAGTGTGATACATACTCAATTTTGAGAAATATCTTTTAATTTTATGAAGACGTGCTACTTGGATTTTGTTATGAACTAAGGGGATTTTCTCAATTTAGACAGATGGCATGACAACCAAAACAAGACTTTTTAAAAACAGTTTTTAGATAAACTTAGTCCAGGACACTAAATGACCATAATAGATTGTGTTATATTCTTGACCCAGTCCTTTACGAAAATTCTTTAACTTTTGTGTAATATGAATAAAATAAATAAATAAATAAAATATGAATAAAATAGTTTACTATTTAAAAATTAATTAGAAATTCATTTTACTTAAACATTTGGTTTACAAAGTTGTTCATAATTCAGTTGTTTATGGCCTTCAATGTTCCCTCACCAATCCTACCATCAGTATAACATTCTCTCCACCACTGTCCTCAGTTTCCCATTCTACAGCCTTGGCAGACACAAAGTAAGTTACTATAAATGACTTTTTTCCAACTAAATGATAATGAAATTATCAAAAAAGACTCTCAGTAGTAGAAATTTTGTGAAAATTGCTGTTATCTCACAGTGAGGTCAACAAGTTATTTCTGAAGGTTTACTAAAATGTTGCTAGTTGTGCATTTCTTTTCTATTCTTTTTTTTTGTGAGTGTAGGTGGATTCTTTCTACTTTCAGATCTAATTTGGTGTGCGCCTACTGGGGTGTCAGTACTGAGGAATTTGGAGGGATAACTGGGATAAGATAATGAGTTTACATGGTGGTGGCTGTGGACTGTGGCTCTTGTTGCATGGGCTTCTGGAATAGATGGGAGAGACTGCCCAACTCCACTCTGAGAAGATTCAAGAATTTTCAGCCAGAAAAAAAAAAAAAGAAAAAGAAGAAGAAAAAAAAGGGGCCACAGCTGTGGCACAATCAGTAAGGTCTGTGCCTTGTCTGCACTAGCCTAGGACGAACCACGGTTCGATCCCATGGCGTCCCATATGGTCCCCCAAGCCTAGAGCGGTTTCTGAACGCTTAGCCAGGAGTAAGCCCCGAGCGTCATCGGGGGTGGCCCAAAAACCAAAACAAAAAATAAGAATTTTCAGCCAGAAAAGCGGCATACCTGGAGATTTTCTCAGTTAGATATCTCTGCAGAGATCAGTGGTGAAGCAGTAAAATTAGGCCATTGGTTTGGCAGCCACAGGGTATGTGGGCGTGGCTTCCAGAACAGCCTATTTTCGTATATTCTGCCTCTCTCTTAGGATGCAAATAAGTAAAACCGTGTTAGGTTAGTTACTGTAATATTTACGTTTTTTTTTTTTTTGGATTTTGGGTCACACCCAGTGGTGCTCATGGCTTATTCCTGCCTCTATGCTCTAGGATGACTCTTGGGACTCAGGGCACCATCTGGGGTGTCAGGGATTGAAACTGAGTTGTCTACGTGCAAAAGAAGGGTCTTATCCACTGTACTAGTTGCTCTGGCACCCAATGAAAATATTAATTTTGAGGGGCCGGGCGGTGGCGCTAAAGGTAAGGTGCCTGCCTTGCCTGCGCTAGCCTTGGACGGACCGCGGTTCGATCCCCCCCCCCCCCCCGGTGTCCCATATGGTCCCCCAAGCCAGGAGCAACTTCTGAGCACATAGCCAGGAGTAACCCCTGAGCGTTACTGGGTGTGGCCCAAAAACCAAAAAAAAAAAAAAAAAGAAAATATTAATTTTGAGTGTCTTTACATTTTATTTTAGGCAGTTATTTATAATGCTATTCATTATAAGGTTGTATACATACAACATTTGAATATTATTTGAATATATATCATTGGAATGGATGTCCATTTTCCTCTACTTTAGACTCTACTCTCTGCCATGCTGAGCTCAGATTCTGTAGGTTCTGTTGTCTTTACTACGCCCTTTATTATGCTTATTTATGACATCCTGTTTTATTTAGAGACTTTAAAAAATAAAAACTAACAAGCAGTTAAAATTCTTCACTGTCAGAATGATGTTTTAAAATTTCTTATGAATGAGGAAAACATGGAATTAATAATGTATTTAACCTATAAAATTCTGATTGAAGAAAAACACAAAGGTGTTAGCGTTTGTGAGTTCAATGAGTTTTGATAAAGGTTCACGAACTCATTGCCTCAATTCAGATGGTGAACATTTTTATCTCCCCAGACAGTTCCGTTATATCTCTGTCCACTTTACCTCCAACTCTTCCACTCGCAACTGCAAAATACCAAATAGTTGATTTCTTTAGTGTAGACATGTTGTTTGTTCTAAAAATTAATATAAATAAAACTACTTAATATGAACTATTTCTCTTTTGGGTTTCTTCACACAGCACATTGATATTGATATTCAACCATGTTGTTTTCTATTTCATTAGTCTGTTTCTCTTGATCATAAAAAAAGATACTTTACAAATATGCTATAATTTGATTATCCACTTATAGAAGGAAATTTTCAGATTTCTATTTTGGGATACTGTGAATAAAATGTCTTTCTATAGACATGTTTACATTTCTTTGGGGTAAAGAGCTTGAAATAAGACTATGGAAATTATATAAGAAATTGTGGGGCCAGCGAGGTGGCGCTAGAGGTAAGCCTTGCAAGTGCTAGCCAAGGAAGGACTGTGGTTCCTTTACCCCCCAGAATCCTAGTGTAACTGGTCTCCACTTTACAGCTTGTTATAGGTTGGGTATCTATCCTGTTTGGTGTTCCAGTCTGGTCATTTTTTATTTACACTACGTGTTCATATGACTGGTCCTGGTATCATTCTTCCCCCCCCCCAATTTATGAGGCTGAAAGATTAAAGTTATGCTATACTGTTGGAGGTAAAAAGGTTAAGGAAAAGAGAAGAAAAAACAGAGGTATCTTAATCCAGTAACTCTTTTAAAATAATACATAAAGGGCTGCTCTCCTTGCATCAGTTGGTATAACCGCATAACTTGACAGATCCCATATGGTCCCCCCAAGCCAGGGGCAATTTCTGAGTGCTTAGCCAGGAGTAACCCCTGAGCATCAAACGGGTGTGGCCAAAAAAACAAAAAACAAAAAAAAAAAAGAAGAAATTGTACAACTCCACATAACTTCCATCAACAATGTATAAAGATTCTTGTTCTATATCAGGGGTGGCGAACAGGAATTTGACCCTCACTCAAAATAGCAAAATGCAATATGTGTTTAATATATTATTGTTAAAATTATTTGCTTTTGTGTGAGTGTCTGTTTTGGCAGGTCACTGCATGCTGTGGCTCTCTAACTCTCGCAGTTTAAAATTTTGGCTCTTCGGCGAGGTGGCGCTAGAGGTAAGGTGTCTGCCTTGCAAGCGCTAGCCAAGGAAGAACCGCGGTTTCATCCCCTGGCGTCCCATATGGACCCCCCCAAGCCAGGAGAAATGTCTGAGTACTTAGCCAGGAGTAACCCCTGAGCATCAAATGGGTGTGGCCCGAAAAACCAAAAAAAAAAAAAAAAAACCTTGGCTCTTTGTGTCGAACTTGTTCGCTACCCGTGTTATAATGACACTTTTTCATTTAAACCACATTACTGTTTATTTATAATTTTAGTTTTAATTTTGATTTCTTGGGGAATAATGATAACAATACTATCTTTTCATGACAACATCCCCACCATCTTGTGAAATTTTGTTAACATCTTTTAGAGACAGAAGTTTTCAATTTCTCTCTTCACATATTATGGTCAATGCTTTGTGGGTTCTGTCTAAAGCAAACTTATGATGATAAGAAGATATATATATAGATAAGAATATATATCTTCTATATAAGGGGATATATTCCTATAATTTCCTAAAGAATTTCATAGTTTGGATGTTGCACTTAGAAGGTGGTGGTATATTTCTTATTTACTACTTACACAGAATTCTCTTAGGGCTTATGAGAAATAGTTTATATGATAAAATTTTCTGTGAAAATAATGGCATGCAAGACATATGTCTTGAAATAAGTTGTTCATAATGGCTTATTAATTTATTAGTTTGTTAGTAAGCAAGCAAATTAAAATATAAGCTGCCTCTCATCCTCTTGGGAGAACTTGCTAATTAATGTAAAATTCACCTTGTAATAGTATGAGAATTTATTTAGCGGTACCCAATTTTGATAATGAAAGAATGTACAGGGTTTTTATATGGATTTCTTTGACATTAATTCATTTTCATATTTGAAGTATTTTCTGGTCAATGGCATGTTTTCTCTGGACGTAGTTATTATTTTGAAATTCTCTTTGCTTAGTTTCCCAGAAGATCAATTCATCATGTCTTTTCTTTTTTTTTTTTTTTTTTTTTTTTGGGCCACACCCGGCATTGCTCAGGGGTTACTCCTGGCTGTCTGCTCAGAAATAGCTCCTGGCAGGCACAGGGGACCATATGGGACACCAGGATTTGAACCAACCACCTTTGGTCCTGGATCGGCTGCTTGCAAGGCAAAGTGATATCTCTCCGGGCCCGTGTCTTTTCTTTAATTAATGGCACATGGTGGCCCACAAAGAGGTGTGGCGGTTGGGTTTTATAAGCAGCAGCAACACCAGTTGGGACAAATACTCTCTACCTCCATTTCTATGGAGGAAATACAGAAACTCCAGAAAATCTCATTTTGCAGATGAAAATTTCTTCATAGCGTTCTTCTCTACCAAAGGCTTATGAAAAACCTCTGATTTAGCAAGGAAGAAAATACCCAAACACCAAGGACAACTTTTGTCTCGTTTTTGTTCAGGGGCCACACCAGGCAGTGCTCAGGACGTACTATTAGCTTTGTGCTTAGCAATGACCCCAGGCAGTCAGGGACTAAATGAAATGCCAGCAAATGAAATGCCAGGTTAGCTGTTTGAAAGGTAAGCCCTCTATTCATTTTACTATCTCTCAAGTTCCCCCGTTGTTTCCTTTTTAGTAAAACAAAACCATTATTTCCACCCACTCGATTGCTAAATCCGATTCTTTTATCCCTTCCTAACAGCTAGAATCCACTGTCAAGTCCACTATCTCTAGAACATGTTGTGCTGTATCTAATCAGACCACCTCACATAATAGCAACTAGCCACTCTTATGTCTCACCTGTATTGAAATAATTTTCTACTTCTTCTTCCTCCTGTGTCCATTTATTTTTGCCTCAATAATGCACTATCTGTTTATTTTAGCTACCTTTTTATGACATGACTACAGAAAGAGGATAGTGAAGCCATTGTGAACTTTAGATGTGCCTTTGATCTAGAAGATGAAGTATCCAGTATCTTCATGAACAAAATATATTCCAAATCTAATAGTTTCCACTTGGTTAAGAGTTTCAGGCTTTGATTAGCAGGTTCAAGATTTGGATGGCATGGGCCAAAGTAACAGCATAGCAGGTAGGGTGCTTCCTTGCATACAGTAGACCCGAGTTTGGTTCCCGGCATCCCATATTGTCCTCCCAGCCTGCCAGAACCAATTTATGATTGTAGAGTGAGGAGTAAACCCTGTGCACTATCAGGTGAGGTCCCAAAACCAAAAGTAAAAAGATTCAGATGACATGGAATTGAGCTTTGAGATTACCTCACCTGGACATGTTCCTTGAGAGCTGTGTATGATAGTCTCAAAGGGGCTAATGCAGGGACTGGAGCAGTAGTTCAATGCACAGAGCTCATACAGTACATATTTTGTATGTGGGAGGCCTGGATTTGATTCCTCAGCATGATCTCTCATCACTGTTGGGTGTAGTCTATCCAAACCAAAGAAAAGTGGGGCTGCTGATACATGGGCCTCTTTTCAGGAGTTTGATGTCAAGTGCAAGTATCACTTGAGGAAGTAAAAGAGGACATTCTTGGGGAATGCCATGACTGCTGAAACAAACACAGTAAAATGCTCAATTCTTTTTTAGATTAAAGGATTACAACTTACAAACATTCATATTTATGCTTTAGACATACAATATTTCAGCACCAATTTCACATCAATGTCTACCTTCCTCTACCAATGTTCCCAGAGTCCATTCCATGCCTCCCCCACCCATCCCCAGTCTCAGTCTGCCATCATTAACAGTCACTGTTTTCAGTGTTGAAGTTTGGCTTTCATGATTTTACTGTTGATTTTGTTGTTTGGTTTTTGGATCACACCCGGCAGCACTCAGGGGCCACTCCTGGCTCTGAACTCAGAAATCATTCCTAGTAGGCTCGGGGGACGTGATTGGAACCACCATTTGTCCTGGATCGGCTGCTTACAAGGCAAACGCCCTACTGCTGTGCTATCACTCCAGCTCCTGATTCTGTTGTTTGGATATTTAATTCGATAATTCCTTAACACCACCAGTGCACCTGCATCCCCTTGGCTCCTGTCCTTTATTATTTCACATCTGTCTTTCTCCACCTCCACTACAGTTCATTCCCTTTCCTCACTATGTACTCTGGGGCCAAAATTGTTCTAGATAACCCCCCTTTAAACCATTTCTAAATAATACATATAGGTGATATTATTCTGTATTTATCATTCTTTTGGCTTACTTTAACATTCTATGTTCCAGTTTCAGCATGATTGCATCATTCCTTACAGCTGTATAGTATTCCACTGTATTATACTGTACCAAATCTTCATGATCCAATCATCTATTGTTGGACCTGTAGGTTGATTCCAAGTCTTAGCTATTATACTGAGTGTTGAAATGAATAGCGGTGTGCACACATCGTTTTGGATATTTTTTTCTGTCCTGTGGATAGATACCCAAAAGGGAGATTACTGTAGAATCCTGGCAGCTCAATTTCTAGTTTATCAAGAACCCTCTGCATTACTACCAGCAGTGAATAAGAGTTCCTTTTTCACCACATCTTGCCAACACAGATTGTTCCTAGTGTTTTTATATGTGCCATTCTCAGTGGTGTAAGCTATCTCATTGTCGTCTCGATTTGGATTTCCCTAAGGATAAGAAAGGATGAAAATGCACAATTCTTAGTGAATAAATATTTTTTCATCAATAAGAAGTTGGGATTAAAATAATAAGAAAATCTATAGTACTAATATTTAGTGCTGAAAAATAATATGCAGGGCAAGAGTGGTAAGAGCACCTGACATAGTTTTGATTCCTGTCATTGCTTGTTGCAGCCTTGGAGGTTCCTGAGTACTACTGCGAGTTATGTCTGTGCACAGTAATGGGAGTAAGATCTGAGCACTATCCCAACAAAAGAATAATGTGTGTATTTGGTGTTTTCTGTTTATTATATGAGAGAATTTGGCCTATAAAAGTAATTAATTAGTGCTGTGATAACAATCCAAATTATGTGTTTGATTTATTGACTTAAACATGAAATATTATTAAATTCATAATATTATAGATTTATGTTTACCAATCTATTCACAATTTTAATCTTTTAGAATTGTAAAAATCACTTAAGTGCTTGCGAAGGTTACTCACACTATTGAAGTGTGCAAAAAAGAGTCGAATACATTAAAATTTTGAATGCTGTTTAACATACTAAACAGAGTTTAATCAACTCCATTGACATGTGAACAAACACAGTTAGATATTTCCCCTAAGAATGATTATTAAAATTTGTAGATTTATAAATACAATAATATGAGTAAAATTGAGTATAAAAGCTGAAAAGGATTCTTTATTTTATTTAGAAATGTTTATACAGGGTTATTTCAATATAGTATCATTTTATGAGGTTGAAATAGATATGAGAAAAAGAAAAAATACATTTATGGAATCAGAAAATGCCCAAGGATCGCAATTCAACATTTTAATATATATGTGCATATGTAGGTATTTATATGAATTTTCACACAATAGTTAGAAGAAAAAATGCCTGTGTCAGTTAAAGCAGATGTCTAGAAGTTTAGTGGCTATTTCTAGTTAGAAGATATTCAGAAATACTGAAATTGAGTCCTGGAATATAAGAAGGGTTTTTTGTTTTTGGACCATACCTGGTGGAGCTGTGATCAGGCTTTGTGGCCAGGGATTATTCCCAGGGGTCTTGACTGAGATCAACCCCAACATGTTGGTGATGGGTTATGTGTAGAATTTTAGAGGATTTAGAAGTTTTTGAAATAATTATATGGGGATGTTTTTATCCTAATAATTAAAAATATTATTTTCTATGTCTTATTAAAATATAATTTTCTAGTCATTAATTCTTATTGTATTTACAGAATAGTTACAATAGTTTGGGTATTTGAAAACTAGTTCTTTAGCATAGAGTTTGACAAACACTATTTTGTAGCAAGAGGTTCAAAAATTTGGGTGGGTTGCCTGGTTTTGTAAATGTTTTTCTAGAACACGATTATACCTATTTATTTACATTCCCTTTTTCTTATACAATAGTAGACATTCTTCTGTTCACATATTTTTACAATATTAATTTCCATTCCCTTTATAGCAAAAGTTGGCCAATTCCTTTTCTACACCATCTTCCTTAGCTTCCCAGTTGGATCGATCCCCAGGGGCTCACAGTAGAGCAAAGGTACTCTTCTGTTTTCTTTTCCTTCTCTATCTCATTTTCTCACTTTCTGCCATGGTTCTCTAAATTTCTCAAAGAAACAATACCTACTCAGTCTTTTAGGGGAACTCAACCAGTACACCCCTCTTGTCCTTTTTTGTCCTTATCTTGGTCATTGTTTTCAGCCTCATTGAACAGAGCCACTGCTACTTGATTGCTGCTGCTTTCATTTGTCTCTGTCTACCACTCCTAATTACTTAGGTCACTTCAGACTTTAATTCTGTCTTCTAAAGTGTAACACAGCCATAATTAGGTCATATGTTAATTAGGAAGATGATGTTTCATCACTCGTGAGAGATGTGGATCATCCCAGAAAGTGCCATCGAAAGAGGGAATTCAGTGAGAAGAGGAAGTTTAAGGAGACAGCAAAGTGACTCTGCTCAAGGAAAACTGTCTTAGAGAGAAGAAAGAAAATGGAGCTATGCAAGAGGAGAAAAGGATGGGGTCACATCAAGAAAAAGAGCTTGACTTGACCTCTTTTCTATTCCGGGAATGAGATAGAATCCAGGAGGCAATTCAGAGGCTGTGGAGTCACCAGGGATGGTTGAATGTCCCGAAGGATTGAAGGTGGTCAGATCTAAGGCTATAGAACCAAATGAAGACCAAGGACAAGGTGAGTGATAGAAATTCTCCTTAATCTTACTCCCAAAAGGCTGTGCAGGTGTTAGTCAAAAATATCAGCCTGTTTGGCCACTCTAAGTACCCTCCAGGAAATTAGAGTGAGGTTCTCATATCTGGGGACTGCTTAATGTTATTTCCTTTATTTTGTTTTTGTTATTTTCTATCATTGTTGAAATAAGAAAGTTGAAAAGAGAATTGGGCAGGTTATGATGATTTTCTACTTTAGACAGTGTCACCTTTGTATTGAGGAGACAATTTCCCAGGAAGCTAATTACTCAGGGACTTCATGATTGGGTTCAATGACATGTGAATTAGAAACATATTAACATCCCTTGAGTTTGCTGTCAGAACATGATATGATGCGAACTTGTTGTGTCAACATCCTACTAATGGATGAAAGGGACAACAAGGGAAATCATTTTAAGTTGTGTATTTGATTTTGCTTTATTATTGGATCACTGTGAGTTCGAAAGTTGTCAGTTATTCATGATTAAGTTTCAGGCAGACAGGGTGCCATTAAGAGTTCATTCTCTAGGGATGACTTTCTTCTCCAAATGTCCTTAGTTAGCCTCTCACCCCCAGCCAGATTTCCCATATATTAGAAAAAGACATTTGACAAGAAGCTCTTAACTATACCAAAAGAAAATGTTGAGGGATAGAGTTTATATAACAAAGATATTAATAAGTTTATTCATTGCCAATCTTTGTTGCAATTATACTATAATATTTGATAGGAATTACTTTGGGGTGGGGGTTGAGTCACACTTGTGAAATCACATGGTTCCAGGGGTCAACCCTGGGTCTCTAGTAAGCAAAGAATTCACTCTTGCTCATTGAACGACTTCTCCAGCTTTGTATTTACTTTTTCTTACTAGCCATGTTTTTAAAAAAGTATCTTATCCCCACTTAACTATACAGAGGTATATAGACATTGGTTTAGACTCAGAGATAACACTGCCTGCTAAGACAAAAACTGAAATCTATAGTGTTTTTAAACTGTAGATTTTAAGCTCTTGTCAGTATATCAGGATCACCAAACCTGTTTCTGTAAATGACCAAATAGATATTTCCAGCTTTGTTTACCAAACAGTGTGAATTGTAACTACTCAATTCTATTATTGTATGAAGGTAGCCATGGAGAGTGCATACATGATTATGTTCAATAAAACTTAATTTACAGACAATAACATTTTTCAATACTATTTGTACACATTCTGATTTTCATCGACTCTTTAGATTCCCTTCACCCTTAACTCTTTAAATGGTAAACTCATTTTATTCACAAAGAAAGCGAAGGGACAGTCCAGTTCATACACCCCCAGCCTTAGTTTTCTGAACCCGCACTATAGAAAAACTCTGCCTTACAATAATGAAGTCAAAATAATGAAGTAAAAACTCTCGAGGTGCATATTGTTCCTAAGGGAACCAAGTCAGCTATGGAAAGCTTCTCAGTTCAGAAGCTGTAAGAAACTGTAGTTCTCATTTGGGTTCTACTATCAAATTAAATGTGCAGATTGAGCTCTATCTCCTGAAAGTCTGGACTTTGCTGTTCTTATATTCTAAATCAGAGCCTTACCATACATGGTTCTCTGCTTCTAATCATAATATTTCCCTAGAATCAGAATTTAAATCTGACATGATGATGCCATCAAGACTGGCAGAGGCTATTTTGTGGATCACAGAAAGAGTGTTTGTGAGTAAGTACAATTTGAGAAACCTTAGACTTATGTGGGGACAGATGACAGAAGAGCCTGAAGCTGGGGTTAGGGAAGTGGCTCCAGTGGTTTAACACAGGCTTTGGTTTGATATTTGTCACAATGGTCTCTTTAATACGACCAGTTGGGATCACTCTTAACTAGCAGCAAGAACAAAGAACTGAAGGGTTTGGGGAGAAAGCAGGAATAGAGATTAAATTTTGGGGGTCCTCAGAGTGTAGAATGAACACAGGTATGTAATGGTACTCAGTGTGATATTTTAGGGCAAGGTTATTTTTATAATAGTGTCACTATTGACATTAGAGTTGAAATAATACTTTGTTGAGGGAGATTTTAAAATGTACATTTTGGGATATTTCCTATCATCCTTGAACTTGATCTATTATATGCCAGTGGCATACTTTTACTCACTTTAGCTGTGCAAATAAAAAATGTTTGCAGACCATTGTTAATTTTCTCTTAAGGTGAAAATTTCTCCCTTGGTAGAGAATCATTGTTTTGGGGAAAAGCAGGCTATGGTTCTCAAGAACTTTAACTTTCAAAGTCAGAAAAAGGAAGGAGAAAAAAAGAATGAGGAGTGGCCAGTAAAATGGAAGAGAAACTCACAGGCAGGATGTTGGTTGTTTGTAAAGAATGAGCTTTGTCTTAAAGTTCTTAGCACAAAAGTACAGGTGGCTGTAGACAAAAAAAAATTAGGTCTTCTAGCTGAGCCCTGGTGAGTTCCACAATATTTTTCCTGGGATTACCCAAAGCTAGTGGCAGGGACAAGGCACATGAAGCATTGATATCATAATTTTAATATTGAGAAGGAAAGAAATAGTGTGGGGAAGAGAAATACACATATAAAAAGCCAGGGACATGGTCTATGGGGGTATTATTGGTATTGATGGTATTAAGAAAGGACACAAATAAATATCCAAGTCAGACTCAACAACAGTGAAATCATGAGACCCAAGCTTGAAGAACCAAACTTAAAAAGGTGCCTGTGATGATGGCAGGGGGTGATGGCATGGTATGGGATGGAATCTGGGAATATTGGTGGAGGGAGGTTGACATTGGTGGTGGGATTAGTCCTGAAACATTGTATGTCTGAAGCATTGTATGTCTGAAACCCAACTGTGAATACCATTTAATTCACAATGGCTTAAATATTTTTTGTAAAAGATCATCATTTTAACAGCATGAAGTCTGATGGCAGTGTGGTGGACAATAATTTGTAATCAGAAGTTAATGAGAGGCTGAAAAGAGAATCAAGAAACTAAAGATAGAGACCTTCCTGGTTTCTTCTTCTTTTTTTATTTTTAGAAATACTTAGAAGTAAAAACTGTTACTGTTGAGTATAGCTAAAACTAGGGCAGAAGTCTAGTTGAGATCTGAGCTCTTGTTATCTTGAATTGCTTACACTGGTGTGAGTGTGTATGTTTGTGTGTGTTACTTCATACTAAATGATAGTCTAAAAAGTGAACAGATTGTATGAACCTTCTCTTTATACATGTGAAAATTGAAGAACCACACTTAACAAAGGCTGGATACGAAGGTAAAAATTCAATCTCTCATATTGAAATTAATGCCAGTAGACAAGATTGTCTCTAGTCACATGTAGGAGACTAAAGGATCAAAAAGGGGGAGGTCTGAGGATGTAGCACAGCAGCAGAGAACTAACCTTGCATTTATGAGCTCCTAAGGGAACAGAGAGGCGAGCAGTATTTGCCTTGTTCTTTTTTATTTTAATATTCCTACTTCAAAGTGGAGATAATAAATTCACCTCATGAGCTTATTATGGAAAAGTTCCCAATAGTGCCCTACGCATAATTTGGCTTCTGTAAAATTCTTAGAAACAAAAAACAATGTGCATCCTGTTGTGTGGAAAGCTAGGTAGAAAGCTCACAGAATTCTATACTGGTTTTTGCCATTTCTTGTGAGTCTTCAACTATTTCTAATGACAAAGTATTAGAAAGAAACAAATGATTAAATGTTGAAATAGATTGAAAGGGACCCAGGATATGGATATTATGTAACTCGGGAACATTGAATTTTATGATCAGCTTTACTTAACGTTTCGTTTTTATCTTAGTGAAGAAACATGAGCAAGAGAAGTTATCATTTATTTGTGTAATAGAGTCTCTACTCACTGTTTAGATTAATCCAATACATTCTAATAAAAATCATAAGTCTGATTTAATATTAGAAAACATGTAGTCACAGAGCCCAACGATAGCTAAAAAAAATGAAATTAAATGAGATTACTAGTGTTTGCTTTGGTATATTTTATTTTTAGATAGTCCAGAACTCATATAAATGTGCCAAATATTGAAATTTTCACACAACGCATCCTGAAATTCCCTGAGAAGTTGAGGTATCTCGCCTACTTTTTTTTTTAGGTGAGAACTTTTACTTTAGCAGACTTTGGGGGTGGGCAAGGACTCCTCTATCTTGCTGATATGCCCAAGATGTGATCTATTTATATTAAAAACCATATGCACAGCCTGGCAAGATTTTCCACAAATGAGCTCATCGACTCTGCCCTAAATTAGGGGGCAGTGGGAGTGGGAGTTGCCAAAGACATTAAGTACTTAGTACAACCATTATGACTCTTGCTACTGATTGAACAGGAAGGATGAAAAAAATCTTTGAGTTCTGATAGGCAGGATAAATAATACATATCCATCAAGGGGAACTGGATGCTCTCTTTGATCTTCTTTGCAGGCTGTCAAAATCAAGTTCTTAAAGACTTGAGTACTTTCTAATGGGTTTCTTTTTTGTGCATGGAACAAATTGCTCGTGTAGATTATTTCAGTTACCTTAGTGATGGACCTCCTTCCAAGTATGATGGTTTTTATCTAGATCTTTATTAAAAGCAAACCACTATTTATAGAACTTTTATCCAGTGTTATGTAATTGGATTTATCTGTAAGGAAATAGAGGAGAGTGGTTGCTGACCTCAAAAGGCTCACAGACAACCAGAAAAGAGGTGAGGTAAATCACAAAGCAGTAAATGACCAAATAGCAGTCATACAGGCACATGGACATTTCAGAGCAAGTTCTAAGCTGAGGCCATTAACTGTTTTTTTTAAGCCTACAGCAGCCATTAACTGTTTAAGATAGTTCAAGACAAGCTTAAAGGAGGCCTAAAAAAGAAAATGTTCCTGGCTTGGTATTGTTTTGTCATGGTTTTTTTTGGCCAGAGATGATAGTATTCAGAGTTCAGGATCACTCTTAGTGAGCTTTGGGGATGATAGGGTGTGCTGGGGCTTGAACACAGGTTCAATGCAAGGCACATGTAATGTCATTTCATTTCTGAGGCAATATTCTTGGGATATGTTTATTTTAACTATAGTAATTAGAAATGTGTTTTCATATATATATATATATTAGTCATCTGGATAAGTCTTTTATTTTTATTTTTTAATATTTTTATTTAAACACCTTGGTTACAAACATGATTGTGGTTGGGTTTCAGTCATATAAGATGACACCCCCCATCACCAGTGCAACATTCCCACCACCAATGTCCCAGATATCCCTCCTCCCCTCCCCGTCCCCATCTGTACTCTAGACAGGCTTTCTACTTCCCTCATATATTCTCATTGTTAGGATAGTTCTCAATGTAGTTATTTCTCTAACTAAACTCATCACTCTTGCATTTGATATGTGTCTACCATTTTTACCAAAATTTCCGAGTACACTGCATTGTTAACTCTAGGGACCACATCATACAGTGACTGTCAAGAACTTATTAGTATGGAAGTAAATTTTATACCCATTGAGTAGAACTCCATGTTTCTCTCTTTTCTCAGCCTTCGATACTATCTGTTTCTAGGAGTTTGACGACGCTAGGTGCCTTAGATAAGTAAAATCACATGGCTTTTGTTTCTCTGTGACTGGCTTAAACATTTCTCAGTCATTTCTTTCATGTCACCTAATGCAGATGAACAAAATTTCCTTTTATAAGGATGATAGTTATTCCATTATCTGTTACACTGTTTTTCTTTTTGTTGTTGTTGGTGGTTTTTGTTTTTGTTTTTTTGTTTTGGGGGCACACCCCTGGAGAACTCAGGGGTTACTCCTGGTTCTGCACTCAGAAATCACTCCTGACAGGCTCAGAGGACAATATGGGATGCCGAAGATTGAACCCGGGTCCATCCTCATTCAGCTGAGTGCAAGGCAAACGCCCTACTGATGTGCTATAGCTCTGGCCCCATCCTGCATTTTCTCAGTCTATGGATATTTTGATTATTTTCATATCTCAGATACCATGAACTATTGGAGAATGTATCTTATTGAATACTAAAGATCACATGATTTTGACATATTTACATCTATATGGTATGTAAATGTGTGTCTAGGATTGCTCTAAATATGAAGAAATAGAGAAAGTAACTGAGCCATATTCTTTTTTTTTTTTTTTTTTTTTTTGGTTTTTGGGCCACACCCGTTTGATGCTCAGGGGCTACTCCTGGCTATGCGCTCAGAAATTGCTCCTGGTTTGGGGGGACCATATGGGACGCTGGGGGATCGAACCGAGGTCCGTCCTACGCTAGCGCTTGCAAGGCAGACACCTTACCTCTAGCGCCACCTTCCCGGCCCCTGAGCCATATTCTTATCAAGAACAAGGTACCACTAATCTTAATACTTTAATAAAAAGGCTAAGAGAGGTATAGATATATTGGCAGTATATCATTCAGAAATAACTATTTCAATTATAGTAGTACAAATTCAAACGGAGGTGTTCAAATTATGGTTTAATTAAGTCCAAAGTGGGCACCACAAGGCTTTTATTGTGGTTACATCCTAAAATAGGGATCCTTCTCTTTTTTGCTTTTAGCTTTATCATCCAAATCCTTCTGCTCTCAAAATGGCTTTCAGAGCTTAGTCATTCTTTCATTTTAAGTTCACAGACCCTAAGATATATCAATGATATTATACCTTTCCAGGGGTCCTCAAACTTTTTAAACAGGGGTCCAGTTCACTGTCCCTCAGACCATTGGAGGGTCTGACTATAGTAAAAACAAAACTTATGAACAAATTCTTATGCACACTGCATATATATTATTTTGCAATGAAGAAACAAAACAGATACAAACACAATATGTGGCCCGCGGGCCATAGTTTGAGGACCACTGCATCTTTTTAGGGACCAGAGCAATAGAAGGGCGCTTGCCTTACATATGCCTATCCAAGTTTGATCTCCAGCATTCCATGTGGTCCCCTGATCCTGCAAAGAATGATCTCTGTGTGCAGAGCCAGGAGTAACTTCCAAATACTTCCAAATGTGGCTCCAAAACAACAACAAAATATTTCTCAGAGCCAGAGAGATATTATAGAGATCAAGGCGCTTGCCTTGCATGTGGTCACCTGGGCTTGATAACCAGCATCACATATGGTTTCTTGAACCCTGTCAGGAATGATCAAAGAGCCAGAAATTGGTACTGAGTCTTAACAGGTGTACCCTCTTTTCCCAAAATACAGGAAAGGCCATAGATATAATACAGAATTGAAGGCATGCCTTGCATGCAGCTTTTCCAAGGTTTTATCTGCATATTGTTCACTGAGCACAGAGCCAGGAGTAAGCCCTGAGTACAGTTGGGTATGATTTAATCTGTGCTTTCTTCTCTAATTCTCTTCCTAGAAGTTCCCTCAATTTTACTTAGTACTAATTAATCTGGACTATCTCATATACTCATGTCTGTAAGGGAGTAAGAAAATGACATATTTATGCAGTCATAGTATTTTTTCAAATAATTTTAGGGTACAGGTAATACAGAAAAAACAAAATAT
Organism: Suncus etruscus; assembly: GCF_024139225.1. Classification (NCBI taxonomy): domain Eukaryota; kingdom Metazoa; phylum Chordata; class Mammalia; order Eulipotyphla; family Soricidae; genus Suncus; species Suncus etruscus. The sequence goes on along the minus strand of NC_064868.1, from coordinate 15,265,631 downwards.
ATACTTGGAAGATAACTAGTACTTTCCATAATGTTGACATTTTACTGTGATTGGAATTTTACTATGGTTGAGCTTTTTTATATTTATATTATTTTAATAAATATTACTAAACAAATTTTCTCATGTTGAACAAATCAAAGTGTATGCCTATCAGTAGCTGACTGAAATTTCCTGTTGCTTCTTTTCTCTCCACTACATAGAAAGCTTTACCTTTTTTAATTTTTCTTAAAGAAAATGCAGCACATAGTTGAAATAATACAGTTGTTTCTAGATAAGTGAGAGTAAAGTTATTACATAGATGATATAAATAAAAAATAAAAAGAGAAGAAAGTTAAATAAAACAAATAAAAAGTACAGTAGCAAGCATATTTGTGAAAATTATTGTATATGTAACGCAGTCATTAATACAATGGCAGAAGGTTTAGTAAGGCCTTAGCTGTCCATTGTGTTAAACTGTTGTGTTCCTACAGGGATAACAGCATTATACAAATGAATTTGCCTAAAAATAAGGAGCATGTTCTCAGCTGCCAGGCTTCCTAGAAGAAGGGAGATACAGGGAGGTGGGGTTGGGGTGAGGGAGGGTTCCCACACATTCGCTCCAAAAAGTCCTGATGATATCACCCCCCAAAAAACCTGGCACACCTGAAGATTGGCCATATTGGTGTCCCTGAAGGAAATTAGAGAGGGATGATGAGACAGGGCAATTGGCAAAATGTTGATTCTGGGTGATGGACACAGCAGGCATGGTTTCAGCAGGAAAGGGCTTGGCTCACACTTTCCTCCTGAGATGGCCAGCTTTCTACTGCATAGCCTATGTTCCCATGCTCTTTCACAGCTTGGTTTATGTGTCCTTCAAAAAAACAATGAGTCTATATAGGAGCTGGCCCATTTTGAATATAGTGACTGACTAGTTGAACACTTGACTAACTTTCAACAACTACCACTGCTAGACTTCTTGATATTTGATAGAAAGAATACCTTTTTTTTGGTAAAGATGCTGTTTTATATAATTCATTATTTACAGCTAAATTTGGTCCTGAATCAAACAACCATACGTAACACACTAATTGGTCTCTAACAGTTGAAATTCACTTATTGATCACACTCTTACATTCCAGTATATTCATAATTTGATAGGCAATCAGTGAGTAATGCTGACTGGGGAGAAAGGACTGGTAAATTGAAGCATGAATGCCTCATCTGAATCATCTGAAGTGGGCGCTGCCACTGCTGCTGAACTGAGAAAGTTGTTTTCACACAGGATTGCCACCTATTGGTTTTGGATGAAAAAAAAATTCTCAGAAAGCCAGAAATCTGGATCTTTATATATCTTTCAGGGTCAGAACATTCTTTTCACACCACATTATAGATATACAGAAGAGAATTTCATTTCTTTATTTAGTCTGTAATTAGGGCTTTCTTTCAATCTCCCTTCTGCTGGTTAGAGGAAAAACATATGAAAACACCAACAACACCTAAAAGTCAATTTTGTTAAGTGTTAGTTCACTCTGAAAATTTAGGAAATGGTGCTTTCTTTCTCTTTTTTTAAATTACTAAAGTATAATTTACATACCATAAAATTCAGCCCTTGAAAGTTTAGAATTTGGGAGTTTTTTTTTACACAGTTATATAAAATTACCTTTATTTAATTCCAGAACATTTTAATTACCTTAGAAGGAAGCCTATACTGCTTAATAGTCACACTCCGCTTTATTTATTCTGATAAACATTTATCAACTTTATATTCCTATGAATTCACCTATGCCAGGCATTTCTTTTGTAGGGTTAGAATTTTAATTCAGACCATGGCCATCATGTTCCATTGGCTTTCTTACAATCTTCCACAAACATCATATCACTCCACTGTGTTATTTTTTTAATCAATGTATACTCAGCAAGTCAACTACTTTCCATAGCAGAACATCCACAAGATAAGTTTCAAAATTTCCTTTTGTAGGCACCATGGGATAGCTCAGGAAGTTTTCTCAGAGTCCCTTTTCTGTATTCTCTCCAATTTGTCTATTATGTCTCTTTTCTGCTATGCACTGGTCAAATAAAAGATATCAAGAGACCTACCTGCTTATTGTGTTCTACTCTTTTATCTCTCCCCAGAAAACAACTACTTAGATCAGAAGATAGGAGTATGTATTCATCAAGGAAACCAAGAGGAAAAACCCAATAGTATATGACAATATATTTAAGCAATTTTCTCATGTAGTTATGGGCTGAAAGGACCCAAGATCTTTAGGGTGATCCAGTTAGGATCCAATGACAGAAATATCAATGGTATATATCTATTTTGAGGCCCCATACATGTGAACCAAGAGATCTGTGAAGGTTAGTTGGCTTAAAATGCAGAGCAGTAGTGTTTTGGCTCATTTCCAGAAGCAAAAAACAAAACAAGTTCCTCAGTTTGAAATCACTTAGGCAGAAATAATTCTCTCTTACTTGGAGGAGTACTAACCTTTTGTCAAGCTATTAATGGATTAGTGATATTCAATAACATTACAGAAGAACTTCTACATAGTTTGCTAATCTATGTGTTAATATCATCCCAAAAACATCTTCGCAGAAAAATGAAAATACGTCATAAAATATCTAAGCACTCAATGTCATGTTGACATATCCACAGAGGAATGTATATGCCTTCATTGCCATTATAACTAGAATAACTCAAAAATATAGCATCTGATCTGGAATTCATCTAAGAGCAAAGGGAAACATTTATTGGATGTGACGCATGAACAGTAGGTTTAAATTGGAACCATTAAGGCAAGTCAGCCTCTTTATTACCGTAAGTATAGACACATCCATCCTCTGGTAGCCATAGCATATGTTTAATAGGCAGAGATTGGAGGATCATGGATTGTCAGGTTAAAATAAAAAAAATCCATGAGTCTAGGTCCTAATGCTTCTCCCTTCACAAATTAAAGAGAAACCAATCTAGAAAATCCCCTTTCATGAAAATAGCTCTTTTTGTGGGATGAGTGTGATTCATTTGCCAAATTTGGGAGAATCTGCAGGAATATTTCTGGGACAGAGCCACAGTACAATACATATGGCATTGGTTTTGCATGTGGGTTACCCAAGTTTGATCCCTCTGCAGTTCCCCAAGTCTTCTAGGTGTGATCCTTGAGTGCAGAGCAATAGTAAATCCTGAGCACCAATGGGTGTGCTTCCCAAAAACCCAAACCAGAAGATGAATATTTCCTTGAAATTTCTCTTCAGATTATTTCTCAATTAATTTTGATTTCTCTTTAGGCAGCTAGAGAGATGAATATTAGAGGGTGAAGATCATGATATCAAGGAGACAAAGACGAATGTATAAAAAGCATCCTAAGAAAATAGTACTCAGAGGGTACTGGAGAAAGTACAACAGGTAGAACAATACTGCTTGTCCTTTCAGCAAAAAGAGCCAAGAGATTCCCAGTGATGGAGAGAGCAGGAGATAAAGAAGACATATACTTAATTGGTGATTGCACTGAGCAATGGAGTTAGGGGAGACTTGCTGGAGAGGTAGCTAGAATACATGGTTCCATAGAAATGGATCTTGAACAGAAGTCAAACTGTCATTTTCTTAAGCATTGCTTTAAAATTCCAACTTGAATAGTTAGCATTTAGGGAGAGTTGAAATGGCCAACTGGACTCCTATAATACTTAGCTTAATTTTAATTATTCACATATATTTTAAGCTTCATATTATAAAAATATACTACTATAGAATAATTTTCTTTTGCTTGCACATTTCATAAGGCTTATTGTTAAACTTTGTACATGCACAGGAACATTTATTTCTCCTTCATGTGAGCCACTTGTAAACCGTATTGTATTTACTTTCATGAAGTTGTTTGATTGCATCTCTATTTATTCTTTTTGTGTGTGTGCCAAAGCCAGCAATTCTCAAGTTTACTCCTGAATCTGTACTCAGGAATTACTCTTGAAATTTTGGGGGGAAACATAAGAGAGCTGGGGATGGAACCCGGGTCAGCCGCATGCAAGACAAATGCCCTACTCACTGTACTATCACTCCCATCCTCTGTTGCAACTCTTTTTTGAATCCGTGTATGACACTCCCATTAGAAAATGTTGCCATGCTGCTAGAACCATGACTGGACTGAATATATCTTGGGACCAATAAAAAGCCCTAGTCTAGGGTTTGAACTATGACCCGCACAATAACCATGATCTCCAGTTCCAAAGGTCCGGCAGAGACAATCGCAACGGAATGGGGCTTCTGGAAACACAATGAAAGACGCTATCCTAGGTTCCATCCTAGGATCAGTGCAAAGACCAAGACCACCAACCACAGAAGATGGATTAAAATGACACTGAGGGAACAGAACTTCTAGAACCACAAAGAAAGACTTCATCATAAGTCCCACTCCTGGACCTGTGCAGATACTGAGATCTATAGATACAGAGGTCTAATTTCATCACCCAGGACGGAGTAGAAGTTTTCCAAACACCATGAAAGCACCACCGGTAGAGTAAATGAACCTGAACGGAGTCTATAGTTAATCCTGTGACAATATTCCCCAAGGGTGGAGAAACCCCATAGCGCTAAGGCCAAGTGAATTCCTTTTCAAATGCCCCCAATATTTACTGTGCCAGTGCAGGAGGGAAAAAAAGGCAAAAAGCACAAAACATTTTATCTTTTATATATTATTTTTTTCTTCATTTATTATTATTATTATTATTATTATTATTATTTACCTATTTACTTTTTGTCGATTTCTTTGTTTTGGTGTGGTTATTGAAGTTGTTGTCCCCATTTATATTTATATTGTTTCTTTTCTTTTCTTTTCTTTTCTTTTCTTTTCTTTTCTTTTCTTTTCTTTTCTTTTCTTTTCTTTTCTTTTCTTTTCTTTTCTTTTCTTTCTTTAGGTGCTCTGCCATGTTTTTTAACTCAAGACCATGGCTTTTTTTTGTGGTGCCTATCGTTATCACTGAAGTGCTCACTGGATATTTGACACTTCTTTTTGTACTGTTGGGGTGTTTCACCTTCTTTTTCTCCTTCACCTCTCAAACTGACGATAAGAGCCTCTAGAAGGATTCCCCCCATTTTTGGCATATTAGACTTTTACCCAGTTTATTACTTTTCTCTTCTTCAAATAAAACCACATAACTTGAACTATGTAGTCCTTCCTCTCAGTTAGAGGGGGAAATAAGGGAGGCACTAAGACCAAGACTACTAAGTAGTAAGCTAGGTACAGAGGGACCACAATTTCTCAGAGCCCCAGGGGTGAGGGAGGAGGATATGGGAGGTAGGACAAACACGGAGGTGTAGGGAGGACAAATTGGTGATGGGAATCCCCCTGATTTTATGTAAATGTGAACCTGTAATATTATTGTCAACAATATGTAAACCACTACGATCAAAATAAAAATTATATTTAAAAAAAGGAAAATGTTGCCATGATTTACAGACCATTAATTTGTATTGAGCTTCACAAATAAGCATTTCATGTTTTGTAATAAACTGACTTAAAATAACGCTTGTAGGCAGTTGAAGCTAGTGCTTCTGTTTAAAGTAACTTCTCTGAAAATGATGATTCAGGTTGTGGTAAATATATATATATATATATATATATATATATACCTTCAGGTTGTGGTAAATATATATATATATATATATATATATATACACACCTTCCTCACCATGTCAAATGACTGCCATAATCACCTAAATTGAATTTGATTGAGGTCATATCAGGTTAATGTGTTCTCCAAATAGTACTTTGTTGTTCAAAATCAAGTAATTGTGAAGCTGCTTGTAATAAGAGATTCTCAATAAAAATCCTTTTATATCTGAATAGATGTATAATATTGGGAGAATGTAGGATTGAAAATTTTAAAATGAGAAAACTAGGTTAAATCTTTACCTATAGTAGGAGAAAATTAACCAATTTTATTTTGATAAACTCATAAGGCATAATATCTAGAAAAAATTTTGATCCACATCTGGTAATGCTCAGGGATTACTCCTGGCTCTGTACTCAAATCACTTCTGGCAGTGCTCAGGGCAGTGCTTCTCAAATAATGGGGCGCGCCCTCTAGGGAGGGTGCTAGGCTCCGTAAAGGGAAGGGGACGTTTGACCTAGGCAAACACTGTCATAACAAGCTAAGCCTTGTGTTTATGTCTCTGTATGTCTCTGGAGCTGAGAGTAGCTGTGTCCTGCTTCAAGCTCCACTTTGAAAAGCTATGCATTGCAAAATGTGCTCATTGTAGCCATTAATCCAGACATCACCTCTGCTTTAAAAATCAGCTCAAATTATTTTATATATTTTTGTTTTTCAGATTAAAGATTTTTTAAAATAAAGATACTACTTATAGTTGTGTGGGGGGAACAAAAATGTTTTCTTCTTCATAGGAGGGCATGACAGAAAATAACTGAGAAGCACTGATATAAGGTAACAGGGTTTGAATCTAGGTTGGTTGTGTGCAAGGCATGCATTTCACTTTTTTTTTTTTACTTTTTCACTGATTTTCCAGTCTGGAAATCTTGAGGTCACTACTAGATGACCTAACATCAGTGATAATCTTAGTGCCTTGTGAAGAGTAGATCAAGTTAGTTAGGACAGGCAAATCATAATTAAGATATTTGTTCACTATAAAGCCAGAATGTATTTAGAAAGCAGAGTTTAACAGTAGTTAAAATTTAAGATGATAAACCATGATGTTGCTGATGAGAATAAATGGAAGGATTTTACAACTCCCCAGGGCAAAGTTGAAAGGAAGTGATAGTTGGGTTATGGGATTTCATGGGAGGTCGAAATATAGGGTAACTTAAGCTTTTTAAGTGATTTAAGCTTTCTTATGCTACTTTGGAGAGGAACTAAAACTATCTTGGAATTGCATAAAGAGGGGAATGAATGAATGAATGCTATTGAAACCCATTGATGAGGTATGTTTTAATACAGATGACTTGGTGCCACCTCAGTAAGGTTATTGGAAGAACATGAATTTGGGTTTCATCAATATGTGATAGGAAATACAAGAAGAGTAAAGGCTGAGTTGTTCAGAAAATAGGTTTATGTACTATCAAAAGTCTTGGGGAAAACCATCAATGGTAGAGGGGAAGGGAGTAAATCCAATAAATGAGACTAAAAGCAAATGGATAGAGATAAAGATAACAACATGGAAGGAGAGTGAATCATAAAGAGAATTGAGTCATGCTAAATTTTATACCAAAATACCAACCAAAATTAGGAATGAAAAGTATATGATTTGTCAGAACTTTTTATTCTTTTGAACACTATGGACACCTTAGAGAAGGTTATTTCTGTCTGAAAATAGTTTAGAAGAAACTTTTGGGAAGGTTTGATTCAGAAATATGTAGATGAAATAACCCACTATTCATCAAAAGGATAAGTACTCTGATAAAATAAATTAAATATTCTTCATTCAAATTTGCTTGTGGCCCTGAATAACAATAACTTCACAAGCACCTACACTGAGCCTCTGTTTTTATATTCTAGGATTTCACCGTTGCTATGAATCTTTTGAGTTATTTATTTAAAGTTCAGACAGGTTGTTCCTAAACCTGGCTTTCTTTTCTTTCCAAACCCAACTCCATTGTGGGGACTTTACATTATTGGTGGGATTTCCATTCAATAGATATATGATCTGCCCTCAGATGCCTGCTGTTAACTCTCTGAATCCCTTGCACATATATAAGTGGTAACAAAGGTTTTCATGGAGATACTGAAAGAGTTAATCAAAAAGGCAACCAATTTCCATTCTCGGAGATCTTTCAGAAGAAGCTCAATGACCTTTAGCAGTCAAGATGCAGAGGAATTTTTCTATTGGGTAACCTTTACAGTTCCTTTCTTTCCTAATCGTGGTCTCTCAGTATCAAACAGCATAGAGAATAGGGAACCACAAGACTGGAAAATACTTGAAGAGTTAGTGCACCTCATTAACTACCTACCAAGTAAAGAGATCTCTTCCACTGCCATAGAGGGAAGATGAATAGATTTTTTTTAAAAAAAATGGCTAAACTTCAGTTTTGCCAGTAACTTTAAAGTTACAGAATAATTGATCAGAAAGCAGAGCTCCCCTGTAACTCCTGCGCCCACAAATGCAGGCCTGTCCTACTGTTAGCATTTTGCATGAGAAAGATATAATCCTAATGTTGCATTAACATTTTGTTTTCTTTTACTGTTGTAGGGTGCAGTGGTGGCCAAGTGGTCTAATACCCTGCAGTGAGGAAGGAGTCCTTTGTTCAGGGTTTGAACCCTGTGTGTTACACTTGAATGGCATGTGTTCTACCATGTCTTAGACCACTTGTACCAAACTCTCCTCAGCTCTATAGTGACACCTTTTCATTTTATTCCCCAAGGCAAAGTTTACATTAGGATTCACTCTTGATGTTTCATATTCCATGGGTTTTGACAAATGTATAATGATGGCTGTCTACCTTTGTAGCATCATGTAGAATAGTTTCAATGTTATAAAAATCCTCAGCCTTCTAAAATGGTCTCACCTATATGCAGGATATAAAGCAACATAATAAGGAACTGATTAATGGTTGGAGGCAATAGAATTGAAGAGTAGGAGAACAGGTCCCTAGTAGCAAGCTTGCCACTGGTGTGTATGTGTGGGCTGGTCAGGGAAGGGACCAATACAATGATCGAGGGACTGGGTGCTGAAAGGAGGAAAAGAGAGGTGCAGTAACAGTATTACAAACTATGGTGCTTAAAAGGAAATGAAAGAAAGAAAAAAGTGTCTGCCATAGAGGCAGACTGAGGAGTGGGAGAGAAGCTGGAGGACGTTGGTGGAGGGAAGTGGACACTGGTGAAGGGATTAGGTTGGAATATTGTATGCCTGAAAAATCACAAAGAACTTTGTAATTCACAATAGTTCAAAACAAGAATTTGAAAAAAGAATACACATAAACATTCTGTTTTCTGTGCATTTGTCCTTCCTTTCCCCAACACTAAATAGTTTTTCCTTGGGGCTGGAATGATAGTACAGACATTAGTGTATTTGTCTTGAGTCTAGCCAACCCTGGATTAATTCCTAGTATCCAATATCCCTAGTTCTCAAGCACTGCTTGGAGTAATATCTGAGTGCAGAGGCCAGGAGTGACCCCCAATCATGAGTAGGTATGGCCCCAAAACTCTCCAAAAGTTTTCCTCTTCCAGAATGACATTTATAGGACCAGAGCGATTGCATAGTGGGTAGGGTGTTTGACTTGCATATAGTCGACCTGGGTTTGATTACTAGCATCCTGTATAGTCCCCTGAGCCTCCTAGAATCCAGAGTAACCCCTGAGCACCTCTGGTTGTGACCCAAATACAAAATAGAAAGGAATGTTATATATAGTTAGAATCATTCAAAATGGAGCCCTGTCAAGTAGGCTCCTTTCACTTTCCAATGTGCATATCTGGTTTCTCTTTGGCATTTTCTAGTTTTTGTGCCTCATCTAGCTACACTCAGGGGTTACTCCTGTGTCTGTACTCAGGTATCACTCCTGGAGTGAACAGGAGTGCTAATGGGGTACCAGAGATGGAGACCCAGTCAGTGCATGCAAGTCAAACCCTCAACCCACTGTACTATAGCTCCAGAACCTCCAGATACTCCTGGGTTTTAAAGGTTTCAGTGTTCACTCTTATTTTAATATAATTTACAGAATAATTGAGCCAAAAGTAGAGTATTTCTATAACTCTTTAATTCTTGATAAGTAATGCCCCATTGTATCAGTGTTTCACGTGGAAGTTCATTTTGGTTGCTTTCAACTGTTGGCAACTATTAATGAAGTCATCATAAACATCTATGTGTACTTTTTGTGCAGATACAAATGATTGACAAGTAAGTGACATTTTCAACTGATTGGAAAAATAAAAAAGAGTAAAATTGCTGGATCACAGAGAAGCAGGACAGGAGAAAGATCAGGGGGAGGGTGGGAGGGAAATTGGGGCATGGTGGTGAGAAATGCACACCGGTGAAGGGTGTTGGCATTATATGACTGAAACTCATTCATAAACAACTTTATAACTGAAATAAAACCAACTGTATTCTGAACTACCTTGTCAACCCTAGTGTTTAAATAAAGTAATTTACAAAATAAAAAATGAATAAGTGATATTTTCAACTGATTTGAAAAAAATAACAAGCAGTAAAATTGCTATAACCTATAGTGAAAACTTAGGTTTGTAAAAAAATTTTGAGAATGTCTTCCCCCATTTCTGGATCAGTATGTGCTCCTACCAGCAGTAGGTCCTCATATTCTTGTCAGTATTTGGTACCATAAAGCTTTGTTATTTGTTTAACCTATTACCTGCTTTTCTTAAAATGTTTGAATGATGGTGATTCACAAGGCAGAAATATAGAACAACTGGATGGTCCAGGACGGAAGAGATTATAGAGGTGTGAGGTGGGATAAAAAATGTTTTCTAGGTGCCGAAGTGGTGGAGCAAGCGTTAAGGCCTTGCCCTCGCTAGCCTAGGATGGACTGCGGTTCCATCCCCTGTCTTCCCATATGGTCCCCCAAGCCAGGAGCGATTTCTGAGTGCATAGCCATGAGTAACTCCTGAACTTCACCAGGTGTGGCCCAAAATCCAAAAAAAAAAATGTTTGCTGCATCTCCCTGCATTTTGGAGTCATTTCTGCAACAGGAATCTTTGAAATTAAAAACCATATTTATTTTTACTATAAGATGCACTCACCCCCCCCCCCAAAGTGAGTCTGATAGAGTGAATGCCACCTGGAGCTGAAGCCTAAATACAGGGGAAGAGAGCATCTAAAAAAGATGTGCATCTTATAGTGAAAAATATGGTAATTAATTTGTTTTGAGGCCACATCCAGTGGTCCTCAGGGCTTATTCCTGGCTGTGTGCTCAGGAATCACTCGCAGCTATATGTAAAATCAACCCACATGCCTGATCTCAAAGCTCTGGTGAATGCATCTGAATCAGGGTAAGGCAAGAAATAATCCAAACCAGGCTAAGTGTGAAACACATGTAGTCTGATTGTCTTCTACCTTGTATCTCTGACCCCGCTGCCTGCCAGAACTGCTTTTTTTATTGAGTACAGAGACCAACCCTGGGTAGGGCAGTAAGGAAAGTGTAAGCACAGATAGCTCAGGTGATCCTGAGCCAGTCCCACCCAGGTTTACAAGTAAGAAAATCTCTGTTTTGGGGTTAATTCAAGTTGTAAACAAACAAACAAAGGAACTAGGAATGATCTTTGTTTTAGGTAATATAAGATGTAACCTAATAGTTAGGGATCAAACACAGGTCATCCCTGTGCCAGGTAAGTACCCTAATAGCTGTGCTATCCTGCCAGCCTCTGCAACACAAATCTACTTTTTCTAAGAAGTTGTGTAGCTAAATCACCATGAAATACAGTTACAAAATTATTGATTTTTAAATTCCAGTCATACAATGTCCAACACCCTTCTCATCACCAGTGCATACTTCCCACCACCAATGTCCACAGTTTCCTTCCTGCCCTCACCCTGCCCTATCCCCTACTTGCCTCTGTGGCAGACATTTTCCTTCTTTCTCCTTATCTCTCTTCCTTTTTTTACTTTTATACACTACAGCAGAAATCTTAGAAAATGTCCCTTTCCTCCTTCCATTGATGCTTCTGGACTGGGGCATGCAGTTGGGATCTATTTAGTGGGAATCAGAGGTAACGTCTCACTACATGTCTGGGTCACTTTAGAGACTGTACTCTGCCTTTCTGAAGTCTCTTAGGCCAAATAAAATAGTATAGGGCTCCCAGCTTCTGTGAAATTGCACCTCAGAACAACTGTGTGCAATAGAGCTCCCTACATAAATTTGGGCAAGTGTTTGGAACAGGTAATACATAAAATGTGTATGTAAAACCAGTGAGATCACAGGGCTAATTTGGTACTTCCACATGGTATAGATAGATGACGATCTTGGCCAGGATCCTTCCCTGCGCTGCTCCTTAGCTTCTTTCTCTCTTGCGCCTTAATCTTTTTTTTTATCTTACCCAGTTGTAGCCACCAGCTCCCATTTTCCTGCTTCTTTCTTCTGTTTGGTTGCCTGACCCATTCCAACAAAGCTTTGGGAATCAGCCTGTGTCAATGGGGTTTTGGAGACTCACAATTCATTTTTGGTGGCCTGTCTTTGTTTTTGGACTCTGGGAATCATTTTACTCTTTGGTCTTGTACTTCCAGAGACTCTCCACTATGTTCTCAGAGGTGAACTCCTACTAGTGATGTGGTTTTGAAGTCTCTCAGTAACAATGTTTTGTCAGCTGACCATTATGGAAGAAAATAGCCCATTGCACTTTTAGAAGGGTTTAACTGATACCAACTTTGGTCTTATGTGAGTTGAATATGCCTGCGGAAAATTCATTTACTTGATAAACCTCCAATATCAGAATCAGTGAACATACCTCTTTCTTCCCTGTGCTAGATTTCTCAGAAATTGAAAGTAGAATGCTAGATATTCCTTTTAATTTCTTTTAGAAAGTGTCTGTTTGTATTTAGATGACCAAATATAGAGCTACAAATATGTCTGTGTATTTTAACAAAAGTAACATCTTCCTGATAATGAAACATTAGAAAGATAAGAAGATATAGAGATATTTCAGTACATATAGGAGTATAACAAATATTATACATTTTAAAACAGAGAAGAACTCATTAAAAAACCAAAAGCAATCATCAACTAGATAATTATACCTATAATCTATCTGATTTTTTAATCCACTTTTCAGTTTTCTTGGTAAGCCTTCACATGGGCCTGAAACTTGGCAAAGACTTAGTCTGACAGACAGCAATTTTTTAAATATGAAATGTGAGAAAAGGAAAAAAGGATCTGTCATTTTTTTTCAATTACAGAAGCACTAAGGCAAGGAACAGGCTTCTTTATTTTATTTTCCTTTTTATGGACTCTGAAAGATGGAAAAAAGAGAGTTGGAAGAATAAAATCCCAACCACCATTCAACTTTAAAAGTTCTTTTTATAGGTATTTAAATGAGATACATAACAAGTGACCTCTTAGAAGCAAAGGCGTCCACTGTAATTTAAAAGTCCACTTAAAGAGGCCATTCTGCCATATTTTTCAGCCATTCTTGCTTCTAAAGCAGGGCTACATATTTCTTTCAAGTTCAAAAGGGCTTTGGGGACCTGATATTACTATCTTGTTCCATTTAGCTCAAAAACCTTTATATAAAATATATAATTGCATCACTTCCGGGCTTTGTCTCCTTTTTTATTTTGCTCCTTGTCCAAGCCACTAGATTACACCAAGGCAGCAGAACCAAAGGAACAGGTACTTATGTAAACAGAAGGGATGTGCAATGGGCATGCCTGGTGTGATGTCACAGAAAGTGCAGTCAGAGATAGATATTATTGAGCAAGAATGGCAGTGACTCAAGTGGCCAAATGAAGAAGTTCTTTAGGTCAGTCTGGTGTGTACTTTTTTCTTATTATAGCCTTCCATTTTCCTTTTTTGGGTTCTTTCCTTTTTGCCCTTCTATTGCATGTTATCTCTCTTTTCCTTTTGATCTTTTTTATCTTTTCTCTGCTTCCCATTTTTGTCCTGGTCTTTTTTAAGGACAACATAAATAAAAATATCCTAGTGCTTTTTATTTTATTAATATTTTAATAATTTTAATTTTATTTTAAGTAATTAACTTATTTAAGTACTGTGGTTACTATTGTTCATGATTGAATTTCAGTCATACAATGTACTCCATCCTTCGCCGGTGGATATTTTTCTCCACCAGTGTGCCCAGTTTCCATCCCACCCTACCACTTTTACTTCTCTCTTTCTTTTTTCTTTTTGTGATACTATGGTTTGCACTATTGTTAATGAAGGGATACAATAAATACCATTTTATTCCCTTTCAGCATCCCATTTTGTCTATAGTGATTAGTTCTAAAAATCATTGTTGTAGTGGAACCTTCCCTACCATAACTGCACTCTTGTCTCTTTGTCACAAGCTTCATGAAGGATCCTTCTGGCCCTCATCTCTATTGTCTCTAGATATTAGTACCATAATTTTGTTGTAGCACTATTTTACAGTAGCCAAAACTGAAAACAACCTAAGTGCTTGAGAACAGATGAGTGGCTAAAGAAACTGTGGTACATCTATGCAATGGAATACTATGCAGTCATTAGGAAAATGAAGTCAGGAATGTTTATACCTGGCTGAATATGGAGAATCTTATGCTGATTTGTTGGATATAAGAAAAAATAGTATGTTATATTTCTCTCTTCATTAACTTCTGTCTGTTCCCTACCACTTTATCACTGCTCATTCTATATAGGAAAGATTTAAGGTAGCCATTGAGGCTACAGACAGCTTTCTTACACGGTTGTCCTTTGGCTTTACCTGAGACCTTTGCTTTTTCATCACTCACTTGATGGTAGGTTATTTTTCCCATCTGATGTTATGAACAGCGGCTTCTTGTAAATCTGTAAGTTTGTCAGCTGTGGCAAGTCATGATGCCTCTTTGACACACCCCTTTCTCCCTGGTCTCTTTTTCTCAAACAGTTACTGCCAGTTGCAATTTAATGCATGTTGTTTCTCCATCTCACTGTTAGAGGAACATATTCCTTCCTTATCCTAGCAGAGAACAGAGAAAATATGGGCATGATTTAATCTAGATTCCACTTCAGTGATTGCTGTGGCACAGTGAACCCAACTGTTTCTGAATCTTAGGAGTCCTTATAGCAAAAACTGAATATATGTGTATTCTTGAGATTCCTGAAACAAGGTACCAAACTAGTATTTGACCTGGCCCATTTTTGCTATTTTAAAAGTGATATTTAGTAATCAAAGGGCTGCTAATTTTTTTTACCTAGGGGAAATTATGACGGTTTCCCATTGAAGGAGACTTGTTACTACTATCTGTTATAAATTATTTATAGTCCTAGTGTCTTTATATTCCTAGTGAACTATAAACCCTGTGAGATGGTTATAATCACTGCTACTCTGAATATAGGAACTCAGGTCACCAAAGATAATAAAGTTGAAAATTGGAGGAGTCAGGACCTTAGTGATTGAATTAGGTTGATGAACATATATTGAAAATAAATATATATTGATCAAATTGCTAGGCAAGAGTAATAAAGTTCGTACACAGAAACCCCATTTAAAAGTGATGAGGAGACTAGAAAAGAGTATCCCCACTCTCTCACAGTCAGCAAACTACAGAATTCAACATGTTTTGGATCTCCCAGAGAAATGATAATGTTTCCCTGCTCCAGTGGAAACTATACAGAGGTATCTTTTTTTTTTATTGTGACTGAAGTTCATTACACAGAATTATTTACAGTACATAGTGACAATGAATGAAAGGATTTCCCACCACCAATGTTGTCCTCCCTCCACTCCTGTTCCCAGCTTGTCTCCCACATATCCCTTCTTTACCCCCCAGAATCCTAGTGTAACTTACCTATTCTGTTTGGTGTTCCAGTCTGGTCATTTTTTATTTACACTACGTGTTCATATGACTGGTCCTGGTATCATTCTTTCCCCCCCTCAATTTATGAGGCTGAAAGATTAAAGTTATGCTATTCTGTTGGAGGTAAAAAAGGTTAAGGAAAAGAGAAGAAAAAACAGAGGTATCTTAATCCAGTAACCCTTTTAAAATAATACATAAAGAGCTGCTCTCCTTGCATCAGTTGGAATAACCGCATAACTTGACACAACCTTATACTATCCAAATTTGTTTGTTTTCAAATACAATCATTTTGTTGGGGGAGACTAATAGATTGCTTTTTTTAATTTTTTTATTTGATATGGCTAACGAAACCAAGAACCAAGTGAGTTGCTCACTGTTTACATAAATATAAATAATTCCGTGCCCTAGTGAAAGCTTATGACAGATATGTGCTTGAAGTGCTAGAAAAGTTGAAACCAAATATTTTTGTTTGGTTTTCAGACTACACTCCCTGGGTTTTAGTGGTTACTTCTGAAACTGCACTCAGGATGCCCAGAGTACCATCAGGGATGCAGGGGATTGAATCTGGCTCATTGCAAACGTCCTACATGCTGTACATGTTCCTGCCCAAATCAAAAGACTTAAAAATATTTTATTGAAACCATTCTAATTTGCAAGTTTATAGACATACAATAGGTTTCAGACATACAATGTTTTAGGAACATCCCCACCACCTCCCTCTACCAATATTTCCAGAGTACATTCCACGCCACCACCCCTGCCCTCCAGCCTGCCAGTTTTACAGGCCTATTTTAAATTTTGATTTCATGATTTATTTTAAATAATATTTGACATAATCATAAACATTGTTATTATTTTATTTCATTATTGATTTGATTTAACATAATATTTAACATAATTATAACAATATGATTTAATTATTGTTGTCTTTGGCTTGGTTCATTAGTTCTGCATTGGTGGTTTCTTAACATCCCCAATGCATCTGAAACCACTTGGCCCCTGATTCCCATGCTTTTATATTTGTGTTTCTCCTCATCCATCCAATTTCATTCCTTTTCCTTGCTGTACTCTGGGGCCAAGAGTTTTCAAGACAACTCCCATTTAAACTATTGCATTTCTTCATGCAGTTATTCTAAATACCACATATAAGTGATATTCTATAGTATTCTTCATCTAGCTTACTTCATTTACATAATATTTTCAAGTTCTACTCATGTTGCAGAAAATTGCATGATTGCACCATTCTTTACAGCTATGTAGTATTCCATTGTATACATGTACAATGTTTTTTATGATCCAGTCATCTGGATGTCACATGGACAGGTAGGCTGATTCCAACTCCTAGCTTTTGTACTGAATGCTGCAATCAATAGCTGTGTCCATACATCCTTTTGGGTTAGTGTTTTTCTATCTTGGGGATAGATACCCCAAAGTGGGATTGCTGCATCATATTTAATTTCTTGCATGTGGTTATCCAACTCTTACAACATCATTTGTTGAAGAAACTGTCTTTATTCCATTGCAAGTTCTTGGCTCCTTTGTCAAAGATTAATTGACCATGTACTTGGGAATTTGTCACTGGATATTTTATTCTGACTCATTGGTCTGAATGACTTTGTTCCATTACCATGCTGTTGTGATCACTAAGGTTTTGTAGTAGAGCTTCAAATTAGGTAATGAGATGTCTTCCAGTTTTCTTTTACTATAGGTTTGGCTATTTGAGGTCTTTTATGGTTCTACACAAACTTTATAATTGACTGTTCAATGACCTTGGAGAATGTTGTCTGAATTGGAATAAGGAGTGCATCGAATTTATATAGTAGTTCAGGTAATATAGTCATTTTGATAATATTGATTCTTCCAATCTAAGAACATAGATTGTTTTTTTTTCATTTCCTTAGGTCTTCTTTAATTTATTTCCTAAGTGTTTTAAAATTTCTATGGTATAATTCTCTCACCTCTTTCGTTAGGTTGATTCCTAGGTGGTTTTGAACACTATTTTAAATGGGATAGTCTCTTAGATTTATTTCTCCTCTGAATCATTATTTGTATAAAGAATTGCAACTGCTTTTTTGTATTGAATTTGTAGTTGGCCACTTTGCTGTATTGGTTTATTATTTCTAGGAGCTTTTTTGTGGGCTTTTTAGGATACTTGATGTAAATCATTATGTCATCTGCAAATTAAGACAGTTTGACTTCCTCTTTTCCAAGTTGGATCCCTTTGACTTCCTTTTCTTGCCTTATTGCTATTGGTAGGACTTCTATTACTATGTTGAATAAGAGTGGGGACAGTGTACATGCTTGTCTAGTATGTATTGTTCTGAGTTTCCCCCAATTACTGTTTTTGCTGTATCCTATAGATTTTGTTAGTCTTTTTCTTCATTATCATTAGTCTCAAGGAAGATCTTTATTTCTTCTTTGATTTCCTCTTTAATTCAGCTGTTGTTGAACAGCATGTTGTTTAGTCTCCAGGTATTAGATTTTCTTCACACCCTCTTTCTACCACCAGTTTCAATCTCTGGGGCATTGTACTCTGATAGGATACTTGCTATGATTCTTTTGTTTATGAACTTTTGTAAGTTAGACTTATGTTCTAAAATGTGATCTATTCTAGAGAATGTTCCGTGTGCACTTAAAAAGGATGTATATTCAACTTTTTGAGAATGAAAGCCCGTGTATAAATTCATTGGTTGCAGCTCTTCTAGTTTCTCATTTAGGGCTTTTACATGCTTCCTAGTGTTCTGCCTAGTGGATCTATCCAGTGGTGAGAATGGCATGTTGAAATCTCCCACTACTATCAAGATTCTGTCCATATGTTTCTCTAGGCTTATGAGCAAAAGCATTACATACTTTGCTGACTCTACCTTTGCTGTTTATATGTTAATCATTTAAAAATTATTGGTTTATTGCTCCCCTGATCAATAAGTAGTGCTCATTATTGTCTCTAAGTACTTTCTTGAGGTCAAAAGCAATTTGGTCTGATATAAGTATGGCTGTCCCAGCTTTCCCCACCCCCCCAATAGCTTGTATAATTGCTTTCCATCCTTTCACTCAGAGCTGTGTCTACCCTGATATATTAAGTGTGTTTCCTACAAGGAGCAAATGGCTGGGTTTTGTTTTCTTTTTTCTTTTCTTTTTTTTAAGTTCTTTTTGGACCACACCCGTTTGATGCTCAGGGGTTACTCCTGGCTAAGCGCTCAGAAATTGACCCTGGCTTGGGGGGACCATATGGGACGCCAGGGGATCTAACTGTGGTCCTTCCTTGGCTAGCGCTTGCAAAGCAGACACCTCACTTCTAGCGCCACCTCTCCGGCCCCTGGGTTTTGTTTTCTGATCCAACCTGCTACTCCAAGCCATTTGATGGGGGACTTTAGTCCATTGACATTTAAGGAAACTATTGACATAAAGGACTGTTGTGCCATTATATTGTGTGGGATTTTTGTTGTTACAATTGGGTATTTGGTTTATAAATTGATCTTAGAATAGTTTATTTAGAGTCAGTTTGTTTAGCTCAAATGTTACGAGTTAATTTTGTCTGAGAATGTTTTTACCCCTCCCTCCCATATAAATGAGAGTTTTGCTGGAAAGTGAATTCTAGGTTGAAATTTCTTTCATTCACTAATTCATATAGGTCATTCTATTCTTTTGTTGCCTAGATCATTTTATTTTATTTTTTATTTCAGTTTTATTTTTCTGTGATCATGGTCTAAATAATTTTTACACAAATTCATTCTCAATTTGGTTTAAAATATATTACCTAAAAATTTCCAATGGTCACCAACTATGGCAAAAAGATAAGTTTACATATGTCAGAATATTATTATTTATTTTTCTCTTTTGAGAGGGTTCCATCTAAGTTCAGGGGTTATTCATGGTTATTTTCGGCTGAGAAGGAGTATTTAAATCTCAGTCCCGCACACTAGGGCCACTTAAACCCTCTGGAACTTCTCTGGTAATGTGGTGTCAAGGCTAGAACTTAGAACATGCATATGCAAAACACTGTCTAGTCCCTAGTTTTCTTTTTGTACTAATATCTTTATTTAAGTACCATGATTACAGACATGTTTGTAGTTGGGTTTCAGTTATAAAAAAGGACACCCCCTTCACCAGTGCAATATTCCCACAACTAATGCTCAACATTTCCCTCTTCCTCTACCCCTGCCTATAGGCAGGTACTCTATTTCCCTCACTCACTACCACTGTCATGATAGTTGTCAGTGTAGTTATTTCTCTAACTGAATTCACCACTCTTTGTGGTGAGCTTCATACCATGGGCCAGACCTTCCAGCTCTCATCTCTATTATCTCCATTTATTATTATAATAATGTCATTTATTTTTCTTATATCCTATAGATTATGGGGCCTGAGCAATAGCGCAGTGGTAGGTCATTTGCCTTGCACGCAGCTGAGTTGAGTTCGAGTCCCAGCATCCCATATTGTTCCTCAAGCCTGCCAGGGGCGATTTTTGAGTACAATGCCAAGAGTAACCCCTGAGTACAGCCAGGTGTGACCCCCCCAAAAATCCCATAGATGAGTGAGACTATATTCGGTGTCTTTCTCGCTCCTTCTGACTTATTTCATTCATCATAATAGTTTCCATGTCCATGGATAGTTTCCTATCTTTGTATAGGAAAATTTCATAACTTCATTTATTCTGATGGCTCCATAGTATTTCATTGTGTATATGTACCAAAGCTTCTTTAGACACTTATCTGTTGTCGGACATCTTCGTTGTTTCCAGAGTCTGGGTACTGTAAATAGCTCTGCAATGAAAATAGGTGTGAGGAAGGGATTTTTGTATTGCATTTTGAATTTCTAGGGTATTTCCCTAGGAGTGGTATGAGCTGGATCATATGGTAGCTCAATTTCCAGTTTTTTAAGGAATCTCCATATTGTTTTCCATAAAGGCTGGACTAACAGCATTGATGGTATTCTCACCAGCAGTGAATGAGAGTTTCTTTCTTTCCACATCCCAGCCAGAACTGATTGTGATGTGTGCCAGTCTCTTGGTGTGAGATGGAACCTCATTGTTGTTTTGATTTGCATCTCTCTGATGATTAGTGATGAGGAGAAATACATTTGTATTCTTCTTTGAGGCATCGTCTGTTTATATTTTCTTCCCATTTTTGATGGGGTTAGATGTTCCTTCTTGTTAAGTTCTATCAGTACCTTCTATATCTTAGATACTAGCCCCTTATCTGACGGTTATTGGGTTAATAGTTTCTCCCATTCTGTGGTGGCCTTTGCAATGGTGTTTGGTGGCAATAAGGCTCCATCCTCCTTGGGCTGTGCCATCTCATGTAGACACTTCTGGAGGGATAATCCCAAAAGCCGCAGCAGATGGTCAGGCAGTGGCCGCTTGCAATAGTGTTCAGCAGCAATCAGGTTCCACCCTTCCCTGGATCATTTAAAATGGAGAATCTGGTTTCTTATGTTCTTTCCTTTATTTTTAAAGTTTTCTTCTTCATTACTGCTTTACAGAGTTCCCCTCTCTCTGTCATTTAGATTACTGTATGTCTTGGTGTTGTTTTGTAGGGGTCTATTTTGTTTGGCACTCCTTTTGCCTCTTGGATTTGTACAGTGGACTCTTTCCAGAGAATAGGAAATTTATCTACTATTATATCTCTCACTACCTGTTCTTCTCCATTCCCCTTTTCCTACCCTTCTAGTATTCCTGTAATTCGGAGACTATCTTGACTTTGTTCATTAAGTACCATACATTTTCTTCTATTTTGTCTCTTCTTTCATTTTTGACTTCTTTTTCAATTCTGACTTGTAATTTGGCTTCAAGTTCATTGATATGGTTCCTCACCTGTGTGATTATGCTACTATGGCTTGCTAATGTGTTCTTTAGTTCCTTACATTCCATTATTATTTGTATTCTCTAATATTTTGAAAGCATTCTTCATTGAGTTGGATGAATTGTTTTATCTATTGATTGCTTAATTTCACTGGCTATCACATCCTTGATTTCTGTTAATAAACCATTAATCATCTACGACACTCATCTACGAGATGAGTCCTTATCTATGAGACATGATCATTTTGATGGGCTTGGAGATTTGCCTCGGTTTTTCTCCATATCCCCAATTTCAGTTGTCTTCTGTAGTTTCACCATGGTTCTGTGCATTTCTTGGGTTGGAATAATGGAGTTTCATGTTACCTGTTACTAAGAAAGTGTTCTATTGAATTTATTATACAAAATTTGGCTACAAAATACATCTGCTTTACAGGTTACTTTTCTAAACATACAAAGTTATCTGAGGATGAAAAGCAAACCAGATTTGTCTAAGAGAAAGAAGTGCTAGGACAAACATGTCTGGAAATATTAGATATAAATTGGAGTGATGAATCCATGTGGTTTGGGAACAGGAAGGAAGATGGGCTGAATATCAGGATGTGCAGTGTGCTGAGCCTAGTGCTTGGGGGAGGTGATCGGTGGTAGCCAATTTCAAGGATATTTATGGCAGAGTTAATGCTTTTTCTTTTTCAAGTTTATTATTGCTATATCCTCAACTTTTTCAGAGAGATGTACATGAGAAAATTCAAAGGCTCCACTTTTATGAATATCTTTATGGGGTTTATAAATGTTGAAAAATGTCTAGGATCATAACAATATGCTCAAAAAAGTGAAAAGTCAAAAATCAGCAATGACCACCCATTCCATTCTCATTCCCATTTCCCACTGCTCCAGTGTCTCCCTAATATTGAAAAATTTCAAATAAGAAGATAGGATCCTAAAACAACTGAATGTAATTTTTTTTTTTTTTTGGTTTTTG
Source organism: Suncus etruscus (assembly GCF_024139225.1). Lineage (NCBI taxonomy): Eukaryota > Metazoa > Chordata > Mammalia > Eulipotyphla > Soricidae > Suncus > Suncus etruscus. The sequence goes on along the minus strand of NC_064868.1, from coordinate 15,243,458 downwards.
GGCCATACCCGGCGGTGCTCAGGGGTTACTCCTGGCTGTCTGCTCAGAAATAGCTCCTGGCAGGCACGGGGGACCATATGGGACACCGGGATTTGAACCAACCACCTTTGGTCCTGGATCGGCTGCTTGCAAGGCAAACACCACTGTGCTATCTCTCTGGGCCCTGAATGTAATTCTTAAGATATTCAATAAATTTTCTTATAACATCGGCAGAGATTTTAAACATCCTGACTGCTCATAGTAAGATTGGTCAGCTAGTAGACTGAATTTATGCTTCTGACTATGAATGATATTTTCACCATAAATCATATTATTATAAATTCTTGATATTTCAATTCATTTAAAAACTTAAATCAATGAATTGTAGTTCAAGAAATTTTTTTAAAAGTTTTTTTTTAAGTTGAGATTCTTTGGTTTACAGTACTATTCATAATGGTTTCTCAGGGCCAGGCAGATAGTATGGAGGTAAGGTGTTTGCCTTGCATGAAGAAGGATAGTGGTTTGAATCCTGGCACACCATAAGGTCCCCCAAGCCTGCCAGGAGTGATTTATGAGCATAGAACCAGGAGTAACCCCTGAGCGCTGATGGGTGTGACCCAAAAACCAAAAATAAAGAAATAAATAATGGTTTATTGTACACTTAATTCCAACATTACAACAATCACCAGTATACCCCTCCCTCTCCCAAGGAGCCTAACACAATTCCCTCCCACCAGAAACTTAGTTATGTGAATCTATTCTCCCATTATGTTGTTTTTGGAGCTTTGTTGTTCCTTTTAATCCCAGATATGAAAGAGACAATTCTGTACCTATTCCTTTCTTTCTGACTTACTTCACTCAGCATGATAGCTTCTGATTCTATTCGAGCTGCTGTAATTGCACGATTTTGTTGTTACAGCTATATACTATTCCATTGTGTATATGTACATTCTTTTTTATTTTTTAATAATTTTATTGTGATAAAAGTGATTTACAAGACTTTCACAGTAATAGTTAAGGTACATTGTAACAAAGAATTAGGGCTATTCCCATCCCCAGTTGTTTTGCTCCCTCCAGCCCTGTTCTGAGCATGCTTCCTATACCTCCTTTGCCCCATAGACTGCTAGTGTAAAAGTTCTCCTTTGTGTGTAGCTTGTTGTAGATTGGGTGTCTATTCTGGTGTCATTGATTTGTATTTGGTGCTTACATTTGATCATTTTTTATTTCCACTCAACGTTCATATAACTGGTTGCTCCTGGTACCATCCATTTTCCCCTCAAGTTATGAGGAAAAACAAAATGATTCAAGTTCTGTAGTTCTGTTGGAAAAAGAAAAGAAAGAAATAAGAGGAAAAAATGCTAGGAGAAATCCGTCTTGAAGCTATAAATATTAATTCATAAGAGGAAAGGAATAAAAAAGGAAAAACATAAACAACAAATAAAACAAAATAAAAACAAAAACAAGCAATGACAGAAACACAGAAGCAGCAACAAAAATCATCACTAAAACCACAACCACAAGAAAGAAAAGAAAAAAATTGAAGAGCTGGTTTGGCAAGGCTTGTTTGTTTGTTTACTTGTTTTGAATAGGCACAATAAGTATTAGGGAAGTTAGAGGGAATTTCCTTGGCCTAGGAGATACAGAGTTTCTCCACCCTGAAGTATACTGTCATGGGAGCAACTACAGGCTCCATACATGCTAATAATTGAGCCCCAAGGTCTTTTTATGGTGCCAGAAAAGTTTCTGCTCAGTTATGGATGATAAAATCTGTCCTCTGTAGTTAGAGATCTTGGCATTTTAATGGGTCATAGGATAAAGTCTAGGATGGAGTTTTTCATTATGGTTCTAGAAGTCTGTTTCATCATGTTTGTTGTGATCAATCTTCTGTAATTAGTGATCTTGGTTTTGCACAGATCTTCTGTTGAAGCCTACGATAGAGTCCTTCCTTATGGCACCAAAATTTCTGCTCAGTCATGGTTGTCAAAGTCAGAACTCTGGGATTAGAAATCTTGGTTTTTGTATTGTATTTTTGTGTTCCTAGGGTATATTCCTAGGAGTGGTATAGCTGGATCATATGGGAGCTCGATTTCCAGTTTTTGGAGGAATCTCCATATCGCTTTCCATAAAGGTTGAACTAGACGGCATTCCCACCAGCAGTGGATAAGAGTTCCTTTCTCTCCACATCCCCGCCAACACTGTTTATTCTCATTCTTTGTGATGTGTACCATTCTCTGTGGTGTGAGATGGTATCTCATCGTTGTTTTGATTTGCATCTCCCTGATGATTAGTGATGTGGAGCATTTTTTCATGTGTCTTTTGGCCATTTGTATTTCTTCTTTGTCGAAGTGTCTGTTCATTTCTTCTCCCCATTTTTTGATGGGATTATACACCTATATTCATTGCAGCACTATTTACCATAGCAAGACTCTGGAAACAACCAAGATGCCCTTCAACAGACGAATGGCTAAAGAAACTGTGGTACATATACACAATGGAATATTATGCAGCTGTCAGGAGAGATGAAGTCATGAAATTTTCCTATACATGGATGTACACGGAATCTATTATGCTGAGTGAAATAAGTCAGAGAGAGAGAGAGAGAGAAAACACAGAATGGTCTCATCTATGTGTTTTAAGAAAAATGAAAGACATTCTTGCAATAATAATTTTCAGACACAAAAGAGAAAAGAGCTGGAAGTTCCAGTTCACCTCAGGAAGCTCACCACAAAGAGTGATGAGATTAGTTAGAGAAATAACTACATTTTGAACTGTCCTAATAATGAAAATGTATGAGGGAAATGGAGAGCCTGTTTAGAGTACAGGTTGGGGTCGGGTGGGGAGGAGGGAGACTTGGGACATTGGTGACGGGAATGTTGCACTGGTGATGGGTGGTGTTCTTTACATGACTGAAACCCAAACACAAGCATGTATGTAATCAAGGTGTTTAAATAAAAAAAAAGAAAAAAAAAAAGAAATCTTGGTTTTGTCCAAATCATAGGCCAAAGCCTAGGCTGAGGTCTTTCTTATTAATCCCAGGAAAAGTTCTGCCAGTTGTGGTTGTCATAGTCTGGCCTCTGTAATTAGTGATCTTGGTATTTACACAGATCAAAGGATAGTGTGTCTTCTGATTCCAACTCATTGTTAGGTGATGAGTGCTCTTGGATCAAGATTTTGCTGTTTCTTCATTGTTAGGTTGTTGTATCAATCTGTCGCAAGTTGGTGCCAGGATGGTATTCGGGATTTCCCAGGGGGCGTTTGGTCCCTGGTGCTGTGGTAGGGAGATGTGTTAGATCTTCCTTTGGGATCTGGGCTTCGGGATTGGAATGTCACTGTCTGATCATATGGAGTTAGTCCTCATGACACGTGTTTAGGATGGGAGGTGCCCCTGTTTATAAAATTTAAGGGATCTTATCCCTAGTATAAGAATTTTTTCTATACATAAGATTTCCCCCTATTTAGTATGCCTATGCAAAAGGGAACAGTGCCTTATTCCATAGTTGGTGCCTTTGGGGATAAGAATAACAGGCTATACAGTCTCTTACCCTGATTTTGAACTAGGCTTTTATTCCAAGCAGGACTTTTTCTTCTAGATTTTATACCAAGCAGAACCAAAACAAGTGAAATTAACAAACATATATATAAGTGGAAAAAAGATAAAAAAAATAAAAAAATTAACATTTAAAAGAGGATGGAGGAGGCTACCTATTCCTTTGAAAATAAACACACTAAGAGGTGTAACTATTCTGGTATTAAACATACCAGAAAAATATAGATAACCCCATTAAGTCTTTTGAGATATTTTTGTGGGGGACGGTCCAGGGCTCATTTTCATCCCACATGATAGTCTTGTTGAGTTTGATAAACAGTATCCAGCAGTAAGGGTTCAGTTAGTGTCCTTGGACTGGGGGTCCTTCTGGAGCTGAATCAAGAAGCATGATTTAGTAACATTTAGGGAGGGGGTGAAAGTAAGGGCCACATAAAATGAATCAGCAGGATTATTGGTTGTAGCTTCTGGCTGTGGCATGAGATTTGAGACTGAGAGGGTGTTCTTTGGCTTTGGGAGCTGGGTGTTGGCTTATTGGGGCAGGAGGTCAGACTTGGTACCTGCTGAGTTAAGAGCTAGGATAAAGAGGGTTAAATAGGAAAGGATAACAAATAAGAATTGGGGATGAGAGGATAGAGGAAGTTCTGAAGGTAAGGGGAGGAAGAGGGATAATATATACGATGGGCTATATACACTGTAGGCATGGATTGTCTACAATATAGGTTTGGCTGACAAGGAGGAGTTTATTGTATACAAACTCATGCCCACATGTTGAAAGATATTAGAGATCTATTTATAAGTTGGTATTGAAGGTCTGACCCTCATAGGATGGGTCTGAGGGCTTAAGAAGTAATTAAATCAAGAAAAGAGAAATAGATAGCTAAAATATAAATTAGAAGAGAAAGGGAGGAAAAAAGGATAAGAAGTAAAAATAAAGAAAAATAAGTGAAAGGAAAAAAGAAAGAAAGAAAAATTGAGCCAACTTCTCGGAGTTGGGAGATTTTTCTATTTCTAGGCATTTCATCAATGATGGGGTGATCATTGCTAAATGAAGCTTTCAGAGATAGATAGTGGCTGAAGCATTTTAGGATAAGCATAGTTTTCACATCTGTGGTGCTATGAAATGTGGTGGTGAGGACTATAAGAGGTGTCTCCTTTAGCATCATCTGCTGTGTCTTATGATTGAGATTTCTTTCCTAGGAAGAAATCGACATCCTGGGCTTTATGTAACATAGGTTGCATTGAAGAAGAAAGGAGAAAAGGGAGGAGTAAATAAGAAAAAGGAGAAAAAAGGAAAAGAAAAAAATAAAAATAAAGGAAATGGGATAATAGTAATTTGCAAAAATGTATTTAATGAGTGGGAACTGTAACATAAGCTACAGTGTGCAGTTGTATGTTTCCATAGTCTCAATGATCCTATGTTTTGGGTCCAAAACTGACTGACTTCACTCAGCATGATATCCTGCGGTTCCATTCAAGTTGCTGCAATTGCATGATTTTGTTGTCACAACTGTATACTATTCCATTGTGTATATGTACCATCATTTTAGATCCATTCTCCTGTAGGTGTCATTGTGTTGTTTCTATATATTCTTTATTGTACTAAGTGGGATGATAAACATAGGTGTGCACATATCCTTTCAACTGAATGTTTTGTGTTATGGAGACAGATGTTATGGAGTGGTATTTCTAGAACATATAGTGCTCTCTTCCTAGTTTTTGAATAGATCTCCATATTTTTTCTATAAAGATTGAAAATAAATGACATTTCCACCAACAGTGAATGAGGACTTACTACAAGCCAGCCAACATTGGCTATTTCCAGACTTCTGGATATGTACCATTCTCACAGACATGAGATATCTTATTGTTGTTTTTTCATTTTTAATTTTCTTTTTTTTTTTTTGCATATTTTTTTTTATTTAAACACCTTGATTACATACATGATTGTGTTTGGGTTTCAGTCATAAAAGGAACACCACCCATCACCAGTGCAACATTCCCATCACCCAAGTCCCAAATCTCCCTCCTCCCCACCCAACCCCTGCCTGTACCCTAAACAGGCTCTACATTTCCCTCGTACATTCTCAATATTAGGACAGTTCAGAATGTAGTTATTTCTCTAACTAAACTCATCACTCTTTGTGGTGAGCTTCCTGAGGTGAGCTGGAACTTCCAACTCTTTTCTCTTTTGTGTCTGAAAATTATTATTACGAGGGTGTCTTTCATTTTTCTTAAAACCCATAGATGAGTGAGACCATTCTGCGTTTTTCTCTCTCTCTCTGACTTATTTCACTCAGCATAATAGATTCCATGTACATCCATGTATAGGAAAATTTCATGACTTCATCTCTCCTGACAGCTGCATAATATTCCATTGTGTATATGTACCACAGTTTCTTTAGCCATTCGTCTGTTGAAGGGCATCTTGGTTGTTTCCAGAGTCTTGCTATGGTAAATAGAGCTGCAATGAATATAGGTGTAAGGAAGGGGTTTTTGTATTGTATTTTTGTGTTCCTAGGGTATATTCCTAGGAGTGGTATAGCTGGATCGTATGGGAGCTCGATTTCCAGTTTTTGGAGGAATCTCCATATCGCTTTCCATAAAGGTTGAACTAGACAGCATTCCCACCAGCAGTGGATAAGAGTTCCTTTCTCTCCACATCCCCGCCAACACTGTTTATTCTCATTCTTTGTGATGTGTGCCATTCTCTGGGGTGTGAGGTGGTATCTCATCGTTGTTTTGATTTGCATCTCCCTGATGATTAGTGATGTGGAACATTTTTTCATGTGTCTTTTGGCCATGCGTATTTCTTCTTTGTCAAAGTGTCTGTTCATTTCTTCTCCCCATTTTTTGATGGGGTTAGATGTTTTTTTCTTGTAGAGTTCTGTCAGTGCCTTGTATATTTTGGAGATTAGCCCCTTATCTGATGGGTATTGGGTGAATAGTTTCTCCCACTCAGTGGGTGGCTCTTGTATCCTGGGCACTATTTCCTTTGAGGTGCAGAAGCTTCTCAGCTTAATATATTCCCATCTGTTAATCTCTGCTTTCACTTGCTTGGAGAGTGCAGTTTCCTCCTTGAAGATGCCTGTAATGTCCTGGAGTGTTTTGCCTATGTGCTGTTCTATATATCTTATGGTTTTGGGGCTGATATCGAGGTCTTTAATCCATTTGGATTTTACCTTTGTACATGATGTTAGCTGGGGGTCTAAGTTTAATTTTTTGCAAGTGGCTATCCAATTGTGCCAACACCACTTGTTGAAGAGGCTTTCCCTGCTCCATTTAGGATTTCCTGCTCCTTTATCAAAAATTAGATGGTTGTATCTCTGGGGAACATTTTCTGAGTATTCAAGCCTATTCCACTGATCTGAGGACCTATCCTTATTCCAATACCATGCTGTTTTGATAACTGTTGCTTTGTAGTACAGTTTAAAGTTGGGAAAAGTAATTCCTCCCATATTCTTTTTCCCAATGATTGCTTTAGCTATTCGAGGGTGTTTATTGTTCCAAATGAATTTCAAAAGTGTCTGATCCACTTCTTTGAAGAATGTCATGGGTATCTTTAGAGGGATGGCATTAAATCTGTATAATGCCTTGGGGAGTATTGACATGTTGATGATGTTAATCCTGCCAATCCATGAGCAGGGTATGTGTGTCCTCTCTTATTTCTTGGAGCAGAGTTTTATAGTTTTCTTTGTATAGGTCCTTCACATATTTAGTCAAGTTGATTCCAAGATATTTGAGTTTGTGTGGTACTATTGTGAATGGGGTTGTTTTCTTAATGTCCATTTCATCCTTATTACTATTGGTATATAGAAAGGCCATTGATTTTTGTGTGTTAATTTTGTAGCCTGCCACCTTGCTATATGAGTCTATTGTTTCTAGAAGCTTTTTGATAGAGTCTTTAGGGTTTTCTAAGTAGAGTATCATGTCATCTGCAAACAGTGAGAGCTTGACTTCTTCCTTTCCTATCTGGATTCCCTTGATATCCTTTTCTTGCCTAATCGCTATAGCAAGTACTTCCAGTGCTATGTTGAATAGGAGTGGTGAGAGAGGACAGCCTTGTCTTGTGCCAGAATTTAGAGGGAAGGCTTTCAGTTTTTCTCCATTGAGGATAATATTTGCCACTGGCTTGTGGTAGATGGCCTTCACTATATTGAGAAAGGTTCCCTCCATTCCCATCTTGCTGAGAGTTTTGATCAAGAATGGGTGTTGGACCTTATCAAATGCTTTCTCTGCATCTATTGATATGATCATGTGGTTTTTATTTTTCTTGTTATTGATGTTGTGTATTATGTTGATAGATTTACGGATGTTAAACCAGCCTTGCATTCCTGGGATGAAACCTACTTGATCGTAGTGGATGATCTTCTTAACGAGGCATTGAATCCTATTTGCCAGGATTTTGTTGAGGATCTTTGCATCTGCATTCATCAGTGATATTGGTCTGTAATTTTCTTTTTTGGTAGCGTCTCTGTCTGGTTTAGGTATCAAGGTGATGTTGGCTTCATAAAAGCTATTTGGAAGTGTTTCTGTTTGTTCAATTTCATGAAAGAGTCTTGCCAAGATTGGCAGTAGTTCCTCTTGGAAAGTTTGATAGAATTCATTAGTGAATCCATCTGGACCTGGGCTTTTGTTTTTCGGCAGACATTTGATTACTGTTTTAATTTCATCAATGGTGATGGGGGTGTTTAGATATGCTACATCCTCTTCCTTCAACCGTGGAAGATTATAAGAGTCCAAGAATTTATCCATTTCTTCCAGGTTCTCATTTTTAGTGGCGTAGAGTTTTTCAAAGTAGTTTCTGATTACCCTTTGAATCTCTGTCATATCAGTAGTGATCTCTCCTTTTTCATTCCTGATACGAGTTATCAAGTTTCTCTCTCTCTCTTTCTTTGTTAGGTTTGCCAGTGGTCTATCAATCTTGTTTATTTTTTCAAAGAACCAACTTCTGCTTTCGTTGATCTTTCGGATTGTTTTTTGAGTTTCCACTTCGTTGATTTCTGCTCTCAGCTTTGTTATTTCCTTCTGTCTTCCTATTCTTGGGTCCTTTTGTTGAGCATTTTCTAGTTCTATTAGCTGTGTCATTAAGCTACTCAGGTAAGCTCCTTCTTCCTTCCTGATGTGTGCTTGCAAAGCTATAAATTTTCCTCTCAGTACTGCTTTTGCTGTGTCCCATAGGTTCTGAGAGTTTGTGTCTTTATTGTCATTTGTTTCCAGGAACCTTTTTATTTCCTCCTTGATTTCATCTCGGACCCACTGGTTATTGAGCATGAGGCTGTTTAACTTCCAGGTGTTAAAGTGTTTCTTCTGAGTCCCTTTGGAGTTCACAAATAATTTCAGAGCCTTGTGGTCAGCGAAGGTAGTCTGCAAAATTTCTATCCTCTTGATCTTATGGAGGTATGTTTTATGTGCCAGCATGTAGTCTATCCTGGAGAATGTCCCATGTACATTGGAGAAGAATGTGTATCCAGGTTTCTGGGGATGGAGTGTCCTATATATATCCACTAGGCCTCTTTCTTCCATTTCTCTCCTCAGGTCTAGTATATTCTTGTTGGGTTTCAGTCTGGTTGACCTGTCCAGTGTTGACAAAGCCGTGTTAAGGTCCCCCACAATTATTGTGTTGTTGTTGATATTATTTTTCAGATTTGTCAACAGTTGTATTAAATATTTTGCTGGCCCCTCATTCGGTGCATATATGTTTAGGAGAGTGAATTCTTCCTGCTCTACGTACCCCTTAATTAATATAAAATGTCCATCTTTGTCCCTTACAACCTTCCTGAGTATAAAGTTTGCATTATCTGATATTAGTATGGCCACTCCAGCTTTTTTATGGGTGTTGTTTGCTTGGATAATTTTTCTCCAGCCTTTTATTTTGAGTCTATGTTTGTTCTGACTATTCAGGTGCGTTTCTTGTAGGCAGCAGAAGGTTGGATTGAGTTTTTTGATCCATTTAGCCACTCTGTGTCTCTTAACTGGTGCATTTAGTCCATTGACGTTGAGAGAAAGAATTGTCCTGGGATTTAACGCCATCTTTATTTCAAAATTTGGTGTGTCTTTTGGGTAGTCTTGTCTTAGATTAGGTCTTTCAGTTTTTCTCTTAAGACTGGTTTTGTGTCTGTGAAGTTTCTGAGCTGTTTTTTGTCTGTGAAACCATGTATTCTTCCATCAAACCGGAAAGTGAGTTTTGCTGGGTATAGTATTCTGGGTGAAGCATTCATTTCATTCAGTCTTGTCACAATATCCCACCACTGCTTTCTGGCATTGAGTGTTTCTGGTGACAGGTCTGCTGTAAATCTCAGGGAAGCTTGCTTGAACATGATTTCCCCTTTTGATCTTGCTGTTTTCAGAATTCTGTCTCTATCTGTGGGATTTGTCATTGTGACTAGGATGTGTCTTGGGGTGGTTTTTCTGGGGTCTCTTTTGGTTGGTACTCTTCGGGCATGCAGGATTTGATCACATATATTCTTTAGCTCTGGAAGTTTCTCTTTAATGATGTTCTTGACCATTGATTCTTCCTGGAAATTTTCTTCCTGGGTCTCTGGGACTCCAATGATTCTTAAGTTGTTTCTGTTGATCTTATCATAGACTTCTATTTTCGTCTGTTCCCATTCTTTGACTAATTTTTCCATTGTCTGCTCATTTGCTTTAAGTTTTTTGTCCAATCTCTCCTGCTGTATGGAATTGTTATGTATCTCATCTTCCACAGCACCAAGTCTATTCTCAGCTTCTGATACCCTGTCCCAGAGCTTATCCATTTTGTCATTCACTTCGTTTACTGACTTTTTCAGTCCTGTTAGTTGACATGTTATTTCAGTTTGGAGTTTTGTCATTTCTGCCTTCATATTTTCTTGGTTCTTATTAGTGTTCTGTTCAACTCGATCCATGGTTTCTTGGAGTCTGTTGAGCACCTTCCATATTGCTAGTCTAAAGTCCTTATCTGAGAGGTTGATTAGTTGTTCAGTCATTATCTGGTCCTCAGAATTGTCATCTTCATTCTCTATGTCTGATGCTGGCCTGCGTTGTTTCCCCATTGTCACACTTGTATTGTGGGTTTTTCTACGTGTTGTGGTGGTATTCATTGTCTATATGATGTAGGCAGCACACTCCTCTGGCTCCTCCCTTTCAGGATGGTCTGACTTGCCTCTAAGGGAGGGGAGTCCTCCGTGGATGAAGCCTCATACTGGGTCAAATCTTAGGCCCGAGCATGCAACAGAGAAGACAGTCCAGAGAGAAATGTTTGCTTCTGTGATATAGCGCCGTTCTTAGTGTGATTTTTCCTTCTTGTTGCAATGGAGTTCTTTCCTTAGAAAGAGTGCACGGCCGCGTAGCGAAGTGGAGCGGCGTGCTCCTCTGAGCCTCTTTTTGCCCCACTCGCAAGAGTTTCACGCAAGAGGACAGTAGACAGACATAGACAGGTCACACTCACAGTCTTTCACAGTTGAGCCCCACTGGGCCGGTGTACTTTCGCGGATTTTCCCCACCTGGTGTCACACACAGGGAGCCGGCTTTTGCCCAGATAGCATTGTTATCTCTTCCCGAATGTAGTTTCTTTGGAGTTAGCTTCCCAGGGCTCTGAGGAGAGCTTCCAGAGTTCAGGAAAGACAGAGAAGGGTAGGACAGGGCTCCCTTCCGGTGCTCAGTTCCTCAGAAGAAGCACAGCCCGGCGGAGATTCTGCAGGTAGAGCAGTCAGCACTGTGCCTGGAAACCCCCACCTGCAGCCTTTTCTTACTCACTCACTGGCTCTCTGGGTAGCTCCCGAATGTAGTTTCTTTGGGGTTCACTTCCCAGGGCTCTGAGGAGAGCTTCCAGAGTTCAGGAAAGACAGAGAAGGGTAGGACAGGGCTCCCTTCCGGTGCTCAGTTCCTCAGAAGAAGCACAGCCCGGTGGAGATTCTGCAGGTAGAGCAGTCAGCACTCTGCCTGGAAACCCCCACCTGCAGCCATTTCTCACTCACTCACTGGCTCGCTGGGTAGCTCCCGAATGTAGTTTCTTTGGGGTTCGCTTCCCAGGGCTCTGAGGAGAGCTTCCAGAGTTCAGGAAAGACAGAGAAGGGTAGGACAGGGCTCCCTTCCGGTGCTCAGTTCCTCAGAAGAAGCACAGCCCGGTGGAGATTCTGCAGGTAGAGCAGTCAGCACTCTGCCTGGAAACCCCCACCTGCAGCCATTTCTCCATTTTTAATTTTCTTAATCATGAGTGATGATGAGCACATTTTTGAGAAGCAAGAAACTTTTATTGAAATTATTGATAAAAACGTGAAAGGAGAGAAATAGAGAAATATGTGTTCAAGGGAGAACACAGGCTTCTACAGAGTGGAAATAGATAAGCAAACAAGAAAGACATGTTTAAGAGAGAACACAGAATTGAAGAGTAAGCCTTGAAGAGCACTTTTCTTATGACTGTGCACCATCCATATATCTTCTTTCGGGATGTGTCTGTTCATCTCCTCTCCCTATTTATGGAAGAAGCCATTGCATTTTCCATTGTTGAGTCTTGGATATCAATTCTTTATCTGAATATTCAGGCATTTCTATTATTATTAAAAAGGTAACTGGTTGGTCAGTAAAAAAATTGGTAACTGGTCAATATTTCAAGTTAGAAATCTAAAATCTTGATGTTGGGTTTTGAGAAAATTATTTTTAAATATTCCTGGATTTATTATTTTTAAGCCAAGATTTTGTTTCTTCTATACTGAATTCAGAAAATATGTAACTTTCCCCAGGAGATGGTAAAAGAATAATGTGACGAAAATAAATTCAGGCTCAACTACTACAGAAATAGGTGATAGTGGGTTGAAATGATACATAATAAGAATAACAAGCAGTCATGACTTACGTTAGAATCAAAAGGATTCTTAAAGTTCACCCAGAACACCCCATTATTTTATATGAAGATATTTCCATACTTTTAACGATAAAAGGCAGAAGTAAATGCAAATTCATATTGTGAGGATAGTTTGTATGTGTTTTTTATGTTGGAAGCCATTTTCTTGTTTTTCACATTTTGGGGGAATTTTTAGGAGCACAACTTAGTAACTAATAAATAGTAAAGCTACTACGTTTGATATGATTGAGAATGATTCAGTCTCACCAAACTTATATTTATGGATGAAAATGAAGGTAGCTCTATTCATATGAAACCATTAAGGTATTAGCACGATATTCCCTCATGCTCTATTGTTATCTTCATCCCATAGGAAGTATGGCCTTCAACATGCCAAATTAGAAAGCAATATCAGAGTTCAAACATGTGATACAGAGAAAAGATGCTGTGATATTTCTCATGAATTTAGGAAGGCTTTTTTTTGTTTGTAGGCCTTACCCAGCAGCACTCGGGGTTACTCCTAGCTCTGCACTCAAAATTCGCTCCTGTCAGGCTTGGGAGACAATATGGGATGCTTGGGATCGACCCCAAGTTGGCCTTGTGCAAGGCCTTACCACTATGCTCTCTCTGGCCCCAAGCAAGGCTTTTTTAATTAAATAATTTTTATTTTGACCAATCCAAGTGGATTACACATCTTCCACAGTAATATTTTAGGCACATAGTGACATTGAATCAGGGGCATTCATACCACCAGTGTTTTCCTCCCAACACCCCTGTTCCCAGCATGCATCCATATCCCCCTGTTTTGACCCTTGGGCTGCTAGTTTAAGTAGTCCCTTCTGTGTCTAGCTTGTTGTAGATTGGGTTTAGATTCTGTTGTCATTAGCTTTGGATTTGGTGTTTAGGTCTGATAATTTTTTATTTCTACTCAATGTTCATATAATTGTTTGGTCTTGGTACCCTTCATTACTTCTCCCTCAATTTCTGAGGCAGAAAAGATGGTTCAAGTTATGTGGTTCTGTTTGGAGGAAAGAAAAAAGAAAGAAAAAAAGAGGGGGGGGGTAAAATCAAACATCAAACAAGCAAAAAACAGGAGGAGTTCTTCTAGAGGCTATAGATATCAATGTAAGAGAAGAAAGGGAAAAAGGCAAAAACCATAAAAACAATACAAAAAATTAAGCAAAAGAACCCGAAAAACACCACATTAATAAAGACAACAACCAAACAATAACCACGGTCCCAAAATAAAAACAAAGCACACAAAAAAGAAAAAAAAACAAGCAACAACAACAATAACAAAAAAACTTAATTTGTGCTTCTTTTTTTTTTTTGCATAGGCACTGTAAATATTGGGGAGATTAGACAGGGAATTACCTTGGCCTAAGAGATACAGGGTTTCTCCGCCCTTGAAGCATACTGGGAATAACTATAGGCTCCGTAAGTGCTCTTTTATTCTCCCCTAGGTTCTTTTGTGATGTCTAGAAACTTTCCGCTCCATTGTGGGCATAAAAGCAGGTCTTTGTAACTAGAGATCTTGGTATTTGCACAGGTCAAAGGATGGAGACTAGAATGAAGTCTTTCTTTATGTCTCTAGAAGTTCTGTTCCATCACTGTAGTTTTAATCAGTATTCTGTAGTTGGTGGTCTTGGTATTCGCACTGATCCTGGTATGAAGCCTAGGATAGAGTCTTTCATTATGTTTCCAGAAATTCTGCTCAGTTGCAGTTGTCTCAGCCAGACCTCTGAGATTAGAGATGAAGGGTTTTTTCATTTATAAAGATTTTAGATTAAATTGGGTTTTATTCTTAAATATAGAGGAGTAGCACAAATTACCCTCTACATGTGGGTTCTTCTCAGCTAGTTGAATAATGAATTCATTACTAGATAGGTTATGAAGCCAAACATCAGTTTAATCACATACACAAACAGAAATACAGATTTTGAAAATTATGAGATAAACGGGGTTATATATTCTAAGGTATGAAATGGTACAGAGACTAGAGGCTTCAAAGAAAGAGAGGTCACATTTGAGGAGAAGATCATGAGACGCAAAGAAAAGAACATTATTTATAATTTAGATGTTTCAGTAACATGTTTTCTCTAATAGAAATTATATTTATATAGATAACCAAAATTCTGGGAAATTCCCCATTTTGTCAATGTAGTGAGAGGAATGGGAAAATATTGATGAAACTGCTGTGCTTATATTAATATCAGTTGAATATAGATGAAGCTGCACGACTTGGGAAGCCTGTTCTGAACACCTTTGGAGAAATTGTTACAATCATGTTTTAGAAACTTTCCATGAGTCCATTTGTAGGCAATTGCTAGTCCTATGCTCCTCCCACATGACTCATGATACACATATTTACCTATGTGTCTCTTTTGTTGAAATAGCTATTTAAGACTTATTTTCTTTTTGGGAAAGGACTTTGTGCCACTCAGCAGTGCTCAGGCACTTGGAGCTCCATATGTGGTACTGGTGATTGTACCTGGATTGGCCACTTGCAAGGAGATTACCAGGTCTAATATCTCTCTACCTCAGATACATTTTCTTAAAATTTAGCTTATTTGTCTTTTTGCTGTTGGATTATAAGTTACAAGGAATCAAGAAATGCATTTTTGATTTTTGAACTAATAATAGACTTTGTTAACAAAATGTATTGGAAAGTACTAGACTTTGGCCATAGATAAATTTGAGAATACTCCGACTCAGACCTTGGAATGTGTATTATATGTAGTTTATTTATAGCAACATATAAAATGGTATATTACATATATAAAGAATTCTGACATCAACTTGTAATCATTTATTTCAAGTATGTTTATGAAATCCCTTCAGTTACTTATCTTGATTTGATGACAAAACTTCTTCCTTAGGTATTAGCTGAAAAAAAGAGTTTAGATTATTGGGCTGACAAATGGGTGATGAGTAAGTAAGGCTAGAGTTTATATTGTAACATGTGGCCACACAATCCTCACTACTTGGAAGTTGCTTTTATGTCATTACAAGGAAGCTTGGTGCTTCCTCATTAAAGTTGCCCCATTCTACACTGTCAGAATTGCTGGTAATGTCTTTTCAAATTTGTTGTTTCTTGTTTTGTAGTCAGTCTAGAGCTTATGGAATAGAATATTCCATGTGTATACTCAAACTGTATTTATTACACAAACTCTTAAAGAAGAAAATAAGGTGAAGCTAATTATAAAGTAGCCTGTGAAATGTACTGAAAATCAGTTTCTTATGCCTATGCACAATGATATTTCTTCTTCTCTGAAGGGAAATTTTAGGAGATGAATATTTATGATACAGATTTTGTGAAAGCAAATATGCTTGTAAAAGTACTTAAATGTACTGAGCACAATATTTTTGAGTTTGGTTATAATAAAAAGTTGAAAGTAAAAATTGTATTCATTTCTTCATCTTGTTCTTCAACATTTGTGCATATAATACAGGTCATTTATGTGCTTGAACTGATCTACTAAACATTCATTTAACATAGGAGCAATTCATTTACCGAAAATGGAAAGAGCTACCCGTGCAAATAAAGACAAAATTATTCAGGATATCATTTTTTACATTTTGCAGTAAGAAATTATTAATAGCTAAAAGTAGGAAGCACAAAGCACCACATCATGCAGTTTTTGAATATTTCATCATGCAGTGTTCAAAAAGAACTCCAGGTTTTCACATCATAAAACTTTATAAAAATGCATTTATTCCTTGGGGCCGGACTGATAGCATAGATGTAGAGCATTTGCCTTGCATGCAGCCAACCCCAGACGGATTCTGGTTAGATTCCCAGCATCCCATATGGTCTCCCGAGCCTGCTAGAAGCGACTTCTGAGTGCAGAGCCAAGAGAAACCCCTGAGCACTGCTGAGTGTGGCCCAAAACCAAAAAGAAAAATGCATTTAATCCTGTTTCTTCAAACTTGCAATTGATCATTTTGAGTTGGAATCTTGAGATGAGGTGGACATCTTATAGGATGATTAAAAAAACAATATCATGATTGAATAGTAAATTTCAGGTAAGTATGAAATGTCTGTTTTTGTGAGAAACCAGAAATTTTATTTTATTTTTTATTTATGCTTTAAACTTTATTTAAGCACTAATGTAACCAGCACCAATCTCACAGTCAGTGTCCCCAGTTACCCTCCCCCAAGTGTTCCCTGGCAGACACAAAATAATTAATTTATATTGCTTATTACAAGAAAATGGTAAATGGCGTCATTAAAAACAGTTCAGTATAAGATACAACAGTGAAACTGTTATATCTCACAATGGGATTATTAAAGTCATTGAGGATTTAATGAGCTGCTAGTTGAGCCTTCTTGTTACTGTTTTGTTTATTGAGCAAATTTATTTGACTTCTATGCTACTTTTCCAATTTTCTGTGCACCTACTGGGCTGTCCATAACATGGAATTTGGAGGTGTTGCCTAGAACATGGGGGCTACATAATCTAGGAGATTCAGAATCTGTAGAACTGGCACAGATCTCTCTCAATGATACCCAGAATTTTCAGCTTGAAGACTGATGTGCCCCTGAGTTTCATTGGCTTGGCATCTCTTTTGATATTAGTTGTGATTCTGTGAAGTTGGGCTGTTTACCTGGCACAGACTGTGGGATGAGAAAAGGCATCTTTCTGAGACTGAATTTCCACATTTTAATTAAATTAAATAGTTAAGATTGCTCTGTTATTCAATTTATCACTATCTCCAAAATGATATTAAGGTTCAAGGTCAAGGAAGAACTTCTGAAATTTTTTTCTCGCCATATTCTAAGAGTTCTGTCTTGGAAGTTATGTTTTCTTTTTTTTTTCTTTTTTTTTTTTTGGGTCACACCCGGCGGTGCTCAGGGGTTACTCCTGGCTGTCTGCTCAGAAATAGCTCTTGGCAGGCACGGGGGACCATATGGGACACCGGGATTCAAACCAACCACCTTTGGTCCTGGATCGGCTGCTTACAAGGCAAACGCCGCTGTGCTATCTCTTCGGGCCCTGCATCCCTTCAATTACTACAAGTGGTTCCCATAGTTTAAAACATCTGTTACTGCCATTTGAAATGAAATGCTCATTTCTGTTTCCTAGTATTTTTCACTCTGCCTGGATATTTCCTTCTTCGGAGATTTTATTATTATTATTATTATTATTATTATTATTATTTATACCTATTCTGGTCTTTATACTTGAGGATTTGGATAGTCATATTTATTAAGTATAATTTTGTTGTGTGGTATATATAAGCTTCGAAAAACTATTGTTGAAAACTAGTTGAATTATCAGAAAAATGCAGCAAAGTTACATTTAAGGGGAATATAAAATTAGGAATACATTTGCCAGAATATTTAAACCCTGCAAAAGTAGTGTTTCTTTTACAAAGAACAATTTCTGAATTTATCAGGCTCTCACTAAGTGGATTGCTGTAATCCTTGACTATTTTAATTGACACAAACTTACTTAATGTGGCTAAGATCTTAGGTTAATCATTTCATTTGATACGGAAGTATGAGGAGAACTTCCTGGTTCAGGATTTGCTATGGTATTTTGGAACTTCCATAGTGTATGTGTGCTGTGTGAATGAAGCACTTCATGACTCAAGTGCCATTTGCAGAGTCGATTCATCCCACTGTCAAGCAGCCAGTAGATGTTTCCTGATTACCACCAAAGTTCCCTTTTCATTACATATGCTTGCTTCCTAGACCCCCACCCCCACTCACCAGCAATGAAATTTGGCAACTCGGAGCTACTTGGCACTTGACTAGCTATTAGTAATTTATTCTTCTTTCTCTGGGCAACAACTGCCCAAGGACTCTGTGCTAATCACACTTTATTGATATTTTAAAAGATAAATTGTCTTGAAGAAAGTGTTTCTGCTTTAGAAGCATTTATTACTGAACAAATGAAAGACAGAGAAGTTTGATAAGTCAGTTGGATTTTTCCGAAACTAAATTTGGAATAGATGGTCCATTTATTCCTGCAGATGATGTGGGATGAATTTTAAGGACTTTTATTAAGCTGAAATTCCTGGATATCCTTGGAGATGAATTTTGATATACTTTCATTTACTAATGATACTTCTTTTATTAAAGAATTTCCACTACTCTTTATTCACATAAAGGTATGATTAACTCAGACTTTAAAAATTTAATAGAAGACTTAGATGAATTGCTTCACATAGTTTTAATTTTTTTTAAAGAAGCAGCTAGGTCTGCTATGGGACTCTTAAGCAATCTAAAGGCATTAAGTGATTTTACTAATTGTGAATATATTTAGCACAAAAGGGAACAAGAGCCAAATATCTGATAGAAGGTTGGCAGTGAAATCTGAGATAAGTGATCACTGAGAAAAAAGAGATATCTAAAGAGGAATAGTGAGGATTGTTGAAAGAAAAGGTGGTATCTTTATCATGATGCATATTAAATACTGAAAGTTCTCAAAAGAACGGACTTCTGCTTGCCCCTCCTAAAGATCTCATCTTTTCTGAAAAAGGACAAGCTCACCATCTGATTGGACATTGTGTTTGAACCTGAACTTGGAATTGGTGCATTCTACAAGCCCTACTTTCCATATCGACCCTCCTCCTAAGGTTCCTTAAAAGTCCCCCACCCCCAGAATGGCAGGGACTTTCGGTTTCAGTCTTTATGGCAGATTTCGGCGACCCAACTAGCTGGACAATAAACCTGATTTTGCTGATAAAAGTAATAACTGAAATTTCATATGAGCAACAATGAACTGGAAAGTAACAACCAGTTACCAGTTAGGTGGGCTGCATCAATAGGAGTTGGGGAGAGACTGTCCACAGAAAAGACAAAGTGAAGAAAAGAGCGTATTGATTAGCTCCAGCTTTATGTACAGTTGAATTTAGCTTAACTTACAGTTGACAGTGATTGCTTGTCCATTTTGTTTTGAATTTGTAACCTTGAGGCTCTTAAAGACTTAGCTTTGGGTTTTAATTTTTTAAGCACCATTATTACAAACATGTTTTTAGTTGGGTTTCAGTTATAAAAATGGATACCCCCTCCCTAGTGCAATATCCCACCACCAATGCTCTCCATTTCCATCTTCCTCCACCCCCTGACTATATTTGAGACAAGGATTCTATTTCCTTCACTCACTACCATTGTCATGATAGTTGTTAGTGTAGCTATTTCACTAACTGAACTCACTACTCTTTGTGGTAAGCTTCATACCATGGACCAGACATTTTAGCCCTCATCTCTATTGTCTGTGTATTATTACAGTAATGTCTCTTATTTTCTTAAATCTCATAGATGAGTGAGATTATTCTGTGTCTTTCTCTTTCCTTCTGTCTTATTTCACTCAGTATAATAGTTTTTTATATCAATCCATGTATAGGAAAATTTCATGACTTCATTTTTCCTGATGGCTGCATAGTATTGGATTGTGTATATGTACTATGGTTTCTTTAGCCACTCATCTTTTGTCTGGCGTCTGGGTTATTTCCAGATTCTAGAAATATTACTGCAATAAATATAGAATATGTGCTGCAATGAATATGAATATAGATGTGCAGAAGGTACTTTTCTAACACCATTGTTATTTATCTATGAAGCTATGTATACTTCCTTAAAACCTGAAAGTGAGTCTGGCTGGGTGTCATATTCTAGGTGAAGCTTTCATTTCATTAAGTTTTGTCACTATATCCCACTACTGCCTTCTGGTTTGAGGGTTTTTTGTGACAGGTCTTTTGTAAATCTTTTTTGTTGTTGTTGTTTGTTTATTGGGTCACAACCAGAGGCACTCAGGGGTTACTCCTGGCTCTGTGTTCAGAATTTGCACCTCGTAGGCTTGGGGGACCATATGGGATTCTGGGATTCAAACCCATGTCTGTCCTGTATTTGCCATGTGCTAGGCAAACACCTTACTGCTGTGTTATCACTCAGGTCATGTCTTCTGTAAATCTTAAAGATACTCCTTTGAATATAATTTCCCTTTTTCATCTTGCTGCATTCAGTATTCTATCCCTATCTATGGGATTCTTTATTTTTGACTAGGATGTATCTTGGGTTTTTTTTTTATTTCAGATGTATTTTAGCTGTTATTCTTTGGGCAAGCAGAATTTGGTTGCATGCACTCTTTAGCTCTGGGAGTTTCTCTGTAGTGATTTCCTTGACAATTGATTCTTCCTAGGGACTTCCTTCCTGGGTCTCTGGGACTTTAGTAATTCTTATGTTGTTTCTGTTGAGTTTATTAAAGACTTCTATTTTCATCTGTTCACATTCTTTGAGGATTTTCCCCATTGTCTGATCATTTTTTAAAGATCTATTTCATTCTCTTCTATTGTATGGAGTATACACCTTATCTTCTAGGTCCTGAACTGCTGTTACTCTATTAGAGAAGCTTTCCAGTGAGGTTTTCATTTCACTTACCAAGTTTTTCAATCCTCTTATTTCAGTTGGGATTTGTCTGATTTCTATTTTCATGCTTCTTGATTCTTATTTGTGCTTCATTCTGCTTGATCTATGCTTTCTTTGTATTCTATGAACCTCCTCAATATTTCTTATCTAAATTTTTTATCTGAGAGGTTAAGTAGGTGGTTGGCACTTTTTTCATCATCAGAGCTACCATCTTCATTCTCTATGCATGGTGTTGGCCTGCATTGTTTCTCCATTGTCATGCCGGTAGCGTTATGATTTCTGTATGTTGTACTAGGGTTCATTGACTAGGATCGAAGTGGAGTGGCTGGGCTCCTCTAGTTCCACCCTCCTTGGCCGGTGACAACTCACTTCCAATCACATAGCTTCCACAAATTCTTCTGGGCAAGATTGATCCCAAAATTCACAGCCAATGTCCAGGCAGTAGCCGCTTGCAATGGCATTTGGCTGGCAATCAGGCTCCATTTTCCTTGGGCGTTGCCAGCTCACCTTTGATCACGTAGGTTCTGCAGACACTTCTGGGCAGGGCTTTTTTTCAAAAGTTGCAGCTGATGGCCAGGCAGCAGCCTCTTGCAATGGCATTCAGCGGCAATCCTGCATTTTCTTTTTATAAGAGCCATTTAAGTCTAACATCCTTCTTCAATAAATTCAAAGCATCTTTTTTTAATTCAAACAAAATAGATCTTTATCAGATGTTTCCTATATCAGCTCATTTCATCGGTGAATTCCTTCATGACTGCAATACTGGTGATATATTTTTTTTTTTACCAACTCTATGGTGTCTACTCTCTGGAATATTCGAATCAGTACTACTTTGGGTTTGATAGTTCTTTTAAAGTTTCAAACATCAGGAAAACAGAACTGGCAAGATAGTTCATGAGTCAGAGGCAATAAATTATAGGTACAAGATTCCGAGTTTGATCCCCAGTACTTTTTGGCTCCCTAAGTCCCCTTGGTGTAGACTTGAAGGCCCTCAGTATCAAAGGGCAAGAAGCACTAAGTTTCTGGGGTTGATGCTGAACTGTCTGACCTGATTTTCTGAGGACCCCTTGGGAGTCTGTGTGTTTGTGTGCTGAAGGGTGACTCCTGGATTTTCATTCAGGAATCACTTCTGAAGGTTCAAGGTATTATATGAGATGTCAGGGGGATCAAATCTGTGTTGAATGCATGAAAGAAAATTACCCTACCCAATGTATTATCATTTCAGTCCTCTCTGAGGATCCTTTTGAATGTCACTTGTTCTCCTAGTTATTGCTTGGGAGGCTCATCAAAACAAAATAAATCAGTTTTACATTAAAAACAAGAAATAAAGAATATACTTAGCTTGAATTTTAGTTTGAGTTAATGACTATATGTTAGAGAATAATTTATTCAATCAATTCACTTATTTTATTTACTCTTTGCAATGTTGCCAAAACACAGATTCAAAAGAAAATTCTGAGATTTTCTATGAAAATAAACAACTAAATCAATTATAAAGTAGTTAATAATCTTAAGTATTCATTTCTAAATACAAGACTTCTTGAGGTAGAGAAAATATAAGGTAGGGATGTGGTAGATGGTGTAGTTTGGGGTTAAGTTTTCAGGGGGAGTTTATAAAAGTAGGCAGGATCTTAAGAAGAGGTTTTGAGAGGGAGGAAAGGCATGAGGGAAAGCATTTTGGTAACTGTGGGACTCATTTGGTGATCAAATGGGTGCTTAGAAGAATATAAAGGTCAGAAGGGAACTATTCAGGATTTATATATGAGTTTCATGGACTTAGGGGACATTTTATATGACAGACTCAAGAGCTACTGTGCACATACAAAACTTAGGGTCAGGTAAGGTAGTTAAGGGTTTAAGGTGCATGTGGCCAACCCTGGTTCAATCTCTGGTATGATATGGTTCCATGATCATACTGAGTGAGGCCCTGGAGTACTTCTGGGGTGACCAAGTAATCCCCAGCACCACAGCGCCCAAGCTGTGTTGTATACTTGGCCTATTGCAGTGAATCACTGGTCTTTAGACCAGGAGTCTCTGAGAGGGGTCCCCAGGACTGTAGAGTACTGCTGTGGTCCCCCACCCCTCACACAAAGAAAAGATAGAAAACTTGATGAATTATAGGATTAGGGAAATTGTCTTGAAGCTGTGATGTGCATATATGTCACATGCCCTGCTTTTGTTTAGCAAAGATCCTGCTTTTGTGTGGATAGTGACTTCAGTGGAACTGCTGGAAATTATGGAGATGAGCCAAATAATTTTTGCTAATCTTTAGTGGCCAATACCTAGGAGTCACTTAAGGGTTTTGGCTTAGTACAAAGAACAATGACGGATTAATTCATAGTTCCAGAATCTACGACTTACTTTTTATATATTACATGTGGCTAAAGAAAACATTTAGGGGGCCGGAGAGATAGCATGGAGGTAAGGCGTTTGTCTTTCATGCAGGTCATCGGTTCAAATCCCGGCATCCCATATGGTCCCCCGTGCCTGCCAGGAGCAATTTCTGAGCCTGGAGCCAGGAATAACCCCTGAGCACTGCCAGGTGTGACCCAAAAAAACACACACACAAAAAAAAAGAAAACATTTAGGAGACCAGGGACTAAAGTGCTTGTCTGGTAAACATTCTGGGGGCCAGGGGTAGGGTGCTTTTCTTGCAAATGGCCAGTCCCAGTTGTATCACTGGCAATGTATAGTGTCCCCCAAGTCTTTCAATGAGTGATCTCTGAGCACAGAGTCAGGGGTAAGCCCTGTATAGAGTCAGGTGTGGTCGATGAAACAAAAAATAAATAAATAAATAAATAAATAAATAAAGCAAAAGAAAAATATTCTCACTATCAATGAACATAAAGTAGAAAGAATGAATAATTTCTACCACTAGTTCACTGCTTCTGAACTTTGAAAGTATCACAATACTAAGTGTTTATTAGACAGCATAAAAATTATTTTTTTCATTCATTTTTTTTTGTTTTTTGGGTCACACCTGGCAGCGCTCAGGGGTTACTCCTGGCTGTATGCTCAGAAATAGCTCCTGACAGGTTCAGAGGACCATATGGGATGCTGAGATTCGAACCATGCATACTAGGTAAAAGCACTACCTTCATGCTATCTCTCCAGCCCCTCTTCTCTTCATTCTTTTCCTTAGTGTCCTTTCAAATTTATCAGAAATTATGGTTTCTTTTGGTTTTTTTTTGGGGGGGGGGCATACCTGGTGATGCTCAGAGGTTACTCCTAGCTATGTGCTCAGAAATCGCTCTTGGCTTAGGGGACCATATGGTATGCTGGGGGATCCAACTGTGGTCCGTCCTAGGCTAGCGCCATCAAAGCAGGTGTCTTACCACTCAGCAGCACTGCTCCGGCCCCTATGGTTTCTTAATTTATAACATTTTGGGGGGCTAGAGTGATTGTACAGATGGTAGGGCATTTGCCTTGCATGCGGCAGACCCGGGCTGTATCCCCAGCATCCCATATAGCCCCCCTAGCCTGCCAGGCTTCTGAGTGCAGAGCCAGGAGTAACCTCTGAGTGCCACCAGGTGTCGCCTAGAAACAAACAAAAAATAATAACACTATTATTTATGAAAGAACTCATAGCAACCAGAAATTACTATGTCAATTTAACATTATTAGAGAATTGCAGAACATAAGCATTGGTCACCTATTGCTCAACTTTTTGTTACACTTTCTCGTACATTGCAATAACGTTGGTTCTCTCGGATACCATCCTACTGATGAAATTTGGCTGCAGATGCTAATGGGAAGAGATGATAAGCTAACACATAGAGGCAGAGTTAGGGAAAACTGAATCTCTATACCTACTGTGGCCTTAGTAAGTCATGCACATTGTAGGGGTCTATGAAAATGAGTTCTAATGGGAATATGCACAATAAGTAAATCAATCATTATGAGTGAGTAAGCACAGAAGCGCCTGAGTAGGGTACTGACAACTCTAAACCAGTGATCAGAACCATTAGTGGAATAAGGTGGGGGTGATGGTGTGGAGGACAGAGAACCTAAAGAATGACAGAGTAAGCAAAGACTTTGAGCAGATTGTGAAGAAGGGAAGGGAAGGGGGGACGATCAATGGTTTGATTTGCATGCAAATCAAAAGTTAGAGAAAAGGAATTTTGGGTATCCTTTGGGGAAAATATTTTTTCTCCCGAGTGACTGTGAACTTACTTAGCAAAAGTAAAAACAGTCAGGTCTCATATATTTATATGCCAAATTATCCTGTCATTATTCTCTTGCTTAGGGAATACTGTAGAGAATGGTGCCTTGATTATCTTGGAAAATTCTATCTAATATTCCCTTAAGAGCAAAATAGATTCCAGTAGTTTATTGGCTCCTGTCCAGTAGCTCTTTGATTATGTTGGCATTATTAACTTCTGCTTGTAATGAGATGTGTTTCCCTCCATAGTGAAATGTTTTTCTCTCTAGTAAATGTTAGTAAGAAGAAATGTGAAAGAAGTCCTATAATCGATTTCCTGATAGTTTCATAAGGTTAAACATTATTCAAATTTAGAATAGAAGAGGTAGAACCGCCTGAAAGTAAAACAATTTGTGACCTTCCCAGGAGAATTCTTGCAATGAATAAAATCATATTGTTCTTGAAAAATGTCTAGCACACTTGGTGGGAAGAAGATAGTCAAAATCAGATATCATTTATTTTTTAGATGGTTTGAAAAGAGACCCAGAGAAGAAAATGTGAGACTTACTGACCTTCCTTTACCCAGTGAGTG
Organism: Suncus etruscus; assembly: GCF_024139225.1. Lineage (NCBI taxonomy): Eukaryota > Metazoa > Chordata > Mammalia > Eulipotyphla > Soricidae > Suncus > Suncus etruscus. The sequence continues at coordinate 15,218,001 of NC_064868.1, read as the reverse complement.
AAAAATAAAATGCAGGATTCCAAAGTCTGTCATTCAATTTCACCGTTATCTTTGGAAACTACAGGTGAGTGTTGATAATCCTTTGGAGCGAAAAATCTAAGTGTCCATCAAAATAGAAAGTGGCTCAAATTGCTGTTCTCATTTGACTCCAAGGTCTCTGTAGTTGTCAATAGAATCAAGATGATAGTGCTTTTATATTCATAAATTTGGAAATGTGTAACTTGCCCTTTTGCAAGTCTATCTGTGTGCATTACATATGCCTAAAAAAGGCATCTTGCATGGAACCAAAAATCATCAGAGAAAAGCAAACTGAGGCAATAGCAGCAGTGGCTGCCGTGGCTTATGATTACTATGAATTGTAGAACTGAGCTGTAGATTCTAGATTTTCTTTTCTTTTTTTTTTGTTTTTTTGTTTTTTGTTTTTTTTTTTGGGCCACACCCTGTGACGCTCAGGGGTTACTCCTGGCTATGCGCTCAGAAGTTGCTCCTGGCTTCTTGGGGGACCATATGGGACGCCGGGGGATCGAACCGCGGTCCGTCCTAGGCTAGCGCAGGCAAGGCAGGCACCTTAACCTCCAGCGCCACCGCCCGGCCCCAGATTCTAGATTTTCTAATATGCCTCTAGATCGAATTAATTAGATGTATTTTTAGTAGTTTATGACTATGGGTAGTGACCATAGCGATGCTGTGACATTGTAGGAAATTCATATATTTAATCTGACTTGTTCAGTTACTCTCACTCCAATGATAATTCTTTTAAAATAGGAAATATTATGCAATTAATATATGGTGTACTTATGGGGACAAAGCCAATTCTTTGACACATGTACTTTTCTGGAACAATATTAAAATGTAAAGTAAGCTAAAGTGAATGACCAGTTCATGCAGGCTTTGGCATTGAAGTGATCAGAAATGTCTTATTTTGATTACGTTCTGGCTTAGGGGCAAGGACTTCAAAATGTGTATACAATTTCTAGGTGAGTAATTCAGGTAATAGAGGACTGCATGGATACAGAGTTTAGATAATAGTCATAGAAGCAAGGTGAAAAGACAGTTTTCAGTTTAGGGACCTGGTTTCTTCAGCCACTCATTTGTTCTTGGGCACCTGGATTGTTTCTTTTCATCATGTTTTCTCTGAGATGTCTCATTGTCATACAAACTGAGCTCAACAGATGCCATCTTGAGAAAGCCTCACTATTTATTATTTTATAGAGTCTCTCATGGGCCAGTCACACGTTAGTCCACTATCTTTTTTATGATCATCAATTTTCACAAAAGTATTGCTATTAATGTAATGCTCCCCTTCACTCTATATTAGAACCCTCTAGAAAAGGACCTTGTCTCTACAGTCTATGCAGGGGTCTCAAACTCGTGGCCCGCGGGCCATTTACGGCCCTCCATACAACATTTTGTGGCCCTTCCCTAGAGGAATCTTTTTTCGTTTTGTTTTGTTTTAGTTGTTTGGGTCACACCACCCAATGTTCAAGGCTTACCACTGACTTTGCACTCAAAGATCACCCCGACTTTGCCTCCTGCAGCCCCCAGGTAAATTGAGTTTGAGACCCCTGAATGTCCCCATAATATTGTTGAGGCTGGTAATTATTTTGGGGGGGCATCTAGTAATACTCAGGGGGCACTTCTGACTCTACACTTCAAAATAACTCCTGTTGGTGCTTTAAGGGAGTTTATAGGATGCCAGAGATTTGAACATGGCTCAGCCATGTGCAAGGTATGCACGTTACTATCCTTCTGTACTATCCTTCTGGCCCCAGAAACTGGAAGAACTTTAATGAAAGATTCTGTGACTGAGGGTCTGGATCAATAGTAGAGCATTGCCTTGCATATGGATGACCTTGGTTCAGTTCTGTCATCGCATATGGTCCCCAGGAGTGATTCCTGAGCAAGGAGATGGGAATAAGCCTTGAGCATCACCAGGTGTGGCCCAAAATACAACAAAAAAAGAAAATAAAAAAAATAAAAAAATCAGTGACTGACTCCACATTTATCCTATTACTCTGCTTCACTAGACCAAGTCTCATTGGATTTACAGTCATGAGTCACTTATGTTACTTAATGAAAAGAGACACATCCTGAGAAGTGCATTGTCAGGTGATTTTGTTGCATCATAAAGCTAGATGGTATAGGTTACGACACATCTGGGTTGTATATGGGACACTGTCATTGATATGATCTATTGTTGACTGAAATATCATTGTGTGACAGGGTATGTCTATAATCTCCTCATTTGTCTCTGAAACTAGTTTCTTGTCATGGCATCATCTGGTAGAGACAGTATATTAATAGGATGAATTTTCCAGGCAAACTAAATACTGTGAGAACTCCCTTACCCCCCTGGAAGAAATGCTAGTGACCAGAATATTAGTCAAAGGTGCTGGGCCCAGAAATCCTAATAGTTTATGTCTAGTAAGAAAATTATTAGGCAATCAATGTATTTTAAAACATGAGCTTAATATTGCACATATACTATACTGCTTATTCAGAGGGGATACAGTTTTTATGTTCCATAGATAATTTTCATCATTGCAACTTTGATATCCAATCAGAGATATTTTATTGAGATAAAATTGATTAACAGAGATTAATAAACTTTATGGTTTGTTTTTTTTTTTTTGGTTTTTGGGCCACATCCATTTGACGCTCAGGGTTTCTCCTGGCTATGCATTCAGAAATCGCCTCTGGCTTGGGGGGACCATATGGGACGCCAAGGGATCAAACCGCGGTCCATCCTATGCGAGCGCTTGCAAGGCAGACATCTTACCACTAGCACCACCTTCCCAGCCCCATATAAACTTTATGTTTCTTGACAAAGTATTTTAATATGAACCTGAGCTAATGAACTGTATCAGAATAACCAGCTATAGTGTGTCATGCCTGGCACATGACACAGATTCCTAAAAAGTATTAGATGAATAAATTGAAAAAGTCAATTATTTCAGCTGGATCTGGCCCTACCATTTTTTATCTGTGCCATCTAAATCAGGGTTTAGAAAACTATGGCCTACTGGCCAAGATCAGGTTTGTGGGACTTTGTTTTATGGGACCCAGTCACATTCTATTGAAGTATTTTGCACAGTGGAAGAGTTGAGTGGTTACATCACCTAAAAGAGTTACTATTTGGCTATTCACGGGAAAAACATAAAGATTATGGGGCTAAAGAATATTATCTCACTCCATAAATTAATTTTTTATAATTTGTAAAATGCTTTGAATGATGTAAGTGGTGTTCAAGATGCATGGAGGAATTTGCACCTGCATTCCTTAGAATCTAAGACACAACCTTAGTGTAGTCAGAATCCTTACTCTTATTCCCTTCCAAATTTAGGGATCAAATTTGGGAGGGAATCTGATGAGATTATGGTAGTAAATCTCTAAATTTCTACTTATTTGGAATCTATTTCTTTGGGTTTTCAAATAAACTAATGGGATACAAACTTAAGGTTCCATTTATTTAGTGCTCAAGGTTCTGAGAAAATATGTTCTCATTGTTTAATAAGTTTTTACTCCTGTATATATCTTCAAGACATTCAAAGCATTTCTGGTTGGTGTAATTTCTGTAGCTTGGTGTTTATGTGCTTGAAGCAATAGATGAATTGAGCTACTTAGTTGCTTCCCACTGTTTTTTTCAAGGGCATTAACTGATTGTGAAGTACTCTGACAAGTGGGTTTACTTACAAGCTTTAATTTTAGTGTAGGCCTGGTATATTAAGTTAAAAATAATTTAAAATATAACATCATTCTGAGATTATTTATAGTCCAGAACCTGAAATCATTAGATAAATTTTGGACTGGTAATAAAAATATATCTTCACTAAATTAAAATCAGTCATATTACCTTGACTAGTTTCCTTATTTGGGCTTAAAATTTAAATGCTTAAGGAAACAAAATTGTCATGGGTACTTTTTAAAGATCATTAGATCTGAACTATTTTGTTTAGCTCACAAAATTCACATGGGATGTTTCTTCCCATGTTTCCCATACTTTTCATTTTCTGCTTTGGCTATTCATATTACTTTTGACTGTAAGCCTATTTCATAGTATATAAAAATTATGGACAAATCATGTACTCCAGGATACCTATTAAACTGAGAAAAATTTATGTTGACTTTTTATATAAGGATAAGCCATAATTTTTAATTTAGGACTCTGTTCCTCACTCATTAAACACTTAATGAAAATCTGCAATGTGACAGTTTTATGATAGCAGCTGGAATATCTCAGTCTCATTTGATTTTTATAGATTCCAAATATGTAGAAATTTAGAAATTTTATACCATGATTTTATCAGATTCCCTCCCAAATTTGATTCACAAATTTGAGAGGGAATAAGAGTAAGGATTCTGACTACACTAAGCTATATTTGGGAGCCTTCTGGAAGAATACTTTATGAAACTGACAGAGTGGAAAAGTGAATCCAGCCTGTTTATGTCTGGAGATGCTTTATTTTTACTAGGCAATTTTAGTTATTTGGCATTCTGGCATAGATTGGAGAGGACCAGTCATTTTATTGACCAGAAAATGGAGGGAAAAAGGGGGCAATGATATGGCAGTGGACATGCTGACTTCTGTCTGTAAGAGGCTTTATTCTTAAGTTAATGTTGTTTTGCCTCCAAGACCCTGAAAGCTCATGATAAGAGTGTAAAGGGGTACCCTCAGAGTTCACATAATGACTAGATCACTGATCCCTGATCAACATCTCATTCCTCACTAGAATTTAAAAGATATTGCTTGAGCATAGAGTGGTAAGCCTGGGCTCCAGGAAGTATGAAATTTCTCTACAAATCATCCATTGTGACCTTGAAATAATAAAAATAGCATCCTGGATCTGGCAAAATGTAACTTTTTGCCTTTTGTTAAGAAACTCCGTGTAATATATGCCAGAGTAAGAGTACAGTAAATTGGGCACTTGCCTTACGGGGATGAGTTCGGGTTTGATCCTGGGCATCCTATATGGTTCCATCAGCAATAATAGGAATAATTCCTGAATGCAGAGCCAGGACTAAGTTCTGAACATCACCAGGTATGGCTCAAAAACCAAAAATGAAAAAAGAAAAGAATGGAAAGGAAAGAAATGGGAAGGAAGAAAAGGAAGGAAGAAAGAAGGAAGAAAAAGAAAGAAAAGAAGGAAGAAAAAGAAAGAAGAAAGAAAAAAGAAATGAAGGAAGGAAGAAGGAAAGAAAGAAAAAAGAAAGAAGGAAGGAAAAAAGAAAAAAAGAAAAATAAAGAACGAAAGAAAAAGAAAAAAAAGAAAGAATAGTACATAAGAGGCAGTAAGAAGCTTAACTTGTATGTGGTCAACCCTACTTAGATCCCTTCCACTTCATATGATGATACAAACACCACCAGGGATCTTGAGCAAAGAGCCAGAAATAAACCCTGAACAATACTGGATATGGCCCCCAAAACAAAACAGCATCATCAAAAAACAAACAAACCAAAAAAAAACTTCTGGTGAGCCATTATGCCTAGATCTGTGAAATGAGGGAAAGGGACTATATTTTTTAAATGAATAAAATCACGTCCCTTTCTTACTTGCTTTGATTTCTGTATGTCTACTACTAAGTTAACTCCATGTATACCAGGCTTCCAATCCAGAGCTAACACCACAGCAGAGGTAGTTATGGTAATGCCTAGTCATGTCCCCTTGATTCAATATTTTCCTTGGTTTCCCTTGGTTTTGCCACAAGCACCTAGGGTTCTCTGTGAAAGGCTTTGTCTAGTTGCCCAAACATGCTTGGCTTAAATGCAGAGGTATTAAGATTCCCATGAGCACATATCATCTAATACCAAATATGAACCAAAGAAATGTAGAGCAGTTTTCTTGTCTCATGGAGGAGCTATGTTTAAAGCAAACTCTCAGATCACCACAGCAATAGCCTATTGGCCAGTGTAGACTGTAGCACCTCCTTCCCTTCTTAAGGGAATAAGTCACTTGTCCTCAGAGCATCTTTTGGGGGCCTGCTTGGGGGCTGGGTTTACATCATGGACCAATCCCAAGAAAATTCAACTATGATTCAGCCCATTGCACAGATGTTATAGGTTACTGGTAGATAAAGAATGTTCCATCTCAAGGGGTTGGGCAGGGTGGCAAAAACTTAGTACAACAAAACTGAAACCAGCAATGTCAAACCCTGTGGAGAAGGTGATCTTAGAGCCTTTGAACTTGCCTAGGAATTATTCCTTTCTCTAGCCCTGCTGAGGAGCAGCAAGGCCTGGCTCACTCGGGGTGCTCTGTAAATACTGAGTAATAAGGGTCAAGAAAATGGATGGGACCATGAACTTCTGACATTTTGAATTTTATGAAAAATGATGCCCGCTGGAAAATGCATAAGGCTTTTTTGACCAACGACTTGCATCTCATTATAGATGAATAGAAAATACACACCGCTGTGTGAGTTCTAAGTAAGTAATGAGCTTTTCTAACCCTTTCCTCATTTTTCATTGCAGTAATAATTCAACTTCAATCTTTCATAGCTAGACAGGTTTTTGAATGCCATTTTTTGTTCAAGTTAATTTACTTAATAGCCAACTTATCTGAACCTTGAACAATATTATTGGGGCATTTAGATGGAGAGAAAGAGAGGACTTTTTTGGAGAAAAATTTCCCATGCAATTTCAAAAGACTATAATCAATTTGTTTTAGTGGTACTTCCTTTTCTTTATGGGAAACTATAAGGGGAGGGGAAATCTCATTTTATGTTTATTATTTCTTAATATAAGTTCAAAGTTTAAACAGATTGGTGGTTTTTATCCTCAGCATGCTATGTGACATTTCTTTATTTGAGAAAAATGAAGGGAAATAGAAAAGTAAATGATAGTGTGTTAATAACAGAAAGGTAGTGCCAACATGTCCTTAGTTTTCATTCAAGTCAGCTTTGATTCTTACTATAGTAGAATAATTTTTACAAACACCAAGTAGGCTGATTTCTAAAGGGCATTTTCCATTTTAAATTATATAGTTTGTAAAGCATGAATTTTTGGAATTAACATATTCACTTTTTTAATAGTCAACCATAGGAGGAGAAAGACAGAAATTTATGTGTGAGGAAGTTCTAACATTGCACCTGAGCAACTAGAAGATAGCTCAATGGGATAGAGCACATGTCTAGAAAGCACAAAGTCCTGAGTTCGATTTCCCACTCCTCAGTGCCCTATCTTGCTGGCTTAGCACTGATCTTTTATTTCTTCACTTTTAAGATAAGCATCATTGGGCATAGGCCTACAGAGCCCTGAGCTCATCCCCATTCTTTTTTTTATTTTTATAATTATCTTAATTTAAACACCGTGATTAGAAATATGATTATAGTTGTATGATTACAGTCATGTAAAGAACACCCCCCTTCACCAGTGCAACATTCCCACCACCAATTTCCCAGATCTCCCTCCTCCCCACCCCCCCACACCTGTACTCGAGACAGGCTTTCTACTTCCCTCATTCATTCACACTGTAATGATAGTTTTCAGTGTAGTCATCTCTCCAACTGCACTCATCATTCTATGTGATGAGCTTCATGTCATGAGCTGCACCTACCAGCCCTCATCTCTCTTGTCTCTGAGATACTGTTAAAAATGTCTTTCATTTTTCTTAAAACCCATAGATGAGTGAAACCATTCTGCGTCTTTCTCTCTCCCTCTGACTTACTTCACTCAGCATAATAGATTCCACGTATTAACATGGAATTAATTAACATCCATGTATAGGAAAATTTCATGACTTCATCTCTCCTGACGGCTGCATAGTATTCCATTGTGTATATGTACCACAGTTTCTTTAGCCACTCATCTGTTGAAGGGCATCTTGGTTGTTTCCAGAGTCTGGCTATTGTAAATAGTGCTGCAATGAATATAGGTGTAAGGAAGGTATTTTTGTATTTATTTTTGTGTTCCTCAGGTATATTCCTAGGAGTGGTATAGCTGGATCGTATGGAAGCTCAATTTCCAGTTTGTGAAGGAATCTCCATATCGCTTTCCATAAAGGTTGAGCTAGACGGCATTCCCACCAGCAGTGAAAAAGAATTCCTTTCTCTCCACATCCCCGCCAGCACTGCTTGTTTTCCTTTTTTGTAATGTGTGCCAATCTCAGTGGCGTGAGGTGGTACCTCATAGTAGTTTTGATTTGCATCTCCCTGGCGATTAGTGATGTTGAGCATCTTTTCATGTGCCTTTTGGCCATTTGCCTTTCTTCTTTTTCAAAGTGTCTGTTCATTTCTTCTCCCCATTTTTTGATCCCCATCCATTTTGACATTAAAAAAAGGGTCTGGTAAAGGTAGCCGCCTCCACCATGTTTTTTCTTTAATTAATTTTTAAAATTAATTTTATTAATTTATTCTATTATATATGTATTTATGTGCTATATATAATATATATTCTTTAAATTCACCTGTTTTGGTTGTGCTTGGTATGAAAACCTAGAAGAAAAAGTCTCACCTGGGATAAAAGCTCAGGTCAAAACCAAGGCACAGAGATTGTGTAGCCTGTCATTCTTACCCCAAATGCACCAATATAATATGGCACCATTCCATTTTTCAAAGGCATACTAAAAAAGGAGAGATTTAATGTACAGAAACAAGCTTTATTTTCATTATCTTTATTTAAACACTGTGATTCCAAATATTACTGTAGTTGGGGTTCAGTCACTAAAACCACCCCCCCTTCACCAGTACAACATCCCACCACCAATGTTCCCCCATCTCCCTTATCACATACCCTGCCTGTATTCAAGATAGGCATTCTACTTCTCTCACTCATTAACATTGTCATGGCTGTTGTTAATGTATTATTTCTCTAACTGCACTCACGCCTCTTTGAGGTGAGTTCATATCCTGAGCCAGTCCTTCTGATCCACATCTCTGGGCATTATTAGAAAACTGCCTTTTATTTTCTTAAAACCCAGAGATAAGTGAGATATTCTGTGTGTCTCTCTTCCTCTGACTTATTTCCCTCAGCATATTAGTTTCCATGACCATTCATGTATAGGAAAATTTCATGACTTCATCTTTTCTGGCTGCTGCATAATATTCCATTGTGTATATGTACCACAGTTTCTTTAGCCATTTGTCTGTTGAAGGGCATCTTGGTTGTTTCCAGAGTCTGGCAATTGTAAATAGTGCTGAGATAAATATAGGTGTGAGGAAGGGATTTGATCCACTTCTTTGTAGAATGTCATACAGAAGAACGGTAGTTTGTATCCCGGCATCCCATATGGTCCCCAAACCTGCCCTGCTCCATGCTATCTCTTTGCCCCTCCATTCTTTTCTGATGTATGCTTGCAAAGCTTTTGCTGTGTCCCATAAATTATAATAGTTTGTGTCTTCATTGTCATTTGTTTCCAGAAATGTTTTATTTCCATTTTGAGAAACTCTATGCCATGAAATATGAGAACCAGGAAGAAATGAATAAATTCTTGGTCTCATATTATCTTCCATACTATTTTCCATGATCTAGCATATCTCAATAGACCCCATAACTACTGAAGAAATTAAAAGAGTACTCAAAAGTTTTCCCAAAAACAAAAGCCCAAGCCCAGATGAATTCACTAACAAATTCTTTCAAACCTTTCTAGAGGAACTACTACCAATCCTTTTCAGGCTCTTTCATGAAATCGAAAAATCAGAAACATTCCCAAATAGTTTTTATGAAGCTAACATCATTCTAAGAGACGTTCCAAGAAATGAGAAACACAGACCAATATCCCTTACCTACAGCAGTGTGATGTTTAGTTACCAAGTGTTAATGCTTTTCTACTGTGACCCTTTGTAGTTCACTTCTAATTTTAGTGCCTTGTGATCTGAGAAGGTAGACTGTACAGTTTCTATCCTCTTGACTTTATGGAGATATGTTTTATGGGCCAGCATGTATTCTATCCTGGAGAATGACCCATGTGCATTGGAGAAGAATTTGTATCCATTATCCTGTTGATGGAGTTCCTTATATATATCTACTAGTCCAATTTCTTCCATTTCTTTTTTTTCAGAACTATTATACTTTTGTTGTGTTAGAAACAACCCAACAAAAATCTACTACTTATCTACTAGGGATAAGAACCCACACATTTTATAATACAGGGCACCTTCCACCCTGAATATGTACCATATGGACCCAACTTAGACTCCATGTGATCGGACAGTGACCATCCAACCCTGAACCCAAGAACCCAGACATAGAACTGACAGTTTCCTGCAACAGTACCAGGAAACAAACTCCCACCTGAGAAATTTGTAATACCACTCTGGCACCAACTTGCACCAGGTTATTTTTGTTGTTCATTTGTTTGTTTTGTTTTTGGGTTACACCCAGTGATGCTCAGGGGTTACTTCTGGCTATGTGCTCAGAAATTGCTCCTGGCTTGGGGCACCATATAGGATACTGGGGATTAAACTTAGGTCTGTCCTGGGTCAGCTATGTGCAAGGAAAATACCCTACCACTGTGCTATGGCTCCAGCACCAACTTGCACCAGTTTTGATATGACATCCAGACAATGAGGAAATGACAACTTGATCTAAGAGCTGGTTGCCCTTTCTCATCACTTAAATCTAAAATGAAATTAGAAGGCATGTCGTCCTTTGATCTCTGTAAAAACCAAGATTGCTAACTACAGAAAACTGACTTTGAGAACCATGACTGGGCAGAACTTATCCTGGGACCAATATGAAAGAACCTAGCCTAGGCTTCGGCCTAGGATTTATACAAAAACCAAGATTAATACCAGAGGCCTGACTTTGACAACTGCGACTGAGCAGAACTTCTGGAACCATAATGAAAGATTAGGTTTCATTCTAGGATCTGTGCAAAAACCAAGACCACTAATTACAGAAGACTGATTACAACAACAATGATGGAACAGAACTTGTAGAACCATAAAGAAAGACTCTACCCTAGACAACGCCCTATGACCTGTGCAATTACCAAGATATCTAGCTACAGTGACCTGATTTTAGCATTCACAAGAGAGGAAAGTTTCCTTTCACCATAAAAAGGCCTTTGGGTGTGAAAATGAGAGTGTATGGAGCCTGACACTCATTGACCTCAATGAGCATGTAAGGAACTCCCATGACAGTATGCTTCAAGGGTGTAGAAACCTTGTATTTCTTAGGCCAAAAAATCCCCTTTCTAATTTCCCCAATACTTACTGTGCCTATGCAAAAAAAGCACAAAATCTTGCCACACCAGAATCTCCTTCCTTTTTCTTTTTTCCTCGTTTAGTTTCTTCTTCTTCTTCTTCTTCTTCTTCTTCTTCTTCTTCTTCTTCTTCTTCTTCTTCTTCTTCTTCTTCTTCTTCTTCTTCTTCTTCTTCTTCTTCTTCTTCTTCTTCTTCCTCTTCTTCTTCTTCTTCCTCTTCTTCTTTTTCTTCCTCTTCTTCTTCTTCTTCCTCTTCTTCTTCTTCTTCCTCTTCTTCTTCTTCTTCTTCCTCTTCATCTTCCTCTTCTTCTTCTTCTTCTTCTTCCTCTTCTTCTTCCTCTTCCTCTTCCTTCTTGTGGCTGTTATTTGATTGTTTTTTGTTGTTGTTATAATTTTTTTAGTTGCTGGTTTTGATCTTTTGTTATGTTTTTCTTCTTTTCCTTTCTTATTTTAAATTGATATTTATAAGCTGTAGAAGGACTCTTTCCAGTTTTTTTCTCTTTTTTTTCCAACAGAACTGCATATAATCTGAGGTGGGAAATGGATGGTACCAGGACCAAATAGTCATATGAACATTGAGTGGAAATAAAAAATGATCAGACTTAAACACCAAACCCAAAGTCAATGACAACAAAATCAACACCCAAACTATAACTATCTATACACAGAAGGGACTGTTACACTAGCATTTCAGAATTAGCATTAACTATCTCATTAGCAAATGAGGGAGATATGGGAGGCATGTAGGGAACAGGACTGGAGGAAAAACAACACTGGTGGTTGGTGGGAATGGCCCTGATTCATTATCACTATGTACCTTAAATATTACTGTTAGGGGCTGGAGAGATAGCATAGAGGTAAGGTGTTTGCCTTGCATGCAGAAGGACCGTGGTTCAAATCCTGGCATCCCATATGGTCCCCTGAGCCTGTCAGGGGCGATTTCTAAGCATAGAGCTAGAAGTAACCCCTTGAGCGCTGCCGGGTCTGACCCAAAAACCAAAAACCAACCAAACAAAAATTACTGTGAAAGATTCGTAATTCACTTTGGTCACAAAAATTATCAAAAAAAAAACCCTCTAATTTCTGACAAAAAAATAAAATAAAAAAACAACCAAATACCCCTATGTTTAACTAATTTCTATTGCTAGGTATTGAGATCTTTTTATAATTTTTGTTTTGAAATTTTTCCTGTCTAATCTATTGCTAAACCCATTTGGTGTACTTCTGTATCTTATAGAATATGTTAGTATGTTTGTATAGCTTGAGAAGTTCTATTTTATTTCTTCCCAGATATTTTTTATTTTCTCTCTATGATTATGTAGTGCCCCAGTGTTTCAAACAAAGTCATTTTTACACTAATAAAATATAGGATCTGAAGCAATAGTACAGTGGGGTGGGCAGGGCATTTGCCTTAAATGAGGATAAATTGGATTCTATCGACAGCATTCCATATGGTCCCCTAGGCCATGCCAGGAGTGATTCAGGAGTGCAGAGCCAAGATCAACCAAGGCATAAGCATCTGGGTATGGCCATAACTGAATGAAACAAAATTTATGAAAGCAAAATGCACCTACAAATTCAAATAGCATATGCTTTATTTTTTAAATCATTTATTACTATTGTATATTATATTATAATTATATAATATATTATATTATAATTATATGTTGTTATTATTATAAAATTGCTTTTTATTTTATTTTTTACTTTTTGGGTTACACCTGGTGATGCTTATGAGTTATTCCTGTCTCTGTACCAAGGAAACACTCCTAGTGGTGCTCTGACGACCATATGTAATACTGGGCATTGATTGAACCCAGGTTTGCTGTGTACAATGTAAGTGCTGTACTGGCTGTTCTGTCAAGTCCCATTTCATGTGTTCAATTGTAAAACTAAAGATACTTTTTCTTAGCATCTTATTAAAAACGAGTTTCCCCTGGTGCCCAAGAGTTAATGTTACTCTGAGGCTGCCTTCACTAATTTTGTATAATTCTGGCACTTTTAGAAGACTTTCTGTTTCTGAGAGCACAAAGTCACTCATTTAAGTGAACACTCTGGATAACTATTTTTTAAAGAAAGCTAAAAATTACTAATTGGTTGACAAAATTACAAAAGTGTGAGGGTAAACATCAAATAACAAGTACTGCATATGTGGAGAATTAGAATGTTTGTGTATTGCTGATTGGAATTAAAAACAGGTATCATCTCCTTCCTTCCTGGGAGCTGGGAGGTTCTGCCAGCATGGCGTTTGGCAGCCCGCCGCCATGCCAAAGGCCTCTTTAACCAGGCCTAGGAAGGGGTGCAGGACAGTGGTCACCCCAGCACCCCTCTACCTCCTTCCTCCGGAACTCCAGGGCTTTTCCTGGCCACATGGCTGGGCAAGCCAGCGAGGTGGGAATAGCAGCACAATAGGTTCTGGCTTTAGGACTTACCAGGGAAGTTTCCTTATTAAACCTGTCCATTGTGAAACACAATGACAAATATTTGGATATCATTGTGTTTCATCTGCTTGTCATAATCTGAAAGCCGTCCAGGAGCTCATTTTATTCATTTACTCCCTTACTCCCATCTCTTGTTACCCCACATTTAACCATTTTTCTATACTAATGATTTTTGTTTTGGCCAAGGTGGATAACATATCTTTCACAGTAATTTTTGGGTGAAGTCTGTAGCTTCAGCAGGCAACACGTCACGGCAAGGTTCCAGGCTGTAGGCTTTTTGGCCAAGAAAAGGTGAAGATGCAGCCTCGGCTGCCCCCCCCCCACACACACACAGCCTTTTCTCTCCTTACTCCTCATCCACAGGGATATTCCTGGACACCTGCTCAGCCTTTTTTCTTCTTCCTCCCCGTCCCCAGGGTTATTCCTGGACACCTGCTCAGGGTCCCAGCAAGCGGGTTCCGGCGAGGTGCAATTTAAAAGAGACCCCTGGCTTCCTTGTGCCTGCAATGGGCTGGGAGGGGACTGGTGAACTTTCAACTTCCAGCAATTAAGAAGCAAATGCCTCTCGGGGAGTCGAATCTTCAGCAGGCAACAAGGGGAGGACATGGCTCCATGCTCTCTTCGCTTGTCCAAATCACAGACCAAAGTGGTGTCTCGGAAATACCCCTCTCCCTCTTGACTATTTCTAAAACATAAAAGGGACACATGTATCTCCTTCCTATATCTCAGATGTATTCCCTTAACACCTATAACTCTTTTTGAACATCCTCATATACTGACAATTTTGCCCACTGGATTTGTTATTTGATTGTTTGATTGTCCCCCCTTGAGATCTGTTCTATAAGCAATACTGGTAGAAGAGTATCTCTGTATAGATTTCATGTTTGAACCAAGTTACGGGGAATATTGGACTTTATTCATCGGCCCCCAGATGCACCAACAATATCTTGTGGCACTGCTTCTCTTTTGCATAGGCACATTAAAATGGGAAAATAATACATATGCAAACAAGTCTTATCTAATAGAGATAGGAACACAAATTTGGTAATATAATTGGGCCTCTTACCCTGAACATTGGCGTAATGATTTGGCTTAGGCCTCAGAAGAATGGGCATCGCCCACACACACCTGAACAATGGATACCATCTATGGAAACAACCACAATTGTCTATAACATTACCAGAATCCAGTTTCTACCAGGGAAGACCTACCACTGCTTTAGCATTGACTTACTCCAAAGAGTGATCCCAACACCCAGACGACTCAGCAACAGTCTGCATGCAGGGCAGATCGCTCTGCATTTAATGGTATGCTGAAACTAGAGGATGCTCCACATCAGCCTGATATCGATGAAAGAAATGCACAGAATCCAGAGTCTTTAAATATAAGAACCTGATACCAACAATAGCTAAAGTGTAAAAAAGTTTCACTGGGACCACGGAGAATGACTTGGATTGGACGGACTGGTATGCCTGGAACCCAGAGTCGGTCTTATGCCAATAAACTTCTGTGGTGAGGCCTTTTTGTAATCAGGTCAAGGATTTTTTCCCCATTTTCTCCATTTTTCTGGACCTATGCAAACAACGGCGATTGCCACTATCATACCTTTACTATATTTTTTTTACTCTTATCCTTTAAGGAAAAAAATACAACTTACTGAACTTAAAAACAAATAACTGTAGTAGAATGCCTGTCTCGAATACAGGCAGGGGATGGGAAGGGGGGAGGGGGTAATGTTACACTGGTGAAGGGGGATGTTCTTGTTATGACTGTAACCCAACTATGATCATGTTACTCAAATAAAAAAATATATTTAAAAAAAAAAACCGGTATCGATGACTTAGACTGAACTTCAGATATTTGGCCTGATATCACCAGAGCTTTTTTTGGAGTGAGTTCAGGTGCCCTCACTTCCCACCTTCTTCTTCTGGGAGACATGGCAGCTGAGAACATGCCCCACAAAAGCCACGGTATCATTAATAGTGCTTTGATTTTTCTAGAAAACTTGTTTGATGTTGTCATTCCATATGAACACACCAATTTAGATGCCAATGTGTAGCTTAGGTTATTTTATGTTAAAGAAATGAAATAACAGAATGGAAAGATAACAATATGAACTTACTAAACCTTCTGCCATTGTCTTAAAGAATTCATTGGAGACACAATAATCTTCACAAATTTGCTTGTCACTGTACTTTTGTTATTTATTTTTAGATTTTTCTTCTCATCCTTTTTTATTTTTATTCTTTTTTAAATAATTGCTTTCACTTATCTGGAAACACATGTATTATGGTCAACAATGCCAACTATGTGATGAATTTTCTTTAAATAAAGTAAAAAACTAAAAAATTTGATTATGAAAAAGAAAGCAAAACAACAACAAAAAACGGTTGTTGCAATTTTGGTGGTTCCTCAAAGAGTTGAACTTAGAAATAGTATATGATCAACTACACCAACAACTATCATGATAATGGTAGTAAATGAGAGAAATAGAATGCCTGTCTTAAAGAAATAGTATATGATCTCGTAAGTATACTTTGGGGTCTAGACCTAGAAAATCAGAGAGGAGGGACACAGATGCTTGTACCCCAATCTGGAAAAAATCCAATGTCCATAAGCAAATGAATAGGTAAAATGTAGTTCATCCACACAATAGTATATTAGTTATCCTTGATGAATCAAACTCTCATACAAGTTATAATCTTTTAAAATATTGTGCTTAATCAAATAAGCCAAACACAAATGACAAGATACTGTATCGTTTCATATACATGAAGTACCTAGTAAAGTAAAAAAGTAGACCAAAAATAGAGGTTGTCAGCATCTGTGAGAAATGTGGTAAGGCAGAGTAACTATTTAATGGGTATAAAATTTATTTTTGTGATGATTAAAAATGTTCTGGAGAAGGGTGCACACATGAAGATACTTCACACTACTGAATCTTACATGTCAAGTGACTAAAATCTTCAGTTTCATGTTATTGTTATACAATTTAAAAAAATAAAAAAATGAAAACCTATCAGACAAACCTGAGCGCATTTGCAAATTTCTTAAAAATTAGGAACTGTTTCTTACAGCTTCCTATAAGAAAAGAAATGGAAATCAATGTTCGGTGTCTTTTGTTAGATTTTGAATATCTGTCTTCATTAATTTGAGCTGAATGTGCCCATGAGGATTTCTGAATAGAGAAGGATCATCCATAGTGATTTTTTACATAATAATCACTTATTGGTCTTTTGCCCCAAAGCTTACCTCTGGGTCATCGCAATGAAGTCTAGATGGAAAAATCTCATATTTGAAAAGTCAGATAATCCATATCTGAGGAATGGAGAAAAATAGATTCTCTCTTCTAAGAAAGGAGTATTCGGCTAGTGAGTAAAAGCACCCTCTGGGCTGCTGGACCATCCAAGGGTGTGATGTAGCTTCTGGTACATTTGGGGAGAAATTTCTGTCTGCTTAAAGATAGATTTCCGGAATGGAAGGTGCTGAATACTTTTCTTCTGAAAAGAGGGTAGTAGGGCAAAAGATTTTGGGAACCTTTACCCTAAACTTTTGGATTACATTGAAAGCTTTTCAAGAACCAGATAAGCCTGCATATCTCTAACTTTGCAGGGAATTGAGCTTCATTTTCCTGTGAAATATAAAAAATATGCCCTCAGAATTAGGTAAATCTCTACTCTCTACACCTGTACAATAGTAAATTATCCCCTAAAACTTCTTAGCTCGGGGTCTCAAGGTTTCAGGAAAATTTAGAAAGTCTAATTCCGCCAAAAAAAAAAAAACCAACAACTTATTTCCACATAACTCACAACGTTGAGGAACATGTACCCATTTTTTTAATTTTTGCTTTTGTGTGGGACCACATCCAATTGTGCTTAGAGCTTACTCCTGGCTCTGTGCTCAGGGATTACCCCTGGTGGGACATATGTGGACATCTGCGATACCTGGAATTTAACAAGATTCAGCATTGTATAAGGTAAACAGAAACACTTTAACCCCTTACTATCTCTCTGACCTTTACCTCTGAGTCCTTTTCTATCGCCCAATAAAAGAAGATGATTTTTCAAATGCAATTTATTAATAGCCAAATGATTTATTTGCACCTTTGTTTTTATTAACCAGAAAAAAATTAAATTGCGCGTTATAACATAAAAACAAAAACTTCAAAGAAAATAATACTCTTAACTTCCTGCTCTTGCACATATATTGTCTCTCTGTAATCCTAGTTACAGAATCTTTAAGGGTAACAGAATTTTATCAAGCCTTTCATATTTGCCAATGTATATACACTATTTGGAAGCCATTAAGGCCTTGGCGTCTGGCTGTGATGTAAAAATGCAGTAACCCAGACATTATAGAATGAATGTGTCTCAGCTAAAAGAAAACAAAATCCACAACACATAACCAAGGAATAAATTTGGAGAATACACTTAAAATAGATATTGGTCTGGAAGCTTCTGTTTCTTGGTTCCAGATTCCCAGTGGCTGGTCCTTTCCCATTCTGGATCCACTGAGCACATTGAATATTTCCCAAGGCAGAAAGTTTCCTCCAAGTATCCAGTTCACAGTGGGGGGGTCACATGGTTTACCCATCTCAGTGTACCCATCTCAGAACATCATTCTGATTTATTAAAAAAACTTTTCCCCCTTATTAGCCCAAGGAAATCGGACTCAGCACTTCCCTTCCTTTGTCTATTTAATACCTTTCTCCAGGAACTTCAAAGCATAAACTTCACACCTTTCAGAGACTGATCCATCCATGGTTAATTTCCAAAATCAGCCCCCTTTATTCAGAAATAGAGAGTCAAACTGGTGCAGTTTACCAATCAAGGAACTCCACTTTTTAATACACCCACTGCTACTCAGGAAGCAATCACCAGACTCTGAGGCTGCTTCTCTCAAGGCAAGTCTCCTCTGTCTGATTTCCCACTTAGCTCTACCATTTTTTAAACAAAATACCCATCTCCTGCAGACTTGGTGAACTGCACTTTTGATTTGGAGACTCTCTGCCCAGTTTCCTCAGTGCTGATTTTAAGTAAACTGTTGGTGTTGGATTTAATAGCAAACACGTGGTTTTACAATAATCTAAGTCTCACAAGGAAACAATTGGGGTTAGCCAATGTCACCCAACTAGGAAGGGAATCTGTGTCCTCATTATCTCAGCTTGATTTGTTTTGCTTTCAAAGATCAGATCAGAATAGTTTGCCAGGACAAATCTCGCTTGCATTGGCTGCAGTGTGATTTCTATTGAAATTCAGGTAAAATAGAGAACATATATGTGAGGAGAAATTAGACTACTTCAAACTGCAGGTTTTGGAGTCTTGGAAACAACAGGATGGAATAAGGATTCTCCAAAGAAACAGAAACAATATATTGACATGCATATGTACATATTCTCTTGCATATTCGCGCATCTAATTATGGAGATTGAGAGGTTGATTCTAAGATTCCATGATTATTGAAGTTGAGAAATCCCTGGAAATGTCTTTTGAAACTAGAGACTGAGGAATATAGTTTGAGTGTATGTTCAAAAATTCAAGAGCCAGAAAAGCCAGTGGTTGAAGTTGTAATGAGAAGGCCCTGTCTATGCTCAAAAACAGTGAGAGAAAATTCTCCCTTACTTCACTTTTTGTGCTGTTCAGACAATCGACTGGATGAGTTCCAGCCACAATGGGGAAGGAGATCAGTTTTATTTTTTTATTTAATGCACCTTTTTAATATAAAATTTATATAAAGTTAATCTTAATTGCATTTGAGACATACAATGTCCCAACACCAATCCCACTACCAATGTCAACCTCCTTCTACCAATATCTCCAGATTTCTTCCAATGCCATCCTTTTTAACTTTTGTTCTTCAAGTTTGGAACTTTTTTTTTTGGGGGGGTGTTGCAACACCTGGAAGTGCTCAGGGTTTACTCATGTCTCTATGCTCAAGGATCACTCCTCTTGTGGCTCAGGGCACCATAAGTGCTGAAGGTTAAATCAGGTCAGCTTCTTGTTTTTTTTTTTTTCTTTTGGTTTTTGGGCCACACCTGGCTATGCTCAGGGGTTACTCCTGGCTATCTGCTCAGAAATAGATCCTGGCAGGCACGGGGAACCATGTGGGACGCCAGGATTTGAACCAACCACCTTAGGTCCTGGATCGGCTGCTTGCAAGGCAAACGCCACTGTGCTATCTCTCCGGCCCCAAGTTTGGAACTTTTAATTTCAGTGTTTTTGATTCCAGAATTTGCATATTTAGTTCTGCCCTTTCTTACATACCTCAGCCCCTTAACCCCTACACTCCATTATTTCACACCTGTCTTTCTCCTCTTCCACTCTATTTGGAGGAGGCGATCTTATTTGCTCAATATACTGTTTCAAATGTTAATCTCATAAGACCTACCCTCATAGAGAGAGCCAGAATGACATTCAACCAAATCTCTGGGTGTACTGTGACCTAGTTAAATTGACTCAGAAGATTAGACATCACGGGTGGTGAGCAGTTTGGTAAATGTCAATGGAGACATGGTACCCCCATTAAATATTGTGACAGATTAAATTGTCCACATTCATAGCAGTCTGATGTTCACCCATGGCTTGAACGTTTACCTGCCACCTGTCCTTGGCATGAACCTATGTTAAATGTATTAACATTTATCTTTTATTAAAAACCTTTTCTGAAGAATGGGGCTAGAATAGTGATTTCAACTACAGGTAATAACTTGCCAGGGGGTATTTGGCAATATCTGGGGACATTTTTGTTGCTCACAGTGGGGGAAATGCTACTGGTGTCTAGAGGATTGAAGCCAGGGAATGATGCTCAGCATCTCTTAATATATGGGGCAACTCCATAGCAAAGAATTATCTGATTCAAGATGTCAGTTTTGCTGAGGTAGAAAAATTCTAGAGAAAAGGATATACCCCAAACCTTTCAACACCGGGCCCCAAACGACCCTTGCCTGTGTCATGGGAAACTTTCTAAAAGCTTTCTGAAAGCTTTTTGGTTCAACATTCTCCCACTGGTTTAAATTGCTGAGTAGGATCTAATATTAAAGTGGGCAACTTTCAAATAGCTTGAAGGTAGATGTGATACATTTTAAATTCGTGTGAAACATAAGAAAGCTGTAGGAGAAATTCTGCAGCACTTTGAAATCGAGGAGAGCTGTGAGGATGGCAGGCAGAGGACTTTGTTCCAGCTTCCAGGGCCAGTTATCCTGTAGTGGATTCTGTTCTAGAGAGAAGCAACTCCTTATTTTTCCAGAGGGTGATGCCAGGACTGTAGGCAGGATTGCAGACGTCAGGAGATACCACACCAGAAATGCACTAGAGGGACTCAGGGAACATGAGAAATTCTTATCTTGTTATTCACTTTTCTCTTTAGTCCTTTGCTCAGTGTTTTTTTTTTCAAACCGATCCTGTAGGTTACTGCTCTTGATGCAGTAAACAATGTCTAAATTTATAAAAGAATAAATACAACTTAGCATATAGAAGAAAGAAGGTGTAATACCATTCCTAATGACATAGCATAGCTCTTCTTCCCATTCTAACTGCACTGGCTTGTCCTTAAACATAAGGGTTAGTAGCAGAACTTGGCTCAGAAATCATGTTTCTCGAATTAGAGAAATTTCTGGTGCTTCATGCCAAGCCTGATTTTGAAAGTTTCTTTCTTTTTTTATTGCTAAATGTGCATCTTTGCTCAGGGTCACGAATAAAAATTGTGAATAATTTACAAAAGACAGCCCTTGTGCATCCTCAAGTCTTTCTGAGCACATGATTGTCGAAGCATATCTAGTTTCAAAGGAGCTGAGTAATGAAATATGATTGGCCTCTGAGCATCGATCCCTCTTCTCATTCTTCTCTTGCTCTGGTCTTGGCATTGCTTGTTCTGTTACTTCCATTCTTCTTATAAAAGGAGAAAGAATGGACTTCTGTCTTTCTGTCCTTAGGAAAAGGTGAGCTGTTTTGGCTTCCTACCATGGATGAGGATCTTGAAAAAGAAACTTGGCAGACCATCCCCATTCCCTGGGGCTTCAGCAAAGCGGTAGAGGACAACGGAGAACATATATGCCAGTGAGTAACAGTTCAAAAATAAGAATGTGGTTGTTTTCTGCTCTGAGTTCCTGAGTTTTGCGATGAAGACTATTTGGACAGTGTTGAAACTCCACGTTTTATGAATAATACCTTTGTAGAAAAGTGATGTGGTCCCTTGAAATTTTGTCTGGGTAATCTTACTTAAAACAACAGTGGCTGTGTGGCAGGAAAAGCCTTAAGAGACAAATGCAAAACTGTATACTATTGTGGGTGTTTATTTTCATAAGACTAAAGGTCCAGAGGCATTTTTTGAAAAGGAAAAATGATTTTTAGCTGCTTGATCTTCCGAATGGTGTTATAATAGGCTGCAATTGAACAACTTTTGACTTTATTTTCTGCAAGGGAGATGGGAATGAGCTGGTTTTTTTTTTTTTTTTTTCATTTTTAAATGGTATGCTCTCAGTATAACATTTATCAGGATGAAGCATTTTGATTGTTAAAGAAATCACTATGTTGTCTATGAAAATAGGTTTTTATTTAATTGCTTCTTTATGTTTGATGGTCCTGAGAGATCACATTTTCTTCTTTGAGGAAAACTCCTGTTTTACAGAAATCCTAAATAATCATGTGTCATTTATATAAACATGCAATTCTTTATTGAGGCTGACTGAGTTTTAAGTATGAAATTTTTCAATAGTACATTCATTTTGAAATACTTATTAGAATATTTCAGACATTTTTCTATTTAATTGTACTTACTATAACCTGACACTGTGTTATAAGCCACTTATAAAATTGTTCAGATTCTTTCTGTAGATTCCATGAGTGAGATTAGTGAATACTTACCCATTGCATTATGTGTGGGCCCACATATAAAGAAACTTCTACTTGTTAAGCAAAGCTACTCAAATGAACACCATTCTTCTACCTTTGACCATTACTACTTGGATCTTTGAGCCAGGTACTCTTTTCAGAGTGTTCATAATTTCCCATGACAATAATCATTTGGTGGCAGTACTTTGTTAAGAACAGCTTTGACAGTATACACAAGAGAAAAAAACATTCTGTTGTGTAGTCATTACAAAGGAAATTTAGAAATTCATGTCATTTAATGGGACTGAAATCCACAAATCATTATGACATTGTAAGCTAGCATCTGTGATTCCCTCACAATTACTGTATGCTTAGGACAGAATGTCATTGATTAGCTTTTCATTTTAGTACATACCTTTTCCTCCAGATCTCCTACTCAAAGGATGAAATGATTGACTATTTGGCCAATGAAGGGTGATTAGTTAAGATATAGGATCCTGGAATTTTTATCACTTAATCTCTCTTGTTCAGTCAGTAATATGAGAAGAAATACATTTCACTCCAAGCATATTGTTTGTGTACTTGGCAAAAAGTAGCTAATAAAAGAAATAGGAAATATTTCTTTCATAGTCAGTTCCATTTTATTTCATGTCCTTTCCAAAATCATGGTTGGAGGTAACTACCTACTCTCTGGTCTAGCTATAAATCCAAAGAGCAACTCAACAACACTGAAAATATGGGATCTAAGCTGCAACCACCAGACCTCATAACATGCCTGTCAAGTTGGCCAACAGGGGGTGGTGGATGGAAGAGTTGAAAGATGATAGAATATGAAGGACTGGTAATAGGAGTTAACACTAGTGGTAGGATTGATGTTGAAATGTTACAGTCCTATAATTCAACTATCCATAACTTTGTAAATCATGATTCTTTAATGAATTATTTTTAAAAGACTACTCTGTGTGGCCTCAGAATATAGGAATTACTAGTTTGTCATCTTTATAAAACTTTAATCAAAAAGTACATAAAACAGAATACTAAATTGTTCAGGAGGTTCAGTTTCACTAGCAGTCTGGGGTACAAAGGGGAGATAGAGGACACATGTTGGGAAAAGAGGTGGAGGGAGGAGGACAACCCTGGTGGTGGGAATGGCCCTGATAAATTGTCACTATGTACCATAAATACTACTGTGAAAGATTTGTTATTCACTCTTTGGTCACAATAAAAATTATTATTAAAAAAGTAACAATAGGAATAGTTCATAGCACAGTGTCTCATTCAATTAACTAACTACCAATAGCAATCATACTGTTGCTACTGGTACAATGACAGTTACATTCAGAGCTAATCTCATTGGTAAGCTTCAGAGCTAGTTTGAGTAAATATTCAGAGATTATAGGAATCTTTTAAATATTTATATATCTTCATAAAGATTATAGGAGTCTTTTAGTGGGAAAATGATTTAGCTAGGACTTGGGAGGAGTAAGTATATTAGAAGGAGATTTAATGCTTATACAATATATGTGGCTTTTAAGTAGAAAGCTTAGTAAAAGATAATGAAAAGTGGTGAATTTTAACAAATTGATTTTTTTCTGTTTTTAAACAACATGGTTACCATGGTGTTAATGTTTGTGCTATTGATGTACAAAGTGCTCCTATTCCCCATCACAGTTCCTATGACACTGCTAGGCCAATCTGCATTTCATTCTGTCTTCCTCATCATCATTTTTTAAAAATGTTACCTAGTGTGGCCTTAAAACAAAAACAAACAAACAAAATACAACTGAGGGTAAAAAGGGTTAAATGGAGGGGGAGGGAATAAAAAATGGGGAGTGAGAGAGTGAAGGGTTAGAAAATAATTTTTAAGGTGGTAAATGAAGTGGGGAAGGAGGGTTTATACATAACAGGGGGGAAGGGCAGTATACAATATAGACAGACATTATGTATATTACAGAAGGACATTAGACATTGAGATGGCCAACACATACACTCATGAGCACACATAGACAGACACTGAGAATCAATCCATGGTTTATGGTTGAAAAGCTGACCCAGGTGAAATGGGACAGAATGCTTAAAATATATAAAACCAGTAAGTCAAATGGAAAGGTTTTCTATTTTCTAGGCCAATCATGATAGTTGAGGGTAAATTACTGAAGAAAGGCTTCGTTGGTTAGATTGTGTATAGAGCATTCTTTTTTTTTTTTTTTTTTTTTTTTTTTTTAGTTTTTGGGTCACACCCGGCAGTGCTCAGGGGTTACTCCTGGCTGTCTGCTCAGAAATAGCTCATGGCAGGCACGGGGGACCATATGGGACACCGGGATTCGAACCAACCACCTTTGGTCCTGGATCGGCTGCTTGCAAGGCAAACGCTGCTGTACTATCTCTCCAGGCCCGTATAGGGCATTCTTAAAAAATCATAATTTTTAAGTCTAGAAAACTAAGTGATTATGGTATGAGCACTGTAAGAGGAGTTGACACCATGAAATATTGTCTGGTGGGTCTTGAGCATCTAGGTTTCTTTCCTAAAAGCAATCTAAAATCGTGAGCACTATGGAATAACTGTAAACTACTTACAATTGAAAACAGATTACGATAACATATTCAATGAATGAGCTCTGTAACAGGAGTTCATGGCATGAAGTTGCATATTCCATTGTTATCTTTGGACATAAACATTAGATAATTTAGCAGGCATAATCAAGTAGAAAATGAATAGATGAGATTTTTTGTCATGACATTCTCATAATGAGCCCTGTCTTCGGAGTCTAATATAGTATAGCATTGCAATGTAGAACTGGGATAATCAACATACATATAGAAGTACCATTGTGAACCAAAATATCAAGGAGGTATTATAAACATAATAAAATGAAGACATTAAGACTACTTACAGCTAGCACTGTAGTGGGATTCCATGGTTTCCAAATGCATTCTGCACCCATTTCTGTAGGTAAAAACATTAGAACATTATTATAGACATCTATAAAGAGCAGTTGATTGGACACCTGCTCAATCTAAACAGCCATCTCCGTTCTTGATGGGAGAGTTTAATTTATTGACATTTAAGGAAACTATTGACAGAAAGGGCTGTTGAGCCATTATATTGTGAAGGGTTGTTGTTACAATTGGGGATTTGGTTTGTGTAATTTGATCTTAGGGTCGGTTTGGTTAGCTCAGTGGTCGCAACCTGCAGCTCGCGAGCCACATGTGACTCTACACTTTTAATTCGGCTCTTCTGTGTGCCGGGCGGCTGCTCCAGGAATCAGGACTCTACTCTTAGCCTCTGTCAGTGCGCGCCCTGTGTGCAGCCCCGGTGGCTGGCTCCAAGAGTGTAAGTTGATACCCAGTATCAACCCTAAACAAAGGTGTTCCCCCAACGTCATCCTTCCTTAATCTCTTCCTTCGATATGTAAAAGTCCACTGAATATGTACTTTTGTCTCTCTTTCTTGACCTGAAGCCTCCTGGTATTGAGAATTGGTTTTTAATAAAGAAAGAGATGTTTTAGCTTTTTGGGCTCAAGGCAGAGAATACAAGGCAAGAGGCCATGAACTCCATGATCATCCTTTCCTGTTTAGCTTGGTTTATTATTTCTTTCCTGCTACCCAGCTTCTTCAGACCAGGTTCGGTGGGCTTTAGAGATACAGTGCCTGGAGTGATCTTAAAACACATATTTTATTTTGCACAAGAGTGGGCATCTTCCATGAAGGGATTCTCAACCCAGAGTTTTCGTTTCCGTGGATTCTCATGTTCAGAGTTCTCATGATTAAAGTTGTGAGCTAATGCCCTTAAATGCTGTTTTTCATATTGATTACGACTTTCTGCATAATATAAGTGCCAATCAGAAATTTTTTGCAAGAGTGGAAACATTTCAGTATCTCCTTCTCAGACACAGCTATCCCAGAATCAGATTCTTTTTTGAACACATCCATCTTATGTCTTACTGTAAAATCTACTTGTGAAACTCCTCTGCAGAGAAATATTAAATTCATAGAGAAAATGAACAATCTCTACCAAATAAACAAGTTTAGCTATCCATTCCTTGTCCATCTGGGGCTGTACAAAGTCAGAGTTCTGCTCTCATAGGAACTGCACTACTTCTTCCCTCTTGCCAACAAGGTGAGAGAGCACCCTTCCCCTGAACAGCCACTTCACTTCTTCATGGAGAAGATGCTAGTAGTGGGCATCCATACTCTCACCCAGGGTGGTGAATAGCCTGGATTTGATCACAATTGTGAATTTCACAAATTATCTTTACTGTGTCATCTGTCACAGAGTTTAGTTCAACAGGGAGTTTTTTGAATACAGTCTATCATACAATGAATGGATACAATGTATGAGTGTGCAACTTCTGTTTCTTTTGATTATACAAAAACACTGAGCCATGCACAGTGCATCATCTGTACATACATCAACACATCAGATTATTATTCTGAGTGAAATGAGTCAGAAGGAAAGGTGTAGACACAGAATAATCATTTGTGGCATATAAGAATAATAAATGGCCTGTCTTTATTCCAACAGCATGCTGTTTTGATAACTATATATATATATATATATATATATATATATATATATATATATATATATATATAGGAAAGTTTAAAGTTGGGGAAAGTAATTCCTCCCATATTCTTTTCCCCAATGATTGCTTTAGCTATTCTAGGGTGTTTATTATTCCAAATGAATTTCAAAAGTGCCTTATTCACTTCTTTGAAGAATGTCACAGGTATCTTTAGAGGGATCAGTGGAATAGACTTGAATACTCAGAGAATGTTCCCCAAACATACAATCACCTAATTTTTTATAAAAGAGCAAGAAATCCTAAATGGAGCAAAGAAAGCCTCTACAATAAGTGCTGTTGGCACAACTGGCTAGCCACTTGCAAAAAATTGAAATTAGACTCCCAGTTAATATCATGTACGAAGGTAAAATCCAAATGGATTAAAGACCTTGATATCAGACTCGAAACCATAGATATATAGAACAACACATAGGCAAAACACTCCAGGACATTGAGACTACAGGCATATTCAAGGAGAAAACTGCATTCTCCAAGCAAGTGAAAGCAGAGATTAACAGATGGGAATATATTAAGATGAGAAGCTTCTGCACCTCAAAGGAACTAGTGCCCAGGAAACAAGAGCCACCCACTGAGTGGGAGAAACTGTTCACCAAATACCCATCAGATAAGAGGCTAATCTCCAGAATATTCAAGGCACTGACAGAATTTTACAAGAAAAAAACATCTAATCTCATCAAAAAATGGGGAGAAGAAACGGACAGACACTTTGACAAAGAAGAAATACAAATGGCCAAAGGACACATGAAAAAATTCTCCACATCACTAATCATCAGGGAGATGCAAATCAAAACAACTATGAGGTACCACATCACACCACAGAGATTGGCACACATCACAAAGAATGAGAACAAACAGTGTTGGCGGGGATGTGGAGAGAAAGGAACTCTTATCCACTGCTGGTGGGAATGCCGTCTAGTTCAACCTTTATGGAAAGCAATATGGAGATTCCTCCAAAAACTGGAAATCGAGCTCCCATACAATCTAGCTATACCACTCTTAGGAATATACCCTAAGAACACAAAAATACAATACAAAAATCCCTTCCTCACACCTATATTCATTGCAGCACTATTTAACATAGCAAAACTCTGAAAACAACCAAGATGCCCTTAAACAGACGAATGGCTAAAGAAACTGTGGTACATATACACAATGGAATATTATGCAGCTGTCAGGAGAGATGAAGTCATGAAATTTTCCTATACATGGATGTACATGGAATCTATTATGCTGAGTGAAATAAGTCAGAGAGAGAAAAACACAGAAAGGTCTCACTCATCTATGGGTTTTAAGAAAAATGAAAGACATTCTTTCAATAATAATTTTCAGACACAAAAGAGAGAAGAGCTGGAAGTTACACTTCACCTCATGAAGTTCACCACAAACAGGGATGAGTTTAGTTAGAGAAATAACTACATTTTGAACTACGCTAATAATGAGAACGTATGAAGGTTATAGAAAGACTGTCTAGAGTACAGATGGGGGTTGGGTGGGGAGGAGAGAGATTTGGGACTTTGGTGATGGGAATGTTGCACTAGTGATGGGTGGTGTTCTTTACATGACTGAAACCCAAGCACAATCATGTATGTAATCAAGGTGTTTAAATAAAATATAAAAAAATCTTCATAAGAAAAAAAGAAAAGAATAATAAATGGCAATATGGTAATAATAATATCTAAAGAAAATAGGGATGATGGACAGGAGGACTAGTCCATGATAGGAAGCTTGCCATAAAAAGTGGTGAGTTCAGTTAGAATAGAGAAAGGTACATTATGACATCGAACATATCACTCTGGACAAGAACTCTATGCTGAAAATGAATAAGTGACATGCATGGTACCCTTTAATTAACAATTGCAAACCATGGTGTCATAAAGGAAATTTTGCAAACTTCAGTGTCATAAAGGAAAAAAGCAATAGAGAGAAAAAAGCAAAATGCCTGCCCCTGACATAGGCAGAGGAGGGTGAAGGGGAAGGAAACAAGGGACATTGGTGGTGGGGAAAGTGCACTGGTGAAGGGTGGTGTATATTCTATGATTGAAACTCAAGTATGAATAATTTTGTAACAAATATGCTTAAATAAAAATTATTTTTAAAATGTTTCAGGCACTCTATCATAATTCCTTTATGATATATCATATGCCTTTAACAAAGTACCGTTTTTGTTTTTGTGTGTATTTTAGTTTGGTTTGTTGCAGCACACACTAAAGTGTCAATAAATTTTTTTCCTTTCAGTGAAATCACTACTTTTCTCTGGAACACTGTTCTTGCTTTTAAAAGATTGTTAAAAGGTTTTTCTCTTTTACCTGTTTCATCTCCATATTGTAGGGTTTCAAATTTCCAGCACATTTTGGTTATCAAGAGGAAACGTTTTGAAACGTTTTGCTTCCTTATTATCAGAAATCAAAGCATTTTTCCTTGAGAAGGGTGTTCACTATCCAGAATTAACAAATGATCAGTGGATTCAAAAACTGTATTTCTTGGTGGATGTTACTTCACATCTAAATCAGCTTAATCATAAACTACAAGGAAAAGAAAACACAATTTTTTCGATGTTAGAAGAAGTCATTTCGTTTGAAAACAAATTATCTGTTTTTGCTCAAGATTTTGACAGAAAAACCTTGATTCACCTTCCAAGCCTGTTGAAACATTGCCAGAAAAATAATTCTGATATTGACATTACCTATTTTTAAAAAGCACTTTTAAATATGAGGGAAGCTTTTCTCAAGAGGTTTCAGGGTTTCAGAAACAGCAAAGCAACGATGGCCTTTGTTAAAAAACCTCTGGATGCAGTGTAATGAAATTAAATTTTTCTCCCTTTAATATTGACATTGGCAACTTTGAAATGCAATTGCTGGATTTAAAAAACAAAGAACTGGGGATCTCAAAATTTGAACGTCTTTGTGCTAATTTAGAAAGATTGGAGAAACACAAATGTGAACTTAGTTTACAGCACAAGTGCTCTGCTTTTAAAGACCTGGAGAAGGAAGATATGTTGATTTTTAACACCTGGAATAGTAATCCTGACTCATATAATCAACTAAAAAAGCTAGCGTTTGTTGTTCTTTCCTTGTTCGGGTTTGCATATTTATGCGAACAATCATTTTCAAGCATGAATCTTATCAAGACTAAATTGAGAAATTGTCTCATCGATGAGAACCTGGAATCATGCCTAAAATTAAAAACAACAACATACAAACCTGATTTACTCAAACCATCCAAGGAAATGCAAGGCCAATGTTCACATTAATGTTTGTGACTTTGTCAGTCATTGTCAGGATGTAATTTTCTCTACATTAAGGCAAATTTTATGGAATTTAATGTTATTGATAAATAATACTGTTCTAAAGTTTTTGTTTTATTAGTTGTGTTATTTGTATTCTCCCGACCTATGTGGATACTTGCATGCAGAATATTCTCAATAAAAACTTATTGAAACTAAAAACAGTGTACATCCTATGTATTTTCGGTTTTAAAAATGTGGCTTTCGGGGCCGGAGAGATAGCATGGAGGTAAGACGTTTGTCTCTCATGCAGAAGGTTGGTGGTTCGAATGCCGGCATCCCATATGGTCCCCTGAGTCTGCCAGGAGCGATTTCTGAGCATAGAGCCAGAAGTAACCCCTGAGCACTGCCAATAAAACAAAAACAAAAACAAAAACAAAAAACCAACAAAACCCCCCAAAAACCAAAACCAAAACAAAACAAACAAAAATAAATGGCTTTCAAAATAAATTTCAATCATGGTTTTGGCGAGATTTGGCTCAGTTGAAAAAAAAAAAGGTTGCTGACCACTGGGTTAGCTCATTTAGGGTCCATTTGGTTAGCACAAGTATTGTGAGTTCATTTTTGTCTGAGAATGTTTTTAACCTTCCCTCCCATGTTAGTGAAAATTTCCCTAGATAGCGGACTCTAGGTTGAAAGTTTCTTTCATTCAGTAGCTCGAATGTCATTCCACTCTTTTCTTGCCTGGATTTTCTTAAATGGAAGATCTTGTTTGATTTTTATGTTGTTTACTTTATACTTGAGGGTTTTTTCTCCTTTACTGCTTTAAAGAGTCTATTTCTTTTCTATTTCTTTTTGTTTGTGTTATATTTTCCATTTGGATTACTAAATGTCTTGGTGTTGTTCTGTTATAGTCTATTTTGTTTGGCACTCTTTTTTGCCTCTTGGATTTGTAGAGAAACCTTTTTCTCAAGGGTGGGGAAATTCTCTTTTTATTATCTCCCTCACTACTTGTTCTTCCTCTTTCCCATTTTCTTCCTTTTCTGGAATTCTTATAATTCATATATTATGTCTCTTGTCTTTGTTTATTAAGTACCTTATATTTTCTTCCAGGGTTTTATCTCTCCTTTGTTTTTTTGACTTCTTTATTACTGCTGGCTTGTCATTTGTCTTTATGTGATTCTCCACCCGTATCATTCTACTATTATAGCTTGTTAACTTGTTTTTCAATTTCTTCAGTAAGCATTCTCTCATCTTCTGAAAGAGTCTTCTTTGAGTTGGTTAAATTGTTCATCTATAGATTTCTTAATTTTGCAGGCTAGTGACTCCTTGATTTCCATTGCTAAACCATTACTTTTTGATTTTAGGTCCTAATCTATAAGGTTCAGGCATTTGGGTGGACTTGGAGATTTGCCAGGATTTCTCTCCATATCCCCCACAGGAGGTGACTTCTTTAGCTTCCCCATTGATCTTTGCATTTAGTGGTTTTAAAGGCTGGAGTATTAGGGTGTTGAAAGCAGTGCTAGATCCAATCTTCCAAGAACTCTATGATATATATTGAAATGACTTCAATATGTAGCGTCCACGTGGTTTGGGTAAAGAGGGACTGATGGGAAGGAAGTGGATTATAGTCATGGTACTGGAACTTAGAAAGACTGAGGGGAGGCTGGAGAGGAGGCTCTGTTTGAGCTTGTTAGAGGGGATTAGGACTGGAGCCTCCATGTTACCAATCCAACACAGGCCTCACTCTCCCCAGGGGACAAAGTTTCAGCAATGGTGCTGAGACCAGGAATTATTCTGGGAGAGACCCCAAAAGACATCCCCATTTGCGTTTGGTGTAAGGGATTAAGGTGTGAGATTCCCTATTCTCTCCCTGACACCAACCTGGCTGACCCCAAAGGGCAGATGAATAGTGATGGCACTGGGACCTAGAAGGAGACTGTAACTTTATTTGGGGGGGGGTTTGGGTCACACCCGAGAGCACTCAGGGGTTACTCCTGGCTCTATGCTCAGAAATCTCTCCTGGCAGGCTCAGTGGATGCTGGGATTCGAACCAATGACCTTCCGCATGAAAGGCAAACACCTTACCTCCATGCTATCTCTCTGGCCCCAACTTTATTTTTTCTAAAAGCTGCATAGTATTCCATTGTGTAGATGTACAACAGTTTCATTATCCACTCATCTGCTGTCAGGCATCTGGGTTGTTTCCAGATTTTGATAACTGAAAAAAGCACTGCTGGAACATAGGGGTGCAGAGGACATTGTTGTATTGTGTTTTTGTGGTCCTAGGGTATATCCCTAGGAGTGGTATTGCTGAATCATATGGCAGTTCAATGTCCAGTTTTTTTTTTATTTTTATTGAGATCATTGTGAATTATAGGTCTTTCACAGTTATATTTAAGGTACACAATGAGAGTGAATTAAGGCAATTCCCACCAGTGATGACCTCCCTTTGCCACTGATCCCAGCACACACCCTCCACCCTTTGCCCTCTGGACTGCTAGTGTAACAGGTCTCTTTTGTATATAGCTTGTTGTGGTTTGGTCTCTTGCTTTTATGTTCATTAACTTTGAGTTGGGTATTTAATTCTGATCTTTTTTTCCTAATTTCTGCTCAATGCTCATGGGACAGCTTTGCCCCTGGTATCATACACTTTTTTTAGTTTGTATGAAGAGATGCCCATTTTTAAGAAATATCCATTGTTTTCCATAAAGGCTGGACTGAAATGCATTACCACCAGGAGAGAATAATGCTTTCTCCCCCTCCAGCACTGATTGTTCTTTGTGATGTGTGCCAGTCTCTGTGGCCAGAGTTGATATCCCATTGTTGTTTTGATTTGCATCTTCCTGACTATTAGTAAAGTGGAGCATTTGTTCGTGTGCCTTTTGACCCTCTATATTTTTTTTTTTTGCGGAAATGTCCATTCATTTCTTCTTCCCATTTTGATGAGGTTAGATGTTATTTTCTTGTTAAGTTCTGTCAGTACCTTGTGTATCTTAGACATTAGCCCCTTGTATGAAGGGTATTGAGTGAATAGTTTCTTCCATTCCCAGGGATGACCTTTTTAACCTCATCCCAGTTTTCTTGAAGTGCAGAAGATTCTCAATTTAATGTAATCCCTTTTGTTATATCTGCTTCCACTTGTTTGGACAGTGGTGTTTCCTCCTTGAAGATGCCTTTAGTCTCAATATCATGAAGTGTTTTGCCTCTGTTTTCTTCTGTATACCTTATAGTTTCAGGTCAGAAATCAAGGTTTTTTTGTACTTATTTTAACCTTAATTTCTTTTGGAATTCTCCTAAGAGTCTACCCTTTCTCCTTATCCTAACTTGTTGAACTCAGTTCTTTTGATCTTAGCTGTTGTCATAAAGGTGTGACATAAAAAAAAGAAATCAGGTATTTAATCCATTTTGATCTGACCTTTATGCATGGTGTTAGATAAATGTCTGAGTTCACCTTTTTGCATGTAGCTGACCAGTTTTCCCAATACCTCTTGTTGAAGTGGCTTTCCTTGCTCCATATTTTGTTTCTTGCCCCTTTATCAAAGATTAATTGATTGTATATCTGAGAAACATTCTCTGAACACTCAAGTCTATTTCATTGATTTGACAGTCTTTATTTATTACAGTACCATGCTGTTTTAATGATTATTTCCTTGTAGTACAACTTAAAGTTGGGGAAAGTGATGCCTAACATTGTTGTTTTCCCCTATGGGTTGCTTTAGCTATTCTTGGGCAATTATTGTTCTAAATTAATTTTAGGAGTGTTTGATAACTTCTTAGAAGAACTACATTAGTATCCTTAGAGGGATTACATTAAATTTTCATAATGCTTTGGGAAGTATTGCCATTTTAATGATGTTAATCCTCCCAATTTATGAACAGGGTATATATCTCCATTTCCTTGTGTCCTCTTGAAGCAATGTTTTATAGTTTTCTTTGTATAGATCCTTCACTTCGTTAAGTTGACTCCAAAGTATTTGAATTTCTGTGGTGCTATTATGAATGGGATTTTTTATTTTGTTTTTCTTTGGGCCACACCCGGTGATGCTCAGGGATTACTGCCAGCTATGTGCTCAGAAATCGCTCCTGATTTTGGAGACCACGGTCCATCCTAGCTTAGTGCATGCAAGGCAAACACCCTACCACTTGTGCCACCACTCAGATCCCTATTTTTTAAATATTTATTTATTATCTATCATTATTTGTGTATAAGAACACCATTGATTTTTGTGTGTTAATGTAGCCTGCCATTTAGCTATATGAATATATTCTTTCTAGGAGCTTTTTGGTGGAGTATTTAAGAGTTCCTAAGAATAGTATAATTTCATCTGCAAACAGTGAGAAATTGACTTCTTTATTTCCTATCTGAATTCTCTTAATATCTTTTTCTTGCCTAATTTCTATGTCAAGTACTTAAGTACTATGTTGAATTGGAGTGGTGAGAGGGGGTACCCTTGCCTTATTCCAGATCTTAGGTGAAAAGCTTTAAGTTTTTCTCCATTGATTGTAATATGTGCCATGGGCTTGTGGTCTTGACTCTTTTGAGAAAATATCCTTCCATTACCATCTTGTTGAGAGTTTTTATAATGAATGGTTTTTTTTTTACCATATCAAATGTTTTCTCTGCATCTGTTGATATGATCAAGTAGTTTTTATTTTTCTTTTGTTGATGTGGTGTTGATTTCTTGCATATGTTGAACAATCTTTGCATCTCTGGAATGAATTCTACTTGATCATGATGTATGACTTTATTGAAGAGGCATTGGATCCTATTTGCTAGGATTTTGTTGAGGATCTTTGCACTCTGTTTTCAAAGATATTGGTCTATAGATCTCTGTTTTGGTGGCATCTCCACTTGCTTTTTGTTATCAGGGTGATGTTAGCTTCAAAAAACTATTTGAGAGTGTTCCTGTTTCTCCAATTTCCTGAAAAGTATAGGCAGTAGGTCTTTTGAAGGGTTGAAAGAATTTATTAGTGAATCTATCTGGGCGAAGGCTTTTGTTTTGGGGAAGACTTATGTTTACCATTTTAATTTCCTCAATAGTGAGGGGTCTGTTCAAATAAGCTAGATTACCTTGGTTCAATCTTTGAAGGTTATAAGAGTACAAGAATTTATCCATTTCATACAGGTTCTCATGTTTTGTAGCAGAGTTTCTCAAAGTAATCTCTGATTCCCCTTTGAATTTATGTAATATTTGTAGTAATCTCCCCCTATTCATTTCTAATTAGGTTTCTTAAGTTTCTCTCTTTTTATTTCTTTGTGAGTTTTGCTAGTGCCTTATTAATCTTTTTATCCAAAGAACCAACTCTTACTTTCATTGATCTTTTGTATTTTTTTGGACTTGCCATTCATTGATTTCTACTCTAAGGTTTATTATTTCCTTCCACCTTCCTATTTTCGGTTCATTTTGTTGATCACTTTCCAATTTTTATAAAATTTTTCATTAAGTAATATATGCAGGCCCCTTCTTGCTTCCTGATAATGCTTGAAAAGCTATAAATTTCCTCTTAGTACAGCTTTTGCTGTGTCCCACAGATTCTGATAATTTGTGTCTTCATTCTCATTTGTTTCCAGAAATCTTTTGATTTCCTCTTTGATTTTGTCTCTGACTCACTGTTTGGTTGTTTAGTAGTGAGCTGTTTAATTTCCAGGTGTTACATTATTCTTTGTGTTTGTTTGAATTGTTTGCATTAATGATTGTCCTCCAACATTTGATTTGTGTTTCTGTTCTGACTATTCGAATGTGTTTCTTGTAGGCAGAAAACATCAGATTCTGTTTTTTATCCATTTTTATCACTTTGTGCCTCTGAATTGGTGCAATTAGTCCATTGACTTTGAGAGAAATGATTGTCATGGGGTTTAGTATCATCTTTCTGCAGGAATTGGTGTGTCTTTTGGTCAGTCTTATCTTAAAGTAGATCTTTCATTTCATCCTTTAAGGATGTGTCTGTAGAGTTTCTAAGCTTTTGTTTATTCTTGAAGCTGCATATCCTTCCTTCAAACCTGAATGAAAGTCTGGCTGGATGAAGGACACTTGGAAATGCACTAATTTCATTGAGTTTTGTCACTATAACCCACCATTGTCTTCTGGCCTTAAGGTTTTCTTGTGACAAATCTGCAGTAAATCTTAGGGATGCTCCTTTGAATGTAATTTCCCTTTTTGATCTTTCTGTTTTCAGCATTCCATCCCTATCTATGATGTTCATCATTGTGACTAGGATATGTATTGGGGTGCTTTTCTTTGAATCTCTTTCGGCTGGAACTCTTTGGGCATGTAGGATTTGGTTGCATGCACTCTTTAGCTCTGGGACTTTCTCTACAATGCTATTCTTTATTATTAATACTTCATGGGGTATTCTTCCTGTGTCTTTGGGGCTTCTATAATTCTTATGTCATTGCTGCTGAGTTTATCAAAGACTTCTATTTTTGTCTGTTCACGTTCTAGAGTACTTTTTTCATTTGTTTTAAGGCTCTTTTCCAACCTCTTCTGTTTTATGGAGTTGTTATGTGCGGGTGTCCTGCAAGCCCCCCGAAGGGGCTCGGCCAGTGGAGAGTGGACGAGAGGCTCACAAACAACCGCACCTTGAAAAAATCTGAGAAAGGTTAATAACAAATGACCCAAGACAGAAAATCCGTTCAAAGGCACTTTAATGTGATCCTGCATCCTCTTATATAGACAAGGTAGAGAGGGGCAGGCAAAAGGTAATGTCAATCACTTTTTTGGCGCGCAGGCCACTTCATTATTCCAAATAAGGTATAAACACAGTACAGGTTGGGTGGAACAAAGAAAGTAAATCATTCTCCAAATATGGAAAGTGGGCAGTGGGGTAGGGGGCAGTACAATTTGCAAGTTATGCTAGATAAGCAGTTTCCATGGAGACACCTTGCGACCTTGGGTAGGGTCTGCTAACCACATTCCCAAGCTCTTAACAGATTTATGGTGGGGCAAGTTCTTAAGAATTAACTTTGTAAAAACAATGTTGCACAAAACAATAATGAATGCCTTGTTAACTCAAGAATGCGGGCCAGGGGAGTATGGCTTCATTTCTGGGAGTGGTACCAGGCTGTGTTCCTCTCCCCTGGGCTAAGAAGTTATTTATTACTTTTGTGGCTGCTTTTTTCCTGCTGGCTCAGGCCTTGTAGCAAAACAGCACGTAGGCAGTTTGCAGGTGCAAAACTGGAAAATGGCAGAGAGGCTATAGCAAAATGGTCACTGTCAAGTCACGGTAACCAACAGTTATGCATCTCATCTTCCAGCTCACAGATCCTGTCTTTAGCTACTTTTTTCCTGCTGGATAGGCTTTCCAATGAGGTTTTTACTTCACGTATTTTAGTTCTGTTTTTTCAGTTTGAAGCTTTCTTATTTCTTCTCTAAGATCATCTTGATTCTTATTTGTGGCATGTTCAGTTCATTCCATGCTTTCTTTGAGTTTCTTGAACATTCTCCACATTTCTTCTTTAACGTCCTTTTCTGAGAGTCTAAATAGGTGTTTGATATTTTTTTTTGGTCATTGGAGCTACCATCTTTGTTCTCTAAGCATGGTGGAGGTCTGTGTTGTTTCCCCATTATTGCAGTTATAGTTTAATGTTTTCTATGGCCTGTGCTGATGTTCTTTGACTAGGAAGAGTGCTTGGCCTCACAGCAAAGTAGAGTGGCTCTATGTCTTGGATTCTGTTCTCAACTCGATGCTGCCAATGTGACTTACGAGTCCCAAAGTAGCAGGGTTTGCAGCAGCAGCCTCTTGTGTCTGGGTTTCTGATTCTGCAGCTCTGGGTCCCTGCCTCTTTTTCTGCATATCACTTGGGTGCCACTGACATAGCTTCTGGGACCCAAAACCAGTTTGCAATTTTTATTGTTTTCTCTATATATATACAGCCCACAGATGAGTGGAATCATTTTGTAATTGTTCTTGTCACTCAGACTAAATTTGCCTACCATCTACATCGTGTGATTTCATCTTTTCTTACCACTAAATTGGTTTCCACTGTGTATGAAGATCACAATTTTTTGTCTACTAATCTGTTGTTGGATATCTGGGTGGTTTGCATCCTGACTATTGTGCTCAGTGCTGCAGTGAACATAGGTTTGACTCCATATTTTCAACCTATTGCTTTTATGTTTTGAAGGGAGATGCCAAGAACTAGAATTTTGAGATAATATGCTTACTTGGTTTTTATTTTATATTTCTGGTTCTATGCTTACTTTTGAGGCAGCTTACACTTTTCTCCATAGAGGCTGAATCAGATGACCCTTTACCAACTGTAAAAAGAGTCCTCTCTTGCTACATCCCTGAAAACACTTATTGTTTTTGGTCTTATTGGAAAATGCTCTTATAATTGGTGTGAAAATACATCACATTGTCACTTCCATTTGCATTTCTCTTGAACACTTTCCCATATGCCCACTGACCTATATTGGAGAATTTAAAAAAGGGAGTAAGAACCTGTGATGATTTCATTTCAGTTTGACAAATATTTAGAGAACCAGCAATGGTTAAGTGCTGAGGTACAAAGATAAATGGTAGGCTATAATGAGAAACCAGACCATGCCAACGAGAATAGCTCAAATGAAAAATGCTGTCTGTTCCACGTATGAGTAAGAATGTGGAGCAAGTGAACTCCCCATATATTACAGTACAATGTACTGGCAGAAGAGTAGAGCTGTTTTGTGGACTGGCAGTCTCTCATAGGGCTAAATTTGAAAGTGCTTCTGACCCATATAATTCCACTCCAGGTATTTTCTCTAGAGAAATGAAATCCATATTCATGATGTTTTTCTTTTCCTTGATGTTTATAGCACCTGTATTCAAAGTTGCACCCAAACTGGAAATGACCCAAAGATCCTTATCATAACAAATTGTGTAAAATCCTCACAAGGAACTAATTACTCTGCAATAAAAAGGAGCAAATTATTGTTACACAAATATTTTGGGTGAATGTCAAAGGCATTATGCTGTGTGAAAGAAAGCAGCTTCAAAAGATTACATATGGTGTGATTCTGTTTCTGTGACATCAAAATAAGAAAATTATAGTGATAGATGAAAGATCAATAGATTCCAGCAGTTAGAAACAGCTCATACCTTGTATGAGACTATTTTGAGCACCAGGTATGGTTATGATAAAAATCTACACATGTAATGACATTTAAAGAACAGTATATCCAAACGTCAGTTTCATTATATGAGAATTAAAGACATGAAAAATAAAAGTGCAAGTTTTTTTTTCTTGAGTTCATAGGTACAACTAGAGATAAACATGGCACAAATAATCAAGAGTACAGTGGGGGTACTGAAAGATTGAGCCTGATGAGACTGTAGTTACCAGCTAACATGACCTGCCACAATTTTTGTTTCTCAGGTCAACCTGATGGTGTTCAGGGCTTGCTACTAGCTCTGTACTCAGGGAACACTTCTGTTGCTTCCCAGAGGACTATATATATAGTTTTCTGGGGCTGTGTGAGCCAGGTCTAGAGGACAGAGAGAGATATGAATCAGTAGCTCTGTAGAAGTTCATGATCTCTGGAGTACTTAATAAAATTAAGGAGCTGAAGAAAGGAGACAGAGCAGATGAAGAGAGGACCATATATCATAAAGTTCTTGTGCAAAATTTGTTCTAAATATATTCAGAGACTGATGGGCATGAATCAGCAGAGAGGTGATTTGATAAAGAAGAAGGAGGCTGGAAGAATGAAATAATAGAAAGAAGTCTAATAAGGTTTAGTGTTAACTGCCAAGTTCTGGCACATGCTCTTGTAACATGTAACATTCTGAGAAGATGGCTTTCTGGGTCAGTCCATCTATCCATCCATCCATTAATCCACCCATCCATACATTCATCTAGCCATCCACCCATCCATTCATCTATCCACTTACCCACCGACCCATCCATCCATCCATTCATCCACCCATCTATCTATTCATCCATCCATTCATCCACCATCCATCCATCATTGTTCAATTAGCCTAACTTCGAACTGCGGTTCGTCCTAGGCTAGGGAGGGCAAGGCAGACGTCTTAAACCTTGTGTCACCGCTCCAGTCCCTTAAACCAATTCTTGATAATGTGCAGCAGCTTGAAATGACAAAGCCAAGGTTTTGAGTTTGACTTGGGATAACATAGATGGGCAGGTACCTAGTATTTTGGAGATAGATGATTTTAATGACACAGTCTGACTCATCATGTTTATGAACATTTAAAAGTAATTGTATGATACCACCATATTGATATGGACCCCTGTACCAAACAGTTAAAATTTCCAACTGTCCTGGCAGCCAGAAAATAAGTAAATACATGTTTTTTTCCTTTCCTGGACCCTCATTTTCTCAGTGGTCTCTTAGGAAAACATGGACATTAGAATGCTTATTCATTGTCCACATTTCATAAAGGAGTTTACTTTTCTCCCTTTTACTTTACATTTTTATTTGCCTTTTACTTACTTGTTTTGCTTCTTTGCTCATTGATTTTGTAAACAATAAGTTACACAGAAAAATCTGAGCATATAAATACTTTGCTAAGCAGGTTAATACTAACCTTTTAAAAATGTTTTCAAGTTATAACATTCAAGTTATAACATTCCCTGAGTTGAAGTCCAGTCCAAAAAGCATTTCTTTCTCAACCACTAGAGAACAGTCTTGATTTAATTATTTGATCTTGAAGTTATGTATACTTAATTTCTTAATTTACTTTATTTAAACACTGTGTTCATAATACAGTTGGTTTTTCTCCCAGATACAAAGTTACTCATGATCTAGTTTCAGTCATGCAGTGCCCAACACTCTTCACTAGTGCAAATTTCCCTCCACCAATGTACTCAATTTCCCTCTTGCACCCCTCCCTGCCTACCTGTGGGGCAGACATTTTTCTTCTCTTTCTCATTTTCACACTCCCCATTTTCTTTCTTTTTTAATTTAACATTTTAATTGAATCACTGTTAAATGCTCAGATACAAAGTTGTTTATAATTTAATTTCAGTCATACCATGTTTCAATATCTGTCCCTTCACCAGTACACATTTCCCTCTACAATGATAACAAGGACTTTTATTAATTTCAACTTGATGTGCTAATCATCCTAGGAATTGTCATAGACATGTTTATTGAGCTACACCCAAGTTAAGTCCTTTCACCTTTACAAATAAAGTGGTTCAATTTGTTTACCTGCAACAAAGAATTACTCTAATGCAACAAAAAGTTTAACTTATTTCCTTTTCCATTTGCTAATTTAGGGGATAGGACATCCCTGCTACTTTAAAAAGGCAGTATATGTCAGCAGCCATGTGTCAACATAGACTACTTGGTTATACATATTACTTGTAAAATTAAAATTATTCTCTCATGCAGACCTGTTACTGCTGCCAAATTCATTGTCTTCTGATGTCTCTTAAGTCTTAAACAATAGACCAGGGGCTCCACGAACTACTAACAATACAGATTCATATCTGTTTAAACATTTTTTTTGCAGGAAGGAACAGGGCCCATCAATTTTTGCTTCTGTTTCTGAAAGGAGACATATAGTTTTCTACTCATATACCCCTCTAATGTTTGAGACTATTATTTCAAAACATTGAACTAAAGCAGATAAAGCAAAATCTTACTAAAGCCCATGCATGTGATTGGATATTCCATTTTTACTTATTAATTTCAGAAATAAGTTTTTTGTTTTGTTTTGTTTGAAGCCATACCAGGTGGTGCTCAGGGGTTACTTCTGACTCTGCACTCAGAAGTCACTCCTAGCAGGTTCGGGAGATCATATGAGATGCTAGAACGGAATCCCAATAGGCTGTTTGTAAGGCAAATGTCCTCTCAGCTGTGCTATTGCTCAGACACTAGATAAGCTTATTTATTTTGTCCACACCCATATGTGCTTAGGGCTTACTCCTGACTATGTGCTCAGGGATCCTCTCTGGCCCAATTCAGATGATTTTATAGCGAAAATCTTATAAAAACAATGTATGCTGGAGAAGCCCACCATCTTAAACAACACTTTTATTCTTCAGAGGTACACAAGCTCCCAAGGAGGCATTAGTTTTGCTGTTCTTCCCACACAGATCAAGAAATGTAAACAATAGTAATGCTTCAAACGTGTATTTTCCTCTTGTCTGCACCATTATTTTTGGAAGACTGTTTAAGGTGAGAATTAGGGACCTTTTTTGGCTCTTTAAAAAGAAGTATATTAGTGGGTAGAAAATGGTTTCTAAACATGTTGGAATTACAGAGCAGAATGTGATTTAGATAAATCGTCCTACTG
The DNA here is from genome assembly GCF_024139225.1 of Suncus etruscus. Taxonomy (NCBI): domain Eukaryota; kingdom Metazoa; phylum Chordata; class Mammalia; order Eulipotyphla; family Soricidae; genus Suncus; species Suncus etruscus. The sequence continues at coordinate 15,175,539 of NC_064868.1, read as the reverse complement.
CCAGCTTCACTAGTTACAAAGCACGAAATCACTGTTGGAAAGGCAAAAATGTCAGAAAGAACTTCCCCAGGCTTTTCACTGTTCAGTGAAACTAGAAAGACCCATATATTTTTATTTAAGTTTAGTCACTATGGATTACAAAATTATTTATGATTAGTTTTCAGACAATGTTCCAACACCAACCCATCCTTCACCACTGTCCACTTCTCTCCACCAATGCACCCAGTTTCCCTACCACCTACCAGTCTGTCTCTACAAGCACTTTAAAAATATTTAAATACCATAGTTACAAGGTGGTTCATAATACAGTGTTTTTACCCACAATTACAAAGTTGTTCATGATTGAGTTTCAGTTATACAATATCCTACACCAGTGCACCAATGTTCCCCCACTTCCCTCCTGCCCTCTCCCACCTGAGTCTGGGGCAGACTTTTTATTTTTCTCTCTCTTCATTTTTTTTCCTTTAGACACTGAGGTTTGCACTTATGATACAGAAGGGGTATCATGCATATTACTGTATCTCCTTTCAGCACCAAGTTCTTGTCCATAGGGATCATTCCCAACTCTCACTGTCCTAGTTGTCCCTTGTCTGCTCTAACTGCATTCCCCCTGCTCTTTGTGGCAAACTTTTCACCATGGGTTGGTCATTGAAGTACATTTTAATAACTTTGGGCACTGTGACTTAAAGTATTGTTACTGATAGGATTTTGTGCATAATACTTTACTACCTTTCAGCACCCCTTACACTTCTTTTCACCATTGTTGTTGGGTTCTCGTCATTGTCCTGTTCCCTTGGCCCCTCTCCCCACCCCATGCCATGCTTACTTACATATCACTCTCTTTTTTTGACTAAAAATATTGTTTGAGAAATTGTATACACTTAAGAACAAGATTCAGGGCCAGAGCATAGCATAGCAGGGAGGGTGTGGCCAGTCTGGTTTCAAGCATCCATATGATCCCTTGAGTATTGTTAGGAGGAATTTCTGAGAGCAGAGCCAGGAATAAGGCCTAACTGTCCCTGGGTTTGGCCCCCAAACCAAAACAAACCAAAACAAAAAAAAGAACCAGGGTTCATCCATTTCTTATCACTTTATTGAAAAATATTGAGATTTTTTATTCTGTGTTTTCACATCATCAGTATCCATCACTCAAGAGGAAGTATTTTTTAAAAATAATGTATATAACTAGATATAAATGATAGTGCTAAGAAAAATATCCTGTATGTTCATCTTTTTAAACTTATCTTCCAGTTATGATTTTTATACATTCACATTTAGAGATCTATGAAATTATCTTTTGGCTTTAATACTATATCCTCATAATTTTTACCTATATTACATCTCTGAAATTCTTCTATTTCTTTTTCTGTAGCATGACTTCTAGAAAATCCTTGTAGTTCCACAGTTTACTAATCTGCTACAGAAAAAAGCTATTTTAAATTCCTTATAAATATTCATTGTTTATAGATTTCCATTTAAGAGTCTCTGGGTATGAGCATATTTGGGCCACACCAGCTGTGACTAGGACTTACTTCTTTTTTTCAGTTTTTTAAAGTCTTTTATTTATTTATTTTTAATAAAATCTTTATTTAAGCACCACGATTACACGCATGATTGTAGTTGGGTTTCAATCATAAATAGAACACTCCCCTTCACCAATGCAACATTCCCACCATCAATGCCCCCTACTTCCTCCTTCCTAACCTCTGCCTGTATTGGAGACAGGCTTTCTACTTCTCTCCCTCATCTAGATTGTCATGATAGTTGTTAGTGTGGTTATTTTCCTAACTGCACTCACCATTCTTTGTGGTGAGCTTCATATTGTGAACTGGTCATTAGGCCCTTATCTCTATTTCTCTGGACATTATTACAATAATGTAGGACTTACTTCTTGCTCTGTGTTTAGAGATTACTCCAACCTCAAGGTACTATATGTGATGCAAGTTTTTCCTTTTATACCTGGCATGACAAGGGGGCATGTCCAAGGGTCGTGTTCAGGGAGAGTGTCCAAGTTCAACTCATTACAGTGGGGTTATCCAGGGAGCGTGTCCAAGTCCAACTGCCATACATCAACATGTAGACCACTCCAAACTCAGGGGACCATATATGATACAAGGGACTGAAATGAGACTCAGAAAACTCCTTAACCTTGTACTCTCTTTATGACTCCAAGATTTTGAGAGCTTTCTGGAATATATTTGTCAATAGGGTTGACATTATTATTTTTGTATAGAAAATTTTAACACCATATTGAATCATTACTTTTTTTCACTGTTTGGTTTACGCTAATTAAATTGTTTTTTGTTTTGTTTTGTTCTTTGGGGGGGGCTTGGGTCACACCTGGCAGCGCTCAGGGGTTCCTCCTGGCTTTATGCTCAGAAATCGCTCCTGGCAGGCTCGCCGGGATTCGAACCACCGTCCTTCTGCATCTAAGGCAAACGCCCTCCCGCTGTGCTATCTCTCCTGCCCAAAATGATGTTGAAGTTCTGCATGGAGTTTGGGTTCTTTTTTTCTTATTTTTTTTTTGTGGTTTTTGGGTCACACCCGGCAGTGCTCAGGGGTTACTCCTGGCTGTCTGCTCAGAAATTGCTCCTGGCAGGCACGGGGGACCATATGGGACGCCGGGATTCAAACCGATGACCTTCTGCATGAAAGGCAAACGCCTTACCTCCATGCTATCTCTCCGGCCCCTTGGGTTCTTTTTTTGGTTTTGGGGTCACACCCAGCAGCTCTCAGGGGTTACTCCTGGCTCTACGCTCAGAAATCGCCCCTGGCAGGCTCAGGGGACCACATGGGACTCTGGGATTCGAACCACTGACCTTCTGCATGGAAGGCAAACACCTTACCTTCACGCTATCTCTCCGGCCAATACCCTGGTTAAATTTTTACTTTTTTCCCCGGTAAGTCCAGAAAATCATGAGTTACACTGATGGAAGTACTATATATGGATACATTTTATTACTAATGTTGAAATATTTTGATAATCAAATGTGTTTGATACAATAATCTTTTTAAAAATCACTTTATTTAAACAGTGTGATTTAGAAAGTTGTTTCTGACATTCAATGTTCCAACACCATTCCTACCACTAAAGTCATATTCCCTCCACAATTGTCCCCAGTTTCCCAGCCACCCAAGCCTGCTGCCTTGGCAGGCACAAAAGAATTTATGTCATATTTCTTGTGACAACGAAGTGACTAATGAGATGATAAGAAAATACTTCGGTAAAAGAAAATTTGTGGAACTTGTTTCACAATGGTTTAATGAAGTCACTGTCTGAGGGTTTATAAAGCGATTTGCTGCTAGTTAAGCATTCTGTGTGTTGCTTTCACTGAAGTTAGTTGCCTCTATGCTACTTTTCCATCTAATGTGAGATGTCAGAATTGACAAATTTGGATGAATTGTATGACAACAAATGCATCCACAAATTCCAGGAAATCCAGAATCTGTAGAAATGGGTCTATGAGCTTATATGGTAGTGGCTGTGCCATGTGCGTATGGCTGATTGGGGCTTCTGGTAGTATAGGAGAGTGAGGGAGGGTGTTATCCACTCTGAAAAATTTTCCAGAGTTTTCTGTCCCCAAACCGGTTGTCCATTATTCTTAATTGATAGTAAATTTTCTAATTGTTTTTCTTTCTAACATACTTTCTTCTCAAATATATTGCCAGATTTTGGAATTGCATCTCCAAATTCTCTCACATATGCCAGTATCTCAGAATAAATGTGTGTTTAATTAAGTTAAATACAGAAAAGTTATCTTCATTAATAATGCCATAAATGTAAAATTCATTTCTCAGCATACATTACATTCTTCCATTCAGTTGGTAGGTGTGTTTCTTTACAGTTCTTTCAAGTACAAAAAAATCTTTACTGCATCTGTTAAGACTAGATCATGTGTGATCAACTAATAATTGCTATATGAAAACCTACCACCAAAATATATGGCTTAAAACAAAGATACATTGTTCTGATAATCCAGTGAATTAAGATCAAGACGGTGGTTCATCTACTATATGAGACTTCAGGTCTTGACTATTGCCATTTGTGTAGTTGCATAAAGAAGGAAGATCTGCTTGGACCAAAAAGTCCAAGATGGCTTCTGGAAGTCGCATTTATATCTTGATTCTAGTGCCTGGTATGAATAGGGTCTCTCTGAAATAGTCCCTCTTTTCTAATTCAACAATCTAACATGAACTTTCTTTCATTAAATCTGGGTTTCAAGAAGACAAAAAGGAAACTGCTAGCTTCCTAAGAAATTAGATGTCTAGACCTAGATGTCACACAGTTTTACTTCTGTCACATTCTCTTGGTCTAAACAAGTTTCAGAGCAAACCAGATTCAGGAAAATGAACTCCACCTCTTGATGAGAGGAGCTTGAGTTACATGGTAGAAGAATATGTTGTATGGGACAAACTGGTGGCAGACGTCTTTGCAAATACTCTGGCAAAATATGCTAGGATGAAAAGATACATTACAATTTTTGCAACTGAGAAGGCCATAGTCTAGTAACGTGAAGTGATTTACCCTCCCTAGTACAGCTGATTTCCTATACTGCAGTGTGATTCCTGGACCCATGGCATCAAAACTAATTGGAATCTCAGAAATGGAGACTGAGACCACTGCATATCTACTGAGCCCAAATCTACCTTTACTCGTTTACCAGGGGTCTTATAATGTACATACATTATCATATGTTGAGAAACTCAACTGGTATTACTTTCAAAACTGAGGCAGAAGACCTGCCTGCCACTTATAAGAGTGTTTTAAAACTGAATTTCACTTAATTTCATTTCCAATTCTATAAATAATGGTTTCTCATGGATGTTATTTTGATACCATGCACAAGAAAAGTGTTTTGCAAGCAGGTACTTGACTAAGCATGTATAAGACTTAGTTTTACTTAACATTTGTTATTTTCTTTTCATTCCCTCCCCTTAGCACTTTCCAGTTATTGCTGAATTTAATAACTACCCCTCATAACAACCATGAGGGGTAATTATTAGAATTTCCAGTTTGCAAAAGAGAAATTTGATGCTCAGAGTCTTACACTTGTACATGGCAAACAGACTAGAATTCCAGCCTAGAATTTTCTGACTCTCAACTCTACTTTCTTAATTATGGGGCTGTGTGCACTGATATTTGCCATGTGGTAGCAGTGAAGGGGACTAAATGTTTGGAAGGGGGGATCATCAGAGGGGAGATGCAGCATGTGGCTGTCTTGGGAAGCTATCACTTTTCTCCTGATGCTTCTCACTCCCACCTTGCCAAAGTGAAGAGGTTGGAAGAGACATCTGACAGATGGCACAGCCCCATTCTTCTGCATGTATGCTATGCCCCGTGCCTGGGCACTCAGCTGCTTGACACAGACCTTGCCAGTTGGGCAGCTGCCTCTTGAGCTGTCTCCAAGGCGCTTCTGCTCAGAGAGTGTAGTCAAGCATTTTCTCTGCTTTCCCTTTTATATGATTTCTCCATGCACTCCTTAGGTTACATCCTGAGGCACTTTGGGCTCTGACTGGAAGTCAAGGGCAGATGTGAAGCTGTAAATAACATGTGGACAAAGCTTATCCCAAAGTGGGTGAGCCAAGGAAGGAGCGGGGATTGTCTCCTCCAGGATTCCCACTTCAGGGAGAGCTCAGAGCTGCCAGAGTTCCCTTGCCACAGCTGTGCATGGGAAGGAAAGGCAATTTCTTCCATGCTGTTTCCTTTCCAGGTATAAGAGAGGAATGAGGAATGAAGAGCAAGTGCAAGCAAGGGCAACTTCTTTTCATAGATCCAGGATCTGTGGGAAAGAGAGGCCTAGATAGCAATGCCAGGATCATTCTTCATTGAGGTAAAAGGAGAATATTTATGTTTGTGTCAGCCCCACTTTTTTTTTATGTCTTATACTTCATGATTTATACTGGAGATGCAAACAATGGATATTTAACACTAAATATGCCAGGTCAGTCACAGAAGTTACTCTCTGCATTACAATCTGTGCATTGTCACTTTCTCTGCCTAAATGACTTGATATTGAGAGACATCAAGGTTTTAATTAGGAAACCAGGAATAATAATTTTAATCTCGGGGCCGGCGAGGTGGCGCTAGTGGTAAGGTGTCTGCCTTGCAAGCACTAGCCAAGGAAGGACCACGGTTTGATCCCCCGGCGTCCCATATGGTCCCCCCAAGCCAGGGCCAATTTCTGAGCGCTTAGCCAGGAGTAACCTCTGAGCATCAAACGGGTGTAGCCCCTCCCAAAAAAAAACCCAAAATAATAATTTTAATCTCACTGGTTTGCAGTGCAGAATGAATAAAAAGTACAAGAGGGAATTATGTAGTTCAATAGATGACATTAATACAAACTGAATAAACGTTCCTTAGTAATGATAACCTTTTGTGAGGTCAACTGTCCTCTGTTGTCTAGCATCATATTGCTGCTCCCAGAAGTTTTCCTGGCCAACATAGTCATTAGTTATATGATGAGTGAATTCTTGAAAAAAAAAAGAGAAAATAATCTAACAGCTGTCTTGTACTTGAGTACAGGACAATTTGGTTTTAAGTACAGTGAGTTGACACACACACATATAAAGGAATAGACAGAGATCTTATTGATGTCTTTTAGTTGGCCAGAAATTATACTTTTTGGAGGCAGCTAATATCTTTCCTCCTTCCTTGATTTCTCCCTCCTCCTCTTTCTCCCTCCTATTTCATCCTTCCTTCCCTCTTGTTGTATCTTCTTCCTTGGATAATAAGAATCGTGTACTTGCTTATGGAACACATTCAGTAAATCATGGTGTTTTAATAGCAACACCAGTTGGTATTTGGAATCACTTAATAATAATCAAGTATTATTTATAGTGGGACCATAATACACACTGCAGGGTTTTAGCAGTACCCATGAGCACCCACCTTCTACATGCCAGTAACAACTCCAGCTTGTAATAACAAAAAAGACCCCAGACATCCCAAATTGTGCCCAGGAGGACAAAATTGCTTCTTGTTGAGTTCCAGTTGGAACAGACTGAAATGTTAGTAAAGGGTTGTGGGGGCTAAATGCCAAGATAAAATATTTAGAGCATTAATGAAACCTTTTAGGAAAAAAGAATGAATGCAGAGAAAATCATTACCCTGGAGAGCAGAAAATATTTTGTCAGGTAGGGGGAGAAGGAAATGAGGATAAAAGGTCGTGAGTTTAGCTGTAACAACAAAGAATGACCTTTAAAAACCAACCCCCAAATTTCAGAACTTCAAAATTTGGCAGTTTCTGGAAAACAGAGCAGGAAGGCATCCTGCGTAATGTTGCTGATGGAATATTGCAGAGCCAGATGGAAATGGGCTCAGTGCTTTCAACGCACAAGCTCATTGACATTATGTTGATATGGGGAAAGTTTTCCATTAGTTCTTACTTAGGTTTATGTGCCATGTTCTAATTATGATGGGGAGAGCTGCATCTCATCAGATTGTTTTCTTTTTCCAACTCCGTCAGTGTTCACTGTTCAGTTTTATCTTTATTTTTTATTTGTTTGTTTTGCGGCTACATCCAGTGGTGCTCAGAGGTTACTCCTGACTTTATACTCAGGATTCACTTCTGATGGGCTTGGGGAACCATATGGGATGCTGGGGATCGAAGCTGGGTTGGCTACATGCAAGACAAGCTTACTCACTACTTGCTGTACAATCTCTTGACACCATCAAACAGTTTTAGTTTCTAAGCATGTTATCTTTATGCTTTTGATCAGAACTTCTTAAACTTTGCTTTGCAGCCCCTTTTTTCTGAGTTTTTATGTTTGGTTTTTGAGCTACACCTGGAAGTGCTCAGTGGTTACTCCTGGTTCTATATTCAGGAATTCCTTCTGGCATTGCACATGGTACCTTATGGGATGCTGGAGATTGTACCCAGGTTAGCCACATGCAAGGCTAATGTTCTACTCGCTGTATTATTGCTCCAGCCCTTCTTGCATATTTTTAAGATTGAGAATTCAAACTTAGCTATATTAGTCACTTTTCCCCAGTGTTCTTTCCTTAGTTTTCCACCCACTGAAGTAAAATTAAAGTTGTAAGAGGCCAAGGTGATATTATTAATCATTGTTTAGTTCTTGTCGAGTGACCATTAGCACTGACATAGGTTCTGGCTGAGTCCTTTTAAAAATTGTTATTATAGTTTAGGTAGCCTGTTTCCAATAGTGTTAACAATTATAGTTTTGATGTTTAAGGTTTCTGAACCTTTATCAGCATCACGATGTCTAAGGCTTTCCCCCACTTTTTTTGTTTGTTTTGTTTTGTTTTGTTTTCTGGGCCACACCCGTTTGATACTCAAGGGTTACTCCTGGCTAAGTGCTCAGAAATCCCCCTGGCTTGGGGGGACCATATGGGATGCCGGGGGATTGAACCGAGGTCTGTTCCTTGGCTAGTGCTTGCAAGGCAGGCACCTTACCTCTAGCACCACCTCACCGGCCCCTTCTCCCACTTCTAATCCATTTCTTTCTCCATTCCTTTTCCAAGAACTTAACCCACTGTTTAGCAATCTTAGTTTTTAAATTAAATTTTTATTTAAGCCTCATGAATTAGAAGGTTATTCATATCCAGGATCTAGACACACTATGTTCCAGCACCAAACCCTCCATCAGGGTTCCCATCTCTGCCTCCCATCTCCAGTCTCCAACCTTGACAGCCACACTTTTTTAATTCTATTTATTTAAAGAAAATGTATCACATAGTTGATATGTGATACATGTTAGTATAGTTGAGCATAATACATTTGTTTCAGGATGACAGAAATTGAAGTTATTAAAAAATAAAGAGAAAATTGAGAATTTAATAAAATGGAAAAAGAAGAGGAAAGTTCATCAGCAGTTATATTTGTGAAATTATTGTATCACCAATAAGTTCGTTAATACAATAGCCAAAGGTTTAGTATGCTCCTTATATTTTTTAGAGATAGGAGATACACTAAAAAAGATGGCAGTTGTTGTTTGCATAGACACAGAAAAACATGGAAAAAAATTGAAAAGGAAAACCTTTGGCCTTAAAAACAGGGAGATTTTACCCCTGAAGTATTTTGGCATAAGATTGACTTTAGGCTCCAGGCATATTAGGTTTTTCATCCACTTACTCCTACTGTGGTCCCAGTAACAGCTCTTCAGCATCACAATTGTTGCTGTCAGGTTTCTGTGATTATAGATGCTGGTTTCTGTACAGGTCCTATGTCGAAGTCCAGGTAGTGTGTAGTGTCTTCAGGTTTCATCTCACCATTGCAGAGAATCCTGCCCTATAAGCAGACTGTTGACAGCCACACTTTTTATTTTGCTTGGTGATGTTTGAATCTCTTGTATTCAGTGTTGTTGGCTTTGTGGTTTGGATATTGAGCTCTATCACTCTTCTAGACCATTGAGGTATATGAATTCTCTTCATCTATGTGTCCTATTACTTTCCTATATTTTCTTCATTCCTTTATTTCTTTCCTTCTTTTTCCTTTTGCTCACTATATTATGGGGCAAAGGATGAGTTAAGGATCCTCTGGTAATCTCAATTTTGTAATCAAAGTCTAGCTGATTTTGACCTGGTCAGAGTCTGGCCTGAGAACTGAGTTGCTGAGCTAGTCTTAAGCAGGTATTTCTCAAATCAGAAAAAACCATCACGTGGGCATCTTGTTCAAGTGTAGGTGCTGGTTCCATAGGTCTAGGAGGATGGGGCCAAACACTCCATTTCTACCCAGCTCTTGGGGTATGGCCAAATCTTTGTTTCTATTTCAGACCTCACTTGAGGAATGAGGATGTAATTTCTTTCTAGTTGAAAGTTTGGAAGCTGCTAAAGTTAAAATGTGAGTTAACCTGGGTAACATTACCCATATTTACCTCACCTTGCTTTCCTCAGAACCACTGATAATTACATTCAATTTTTGTACTTTTATTTAAAAAATTAATTTAGTGGGGACAGAGCAATAGCACAACGGTCGGGCATTTGTCTTAAATGTGGCTGACCCAGACCGACCTGTGTTCAATCCCCAGCGTCCCATGTGGTCCCCTGAGCCAGGAATGATTTCTGAGTACAGAGCCAGGAATAACCCCTGAGTGTCAACACGTGTGCCCCCCCCAAAAAAAAACAAAATAAATTTAGTTAGGGGTTGGAGTGATAGCATAGCAGGTAGGACATTTACGTTGCAAGTAGCTGACTCAGATTCCATGACATCCTATATGGTTTCCCAAGCCTACCAGGAGTGATATCTGAGCACAGAATGACGAGTAACCCCTGAATGCTCCCAAGCAAGGTTTCCAACACAAAACAAGCCAAAATTTAGTAAAATTAATTTATTTTTAATATTTTAAAACAGATATGGGGGCCTGAGCAATAGCACAGTAGTAGGGCATTTGCCTTGCATGCGGCCAACCCAGGATGAACCTGGGTTCTGTAGTATAAAATAATAAAGAGGCTCTTTGGATGGGCTTGGATGGAGGTGGACGGTGATGGAGGCCTTTCAGCCCAGGCCCCTCCAGTCAGCAGGTCAGCAGGTTCAGGTAGAGGCGAGGAAATCATCCACAGACAGATTCCAAGAAATATCAGCTTTATTCCGGCCCTGGCCAACATGTGTGGCCTACCATAACCATTTACACTGGATGTGGCCCAAAAACCAAAAAAAAAACAACCCCAAAACAAGGACATGGAATGACTGAAACTCAATTATGAATACCTTCGGTACTATATCTCATGGTGATTCAATGAATGAATTTATTTATAAATAAAAAGAAGAGAAAAATATGCCATCATGATTTAGTAATAATAGAGTTTCAGGCATACAATTTTCCAACACCAATCCTACCATCAATGTTAGTCACCAATTCTCTCAAGTTTTCCCCCTCCACCTTGACTTCTGACTAGGCATATTTTAATATTATTTATAATTTTGATTTCACTTTAACACTGCTAATGTGTCCAGTGATCCTGCCCCTTTTCCCTGTGTCTGCCTCGTCATACTCCCCCTTTCCATTTCTCACCTTCTCACCTTCTGACCCTTTTATTTCTATAATCTAGGATCAAGAATTTGCTCACCTTTGGACTTTGAATCCCTTTGTCTTGTTATTCTATATCCACAGATGAGTGACATCATCTGTTATTTGAGCTTTTTCTGAATTACTTTATTTAAAACTATATTCTATAATTCCATCCCAGTCACAGTGAATTGCATGATTTCATCCTTTTTTGTAGCTGCATTGTATTTAATTGTATTAACATACCACACCTTCATTATTCATTCATGTGCTCTTGGACACCTGGGTTGATAACAGGTCCTACCTAAGTACTATGATAAAGAGAAGTATACAAATATCCTTTTGAATGCATATTTTTGGGTAGATATAGATAAGTAAAATTTCTGGTTTGTATTACAGTTCTATGTTTTTGTTGCTATTTATTTGTTTTGGGTTTTTTTTTTTTTGGTTTGGTTAGGTTTGATTTTTTTGGGCCATACCCGGTTGACGCTCAGGGATTACTCCTGGCCATGTGCTTAGAAATTGCTCCTGGTTTGGGGGACCATATGGGACGCCAGGGCATTAAACTGTGGTCCATTCTCGGTCAGTCATATGTAAGGAAAATGGCCTACTGCTGCACCACCACTCCAGCCCTTACAGCTCTATTTTTAAATATTTTAGAAATGAAATCTCCACGCTGTTTTCTACTGGACTTAAACTGGACAACATCTAGTGGACACAACAGTGGGCAAGAATTCCCCTTTTTAGAACATCCTTTTGAACACAATTTGTTTCAAGTCTTGCTGATCATTATTACTGGTATGAGGTAGTATTTCATAGTTGTCTTTATTTTCTTTTGGGGGGCACACATAGCAGTGTAATGAACGACTTTCACTCTGGTATAGAGACCATCTCAAGGTTTTGAGCAAAGACTGAAAGATATGGCTGCCAAGAATCAGTTCTACAGAGGAAGAGTGCGAGTAAAGGAGAATTGGCAGCTAGGTAGTGCCACTTGTTTAGATGGTCCTCAATGCTTTCTTACACTTGCTACATAAAGACTATTCCATATTTATTCTATTATTCACAGCCAAGGACACACTCTTCTTTCCCCTTCTCTTCGTCCCTCTCAAATACCCTTCAATTTGAAACATACTCCAGAGCCTTGCTGTAGTCCTTGGACCAGCAACAAAAGCCTCATATAGGAGGAGTTGGAGCGACACTATCATTAATCCAGGCGAGAGACTCTGGACGAGTCAGACAAGATTGAAAGTCAGAGGCAGAAAGAAGTTGGATGGTGGAAATTACTTGAAAGAGGATGCAACAAGCTTTTGAACCAATTACATATGTGGATTGTTAGAGTAAAGGTGCCTCCGAGTTGGAGCCTGTGTGGGCTGAAAGATAGCTTTGAGATAGAAAAGACTGTTTTGGGGGTCTGAATAAGGGCTTAAAAGTTGTTTGGCAAACTCAGCTCTCTGCACTGATCATAGAATCTACCTTCCTTAAAGACAGAAATTACGATTGCTCAATAGCTTCATAAAAACTACAAAATAGATTTTCCATCAAAGCCGATTTCCAGAGCTCTTGAGAAATGCAGGAAGTCTGAACGATCAATTTGCAGGGCATTTTGCGTGATGTCGCAGCTAATGTCTAAACAGTGTATACTCTTCTCTGTGTCATCCTTATTTTTCATGCCTAAACACCACCTGGGTGAATGAAAATATATTTCCTTCCTTCTGGGGCATGATGGTTGACTGTAGCAAGAGGAATGCTGCAAAATTAATTGGCTGGTAAAGGAGAAAATAGTCTAAAAGTTGACTGTAGAGTAAACTAACATCAATCCTAATCTTATTTTTACTTTTTGTGATTTAGGAGTGATTTTGACAATGCAGCTGACACTGTACTGCCAAACTCCCTTTTATTTATTTGCTTGATTCGTGTTTTTATTGTCTCTCGCTTGACCTTTTTGCTCATTCTTTTCATGAGAATTGAGTATTAAAGTTTAAATTATTGATAATATGACATATAAATGTTTAGTTTTTTATCAGTGAGTTAAAATACCTGTCTTTTTATGCTTTTTGAAAGTAAGTATACTTTCACTCGATAATTATGTGAAATATTTTTGTGGTGGCTACTAGGTCATGTACCATATTTTGTATCAATTTTTGTAGCAGCACAGTCCCAAAGGGACAGTGTCACTTTTCTTCAATTTGTTATTCAGTCTGCATGGCATCAACCTTTACTAAACTATTTACTGCTATAACCAGAGCCCCAAAATGATAGAAAAGTATTCAAAATTATCCAAATATATGATTTTTGGAAACTATTTGTGATGTAAAGGCTCAAGCTTCCTAACAATCTTCAGGTATATTTCAGGTCTTTTAGGAATTGAACTCATTGTCTTTCCTTTTCATCTCATTATAACCACTTCTATATGAAATATATTATAATCTGACAAATTGAAAAATTACCATCCAATGAAATTCATTATTTTATCTTAGAAGAAAATTAATTAGGAGGAAACCATTCTGTGATTGTTCATTCTTGATATGAGAATTTCTCTTAGAGTGCAATGAGGAGGAAAATGATAGTGGTCTTTCTAACTTCTCACTACACTAGAAGAGAGGATACTCAAAAGCAGTGCTTCTCAATTATTTTCTGTCATGCCCCCCAGAAAGAAGAAAACATTTTTTGAGCCCCCAGTGCGACTGTAAATAATATCTTTATTAAAAAACTTTAACCTGCAAAAATATATATAAAATAGTTTGAGCTGAGTTTTTTAATCAGAGGTGATGTCTGGATTAATGGCTACAATGAGCACGTTTTGCAATGCATAGCTTTTCGAAGTGGGGTTTGAAGCAGGACACAGAGACTCTCAGGTCCTGAGATATACAGAGACAAGCAGGGGGCTTAGCTAGTTATGATAGTGTTTGCCGAGGTCAAACGCTCCCCCCTTTACGGAGCCTCGCGCCCCCCCCCTGGAGGGCTCACCCCATTATTTGAGAACCACTGCAAAAAGAAGACGGATGGCTGAGAAAACTACAAAGGTGATGGCCAGGAGTCAAGTTAGGTGATTATTGCAATAAAGCAGGGGGTGATGGGAAGGCTCAGGCCACTGGGTTGTCTGTAGAACTTATAGATTCTGGATATAATATAAATATAGGGCTAACAGAAATTGCTGATAAGACAAATATATGAAATACTGCCAGATAGCTCCAGGTCTGGTGCGTGAATAACGGGAAAAGTGTACTAGATGAAAGAGTGATCTTGGTTGTATATAGGAAGGAAAGGAGACAAAATTGCAAAGAATAAAGTGATATTGAGTTGGAGATGACGCCATTTTTATTTTGCTTATAATTGTTGATCGTGATTACTAATTACATAATTAGAGACAATCTTGGGCATTTTTTAAATTTTTCTATTAAATAAATACTAGGAAATAAAAGTAGTGTGTTATACACAGACTTCAATCCAACAATAGGATATGATGCCTTAATTTTTTGCTTCTTGTTAGTTTTGGGGCTACACACAGAAGTCTTCAGGGCTTAATACTGACTCTGAGCTGAGGGATCACTCCTGACAGGGCTTGGGGACAGATGGACTACAAAGGATTAAACACAGATCATCTGTGTGCAAGGCAAGTGCCCTACCTACTGTACTATTGCTCTGGCCCTGCCCTAGATTTGTTTGTTTGTTTGTTTGTTTTAGGCCACACCCAGTGGTGCTCAGGGTTACTCCTGGCTCAGCACTCAGAAATCACTCCTGCTCAGGGGACCATATGGGGTGCTGGAGATAGAACCTGCATCCGTCCTGGGTCAGCAGTGGCAAGGCAAACATCCTACCACTGTGCTACTACTCTGGCCCCTCTGCTTTAGATTTTTAAAACAATAACATTTTCAATTTTATGTTAATATTACATTTTATTGAAAACACACATCAGAACATCAAAACAGTCATTGCAACTATAAAATAAATGTTTTATTTACATAAAATAAATAAATAAGCCACACAGAATCTCACTTTTGGATTTGTATTGCCCTCTTTCTTTTGGGGTGGGGGGCGTAGGGCTACTCCCAACAGCATTCACTTAGACATTGCTCCTGGCAGGTCAGGGAATACTGAGGATTGAACTTGGGTCCATCCCAGGTCAGCCACTTGCAAGGCAAATGCCCTATTGCCTTTGACCCTACCCTATTGGCCCTGCTTTTCTACCATTTAAGCTCAAATCACAATTCCATTTTGTTCAAGTTATATCTTTTAAATTCCTGATTTCCTGTTTGAAGTCAAGACATTTTTAAATTATAAATTTTAAAGTCATATATGAGCTATATCAGAAACCCAACTACTTGGATCATAGTTGCAAATTTAGATTCTATCTTCTCTAGCCAAAATTCCACGGAAATTTCTCCTTGAAGCCCTCCATCTTGTCTTTTTAAAAAATCATTTCTATTTTTGGTCTTCTATGCTATTTAAGTCTTAACATGTCAGCTCTTTTGAATCTAATTTTGAGAATCTTAAATAAAACATTAGAATAATTGCTGATTTATTTTGAAGTGGTCACACTTATATTCTTTGTTTTTCTCCTTCAACTGGATGGGTACAATGGTTTTATAAAATATCATTTTAATTTTTATGGTGTACATTTCAAGAAAATAATCCCCCAGTATGATAGGTACACTTGATAATAAGATGGCTCGCTTCAATTCTCAAATTATTTGAAATTTTGCCACTCAGTTCAAGGTTTATCTCTTTCATCAAATCTTGTTTACTTATTAATTTTTATTTAATTAAAAATCATGATTACAATGTTATTGATAGTTGAGTTTTATGCATATTTCAACATCAATCCCAATACCAATGTTAATTTCCCTCCACTATTGCTCCTATACTCCATTACCCCCCAACCTCATGCACCCCTGCCATCTTGATAGGCACTTAACAATGTTTGGTGGTTGCAGCTTAAATCTCAGGTTTCCAGTGCCATTAAGTCTGTGTTTTCCCACTTCACCAGTATCACTGAATCCCTGGCCCCTTTACTTCCTCCATTACTTTCCTTTATTATCTTCTTGCTGCCCCCTTGATTTCTCTATTTGTCCTTTTCCTTAAACTCTGAAGTTAAGGATGAACTAGGCATCCCATTTAGTACATTACATTTCCTCATCTAATCATTCTGGATCCTTGACTTTTTTCATTGAAAGAATTTCATGGTTAAAAATTTGGATTCAAGGGGCCGGTGAGGTGGCACTAGAGGTAAGGTGTCTGCCTTGCCAGCACTAGCCAAGGAAGGACTGTGGTTCAATCCCCCCGTGTCCCATATAGTCCCTCCAAGCCAGGGGCAATTTCTGAGCGCTTAGCCAGGAGTAACCCCTGAGCATCAAATGGGTGTGGCCCGAAAAACCAAAAAAAAATTTTGGATTCAAGAACGTCAAGTGTCTGATTTGGGTTTTAAATTTAGCATTCAGTTCTGTCTTACCAACCACAAATCGAGTGGTTTTACGCAATTAGCTAAAACCAATATTGAGTTTCCTGTCTTGGTCCTTTTACCCTTCTCAGGAAGCAAGTCAGAATTGACTCTGCATCAGCCTTGACCTCCAAGAACCACTGGAGGTCAAGATTCATCAGCCATCTTTTAGGAGCTCAACAGTAATCAGACAGCAATGACAGAGCATATTTGATTCTGTGATTGTGTTTTCACTTTAATGTTGAGACTCAGAAGTCTTGATCTTGTCCAAGAAACTGTTAGACCTTTATAATAAGATTTTTTTTAAATATAGAGCATTATTGGGGCCTGAGCAATAGCACAGCAATAGGGCCTTTGCTTTGCACGCAGCTGAACCAGGACAGACCTGGGTTGGATTTCCAACTTTCCATATATACTCCTAGCCTGGAGCGATTTCGGAGGGCATAGCTAGGAGTAACTATGAGAATCACCAAGTGTGGCTTCAAAATAAAAGAAAAAAATAAAGCATTATTGACATAAATCTGTTTTATTGATCACAAAATAAATCCAAATTGCAAGACTGCTTTAATGAGAATGGTAGTGCTATTCCCTAGTAGTGTTCAGGGACCTGGAACTCAATTCTTGGCAATATTCTGCCCTGTGGTAGGGCTTTGATGGTTTGATGCTTGGGCTTTAATATCCAACACTGCTTGAACTCAGGGGTGTAGGGGCCACCAGAGTTAGAACCAAGTATTGTTGGTTTAGAAAATGCATTTGGGGGGCTCTAAATCAAGGCTCAGTCATGCAGAGAATATAATATACCCTTTCAGCTCTCTCTCAGGCAACAAAACTGATTTTTCTATTAATTTTTTTTGGCAGACAGCATTATTTGTATTCATGATCACAGTTCTCCTTTCTTATTTTTATCAGAAATTCATATTTATGTCAAGAATAATATGCACAGACTAGGAGATAAATTCAAACTAGTGGTCTAAAGAAGCACTTGGTAGTCACATTTCCCTTGGACCAAATACAGCCTTTCCGAACTCCCTACAAATGAGGTGAACATATTACTTTTGCCAATGAGACATAATGGTGAGACTGCTGAGGGATACTCTGGAAATATTTTACGCCTGACAAAGCATTTAAATGGATAGCACTTCTGTACTGTGCTTATCCCTTGAAGGTGGTGATCAGACTTGATGTATGGATTCTTAGCATCTTGTAACCATGAGGTCACATAAGAAGGCATCAAAAGAAAAAAAAACTCATTTCCTACTTTTGAAATACTAACATATATTCGCTGTTAATATTGTTAATAACTTCATTTTTATTAAGAAGTATTATGATTTGGCTTCTATTTAGTTCAGACAAGCATTTCCATGTTTTATTTTGTAGAAAAAAAGCATTATTTACAAAAAAAGATCCTCATGGTAGTCAACTATTAGTTCTAATCTTAGACCACTTATATTTGCTTTTTGGAATGTGGGACATAGCAGTGGTACTCAGGGGACCAATTGTTTTGATAATTCCAATACAACTTAGTTATTATTATTTTGTGCTTACTAAGGGGACAGACAAGCTTCAAGGTAGTTGGGAATCTGGGGACAATGATGGTGGAGGGAATGTTAACACTGGTAGTGGGATTGATGTTGGAATGTTGAATGAAAGAAACATCTATATTAGGAGCAATTTTGTAAACCACTTTGTTTAAATAAATTAATACAATCTAAAAAATAAATTCAACGACTACATAGATCTTCTCTGAGTCAGCACAATCTCTCTAGTAGCCAGAGGTGTATATCAGATATTTTCCACCCCTCTATTACTCTATATTTTCATGAATAAATACATCTCAATTTTTGTTTGTTTTTATTTTTTATTTTTGGTATTTGGTTCACACCCGGTGATGCTCAGGGATTACTCCTGGCTATGCGCTCAGAAATCGCTCCTGGTTTACGGGACCATATGGGACCCCGGGGGATGGAACCATGGTCTGTCCTAGGTCAGCTGCGTACAAGGCAAACGCCCTACCGCTGTGCCACTGCTCTGGCCCCTGTATTTAGTATGTTTTAAGAGCCAGGGCTTGGAGACCAGATTAGGTAGAGTAAGGAAGGAGAGTTGGACAAATTTCTGGGTTGGACTGCAACAGGCAGAAAACAGTGTGCACACAAAAGCAATCCTCTTTCTCCTTACCATTGTACTTACCATTGTTACAGTAGCATTAACATTTATGATATTAATTTACAAAAGTACTGCACCCCAAAGCCATCAACGTGCTTATGAGCCTCTACCAGTGTACCTAGATTCAGTGTCATTTTTCTTTTCTTTCTTCCCCCACTTTTTTAATCAATCAATTTTGTAATAAAAGGCCAAGACTTTGTCATAGTTTGGTGTAGTATATTTGATGTAGTATATATATATATATATATATATATATATATATATATATATATATATATATATATATATATACATTCTCTCTATATTCCATAGATGAGTGGGATTTATCTGGTATCAGTCCTCCTTTTGACTTACTTTGCTTAACTTGATGCCCTCCATTTTTTTCCTTGTTACTTCAAATGGCATGATATCAACATTTCTTCCTGCTGCATCGTATTCCAATGTATATAATATACAATTTTTTACCCATTCATTTTGTCATCTACCCTCAAACACAAAACGTTAATTCAAAATGAAACTCTTTTTGAGAACAGAGATCTTGAGGAAAAGAGTTTAAATCCCGTTGATTTACAAGTGCTATTGAGCCAGAAGATATATAAGGCATGAAAATAAGTGATATGATCTCAAGAGGTCCCACAGCAAAATTTGACAGAAAATATATGATGAACAAGCAAGACCTACACACCTTTTCTCCTTAGGCTTTGTTGGTAGCTGGAGGACAGAATACTAGCTCTAGCTCTGTGGGTTGAGTGGGTTGGCTAATTATCAGGGAGAGTTGACCAGTACAGAGAAACAGGAATATCTGATGGACTTCTTCAACTGTGCAGGCTAGTTAGACTTATTCAGAATTCACCAAATGGGAAATCTATGTCTCTTTATGTCTTTGGCTGAATGTCAGGGGGAAAGTTGGTTTCTCTAAGCCACTTTTAATCTCTTCTTCCTTTCTTTTATTTTTGAAAGCGTTAAAAAAATCACTGAATTAAAAAAAAATCGGGCAGCATCCCAACTCATTAATAGACTGGGCCCCATCCCCTCCAGTCCTCTTTCTGATTCTTTGATGCTTAGGTTGAGCGTTTTTTCTAACCATGTTGAACTCACATTGTCACACATAGCTTAGCTTTAGTATATTTCTCTCAGAAATGAAATGTCATTGTTAACACAGGACAAATTGTATTTTCCTCTTCTCTGAAATCAAAAGAGACAGTTTACCAAAATGATATCTTCCTCTCTGTCTTCTGTGTAAATTACTGACACAATGAACAGACCTTTTAGTTTGCTAGTACACTTTCAGGTTAGATAGAAAATGACTTGTCTGGATAATCACACATAAAAGAAATATAAAAGCTCCAATTCCTCCAAGGACACTACTTGACAGATGAGTTCATTGCCCAATAAGCTAGTGAACTTACCTTGACTTATGGAGGAAAATAATTCTATTTTTACAGGATGACAAAACGAGATTTGGGAGATCTACCTGCAGGTTTTCTTTCTTTTTTCTTTTCATTCAATAGGCAGCTGTACAGAGCTCTATCACTTCCCATACTTTTTTCATATTGAAGCATGCTATTGTCTTATCGCAACTGTGAGACGTGGCAACAAATTGCTTATTTTATGAAGTTTCTAGCAGGAAAAATGAGATTATTTAAAAAGGTGACAGTTCTGCTAGAAAATAGCAAAAATGGGAAGAGAATATATGGATTACCTGTTCTTCTCCAGGGATGAAACTGGGTACTGTAGTTTTATTAATTCATTTAATTTATTTATTTCTGAGTTCTTACAATGACAACATTTTAAAAAAGGATCTTTGGGGACCTGGGTGATAGTACAGTGAGTAAGGCACTTGCCTTGCAGTAGCTAACCTAGGTTCTATTCCCGGCATCCCATATTGTACCCAGAGCCTGACAGGAGTGATTGCTGAGTGCAGAGATAGGAGCACTGCCATCTGTGGCCAACCCCCTACTCACAAAAACATGCCCTCTAACACTCCATGCTAAGAAGCTTGTCAGAAACAGTGGGGGGAATGCAGTTAGAGCAAAGATGAGACCGCTGTGACAATAATTGGAAATGATGACTCCGGACAAGAAATAGATGCTGAAAGGGAATAAGTGAAATGCACGATACTCCTTGAGTAACAATACTGCAAACCACAGTGTCTAGAATGAGTAAAAGGAAGGAAAGATGGAGAGAAAGAGAGATAGAGAAGAAAAATATCTGCTACAGAAGCAGAAAGGGTTCAGAAGGGTGAGATGGAAACTGGGGACATTGGCTGTGAGAAATGCTCATTAGTGAAGGCATGGATATTGGACATTAATGTGACTGAAACTCAATAATAAACAGATTTGTAACTGAGTAGCTGACAGTGATTCAACCAAAGAATTCATTTTATTAAATAAAAGAAAGCCACTCCTTCTCTTGCAGTGGCTATGTTGGGTTTGCACACTGTACAGAGGGGGCACACTCTTAATTCTGGTGTTCATGCACCTTGTGTTTGTAGAGCTCAGTGGGGGTTGCTGTGGTGCTTATACAAATCCTTGTAGGGTATCAAGTTTCCTTGCCAGGGTGCTCACACATTCCTATAATTGTTGAGCTTGCTGGGGGGGGGGGGGAGGGTTCCGCTTTTGTTCAGTGCTC
This sequence comes from Suncus etruscus, assembly GCF_024139225.1. NCBI lineage: Eukaryota > Metazoa > Chordata > Mammalia > Eulipotyphla > Soricidae > Suncus > Suncus etruscus. The sequence goes on along the minus strand of NC_064868.1, from coordinate 15,154,343 downwards.
ATGAACGCCTGATTGTGGTATGACTGGAAATTATTTGTAGTATTAGGGATCACAAATAATAGAGATGCTAGGCACAATTCAAAGAGATATCATGACTCAGCACGTATGTTGGCACTCTTTGAATCTATGTTTAACACAAGATATTTATTTAGTCTTGTAAGATAAATGCTCTAATTCAGAACTTCTTCAAATTTGCAACTTGCAATTTTTTCACCAGATTTTTTTTGCTTATTTGCTTTTAGACTACACACATCAGCCGTGTTCATGATTTACTCCTGGCTCTGTGTTCAGGGATCACTCCTGGTGGATCCTGGAGTACCATATAGGGTGCAGGAGGTTGGATCTGTGTTGGCCACAGGCAAGGCAAGCATCCTACCAATTTTACTAGCTCTCCTGTCCTTTATCCAGAAATGTTTATGTGATGTGATCATGGGTGTATATAAATATATAAAAGAGGTATACAAAGAAGATATAAATTAAATATTTACTGATAATTGATAAATAAAAATTTTACAGCCTCAAAAAATTTCACAACCTCACATATGTTACGCATAAAAACCTATGTTTTGAGAAGCCGATATCTCTATGGATGCTATTTTTTTGTTTTTATATATTTTATTTAAACACTGTGATTACAAACATGATTGTGTTTGGGTTTCAGTCATGTAAAGAACACCACCCATCACCAGTGCAACTTTCCCATCACCAATGTCCCAAATCTCCCTCCTCCCCACACAACCCCCGCCTGTACTCTAAACAGGCTTTCTATTTCCCTCATACATTCTAATTGTTAGAATAGTTCACAATGTAGTTATATTCATAACTAAACGCATCCCTGTTCGTGGTGAGCTTCATGAGGTGAGCTGTAACTTCCAGCCCTCCTCTCTTTTGTGTCTGAAAATTAATATTGCAAGAATGTCTTTCATTTTCCTTAAAAAAACCTTAGATGAGTGAGACGATTCTGCTTCTTTCTCTTTCTCTGACTTTTTTCACTCAGCATAATAGATTCCATGTACATTCATGTATAGGAAAATTTCATGACTTCATCTCTCCTGATGGCTACATAACATTCCATTGTGTATATGTACCACAGTTTCTTTAGCCATTCATCTGTTGAAGGATATCTTGGTTGTTTCCAGAGTCTTGCTATGGTAAATAGTGCTGCAATGAATATAGGTGTAAGGAAGGGATTTTTGTATTGTATTTTTGTGTTCCTAGGGTATATTCCTAAAAGTGGTATAGCTGGATCGTATGGGAGCTCGATTTCCAGTTTGTGAAGGAATCTCCATATCGATTTCCATAAAGGTTGAACTAGACGGCATTCCCACCAGCAGTGGATAAGAGTTCCTTTCTCTCCACATCCCCAACAACACTGCTTGTTCTCATTCTTTGTGATGTGTGCCAATCTCTGTGGTGTGATGTGGTACCTCATAGTTGTTTTGATTTGCATCTCCCTGATGGTTAGTGATGTGGAGCATTTTTTCATGTGTCTTTTGGCCATTTGTATTTCTTCTTTGTCAAAGTGTCTGTTCATTTCTTCTCCCCATTTTTTGATGAGATTAGATGATTTTTTCTTGTAAAGACCTGTCAGTGCCTTGTATATTTTGGAGATTAGCCCCTTATCTGATGGGTATTGGGTGAACAGTTTCTCCCACTCAGTGGGTGGCTCTTGTATCCTGGGCGCTATTTCCTTTGAGGTGCAGAAGCTTCTCAGCTTAATATATTCCCATCTGTTAATCTCTGTTTTCACTTGCTTGGAGAGTGCAGTTTCCACATTGAAGATGCCTGTAGTCTCAATATCCTGGTGTGTTTTGCCTACGTTTGTTCTATATATCTTATGGTTTCGGGTCTGATATTGAGTTTAATCCATTTGGATTTTACCTTTGTACATTATGTTAACTGGGGGTGTAAGTTCAATTTTTGCAAGTGGCTAGCCAGTTATGCCAACACAACTTGTTGAAGAGGCTTTCTTTGCTCCATTTAGGATTTCTTGCTCCTTTATCAAAAATTACATGATTGAATGTCTGGGGAATATTCTCTGAGTATTCAAATCTATTCCACTGATCTGAGAGTCTGTCTTTACTCCAATACCATGCTGTTTTGATAACTATCGCTTTGTAGTAAAGTTTAAACTTGGGGAAAGTAATTCCTCTCATATTCTTTTTCCCAATAATTGCTTTAGCTATTCTAGGGTGTTTATTGTTCCAAAAGAATTTCAAAAGTGATTGATATACTTCTTTGAAGAATGTCATGGGTATCTTTAGAGGGATCGCATTAAGTCTGTACAATGCTTTTGGGAGTATTGCCATTTTAATTATGTTAGTCCTGCCAATCCATAAGCAGGGTATGTGTTTCCATTTCCGCGTGTCCTCTCTTATTTCTTGGAGCATATTTTTATAGTTTTCTTTGTATAGGACCTTCACATTTTAGTCAAGTTGATTCCAAGATATTTGAGTTTGTTTGGCACTATTGTGAATGGGTTTGTTTCCTTAATGTCCATTTCTTTCCTATTATTATTGGTGTATAGAAAGGTCATTGATTTTTGTGCATTAATTTTGTAACCTGCCACATTGCTATATGAGTTTATTGTTTCTAGAAGCTTTTTGGTATTATCTTTAGGGTTTTCTAAGTAGAGTATCATGTCATCTGCAAACAGTGAGAGTTTGACTTCTTCCTTTCATATCTGGATTCCCTTGATATCTTTTTCTTGCCTAATTGCTATAGCAAGGACTTCCAATGCTATGTTGAATAGGAGTGGTGAGAAAGGATAGCCTTGTTTTCTGCCAGAATTTAGAGGGAAGGCTTTTAGTTTTTCTCCATTGAGGACAATATTTGCCACTGGCTTGTGGTAGACGGCCTTAACTATATTGAGAAAGGTTCCTTTCATTCCCATCTTGCTGAGAGTTTATCAAGAATGGGTGTTGGACCTTATCAAATGCTTTCTCTGCATCTATTGATATGATCATGTGATTTTTATTTTTCTTGTTGTTGATGTTGTGTATTATGTTGATAGATTTACGGATGTTAAACCATCCTTGCATTCCTGGATGAAAACTACTTGATTGTAGTGGATGATCTTCTTAATGAGGCATTGAATCCTATTTGCCAGGATTTCATTGAGGATCTTTGCATCTGTGTTCATCAGTGATATTGGTCTGTAATTTTCTTTTTTTGTAGCATCTCTGTCTGGTTTAGGTATCAAGGTGATGTTGGCTTCATAAAAGCTATTTGGAAGTGTTTCCGTTTGTTCAATTTTATGAAAGAGTCTTGCCAGGATTGGTAGTATTTCCCTTGGAACGTTTGAAAGAATTCATTAGTGAATCCATCTGGGCCTGGGCTTTTGTTTTGGGGCAGGCATTTGATTACTGTTTTAATTTCCTCAATAGTGATGGGGGTGTTTAGTTATGCTACATCCTATTCATTTAACTGTGGAAGATTATAAGACTCCAAGAATTTATCCATTTCTTCCAGGTTCTCATTTTTAGTGGCATAGAGTTTCTCAAAGTAGTTTCTGATTACCCTTTGAATCTCTGCAATATTAGTAGTGATCTCTTCTTTCTCATTCCTAATACAAGTTATCAAGTTTCTCTCTCTTTCTTTGTTAGTTTTGCCAGTGGTCTATCAATCTTGTTTATTTTTTCTAAGAACCAACTTCTGCTTTAGTTGATCTTTTGAGTTGTTTTTTGTGTTTCTGCTTCATTGATTTCTGCTCTCAGCTTTGTTATTTCCTTCTTTCTCCCTATTTTTGGTTCCTTTTGTTGAGCATTTTCTAATTTTATGAACTGTGTCATTAAGCTATTCTGTATGCCCCTTCTTCCTTTCTTATGTGTGCTTGCAGAGCTATAAATTTTACTCTCATGACCACTTTTGCTGTGTCCCGTAGGTTCTGATATTTTGTGTCTTTATTATCATTTGTTTCCAGGAAAGTTTTGATTTCCTCTTTGATTTCATCTCGGACTCACTGGTTGTTCAGTATTAGGCTGTTTAATTTCCAGGTGTTAAAGTTTTTCTTCTGTGTCCCTTTGTTGTTCACATATAATTTCAGAGCCTTGTGGTCAGGAAAGGTAGCCTGAAAAATTTCTATCCTCTTGATATTTGGAGGTATGTTTTATGTGCCAGCATGTAGTCTATCCTGGAGAATGACCCATGTGCACTGGAGAAGAATGTTTATCCAGGTTTCTGGGTGTGAAGTGTCCTATATATATCTATTAGGCCTCTTTCTTCCATTTCTCTTTTCAAGTCTAGTATATTTTTGTTGGGTTTCAGTCTGTTTGACCTATCAAATGTTGACAAAGCCATGTTGAGGTCTCCCACAATTATTGTGTTGTTATTGATATCCTTTTCAGATTTGTCAACAATTGTATTAAATATTTTGCTGGCCCCTCATTTGGTGCATATATGTTTAGGATAGTCACTTCTTCCTGCTGTACATATCCCTTGATTAATACAAAATGTCCATCTTTGTCCCTTACAACTTTTCTGAGTATAAAGTCTGCATCATCTAATATTATTATGACCACTACAGCTTTTGTATGGGTGTTCTTTGCTTGGATGATTTTCCACCAGCCTTTATTTTGAGTTTATGTTCGTTCTGACTATTCAGGTGTGTTTCTTGTAGGCAGCAGAAGGTTGGATTGAGTTTTTTGATCCATTTAGCCACTCTGTGTCTCTTAATGGGAGCATTGAGTCCATTGACATTGAGAGAAATAATTGTCATGGGATTTAGTGCCATCTTTGTGTCAAAGTTTGATGTGTCTGTTGGTCAGTCTTTTCTTAAAGTTGATCTTTAAGTTTTTCTTTTAAGGCTTGTTTTGAGTCTGTAAAGTTTCTGAGCTGATGTTTATCTGTGAAGCCATGTATACTTCCTTCAAATCTGAAAGTGAGTTTTGCTGGGTGCAGTATTCTAGGCGAAGCTTTTATTTCATTGAGTTTTGTCACTATGTCCCACCACTGCCTTCTGGCCTTGAGTGTTTCTGGTGACAGGTCTGCTGTAAATTTCAAGGATGCTCCCTTGAATGTAATTTCCCTTTTTGATCTTGCTGCTTTCAGTTTTCTGTCTCTATCTGTGGGATTTGTCATTGTGACTAGGATGTGTCTCAGGGTGTTTTTCTAGGGCCTCTTTTAGTTGGTACTCTTTGGGCATGCAGAATTTGGTCACATGTATTCTTTAGCTCTGGTAGTTTCTCTTTAATGATGTTCTTGATTCTTCTGTTGATGTTCTGTTGATTCTTCCTGGAGATTTTCTTCCTGGGTCTCTGGGACTCCGATGATTCTTAAGTTGTTTCTGTTGAGCTTATCACAGACTTCTATTTTCATCTGTTCACATTCTTTGAGTAATTTTTCCATAGTTTGATCATTTGTTTTAAGGCTTTTTTCCAATCTCTCTGCTGTGTGGAGTTGTTATTCACCTCATCTTCCAGTGTACTAGTTCTATCCTGAGCTGCTGTTACCCTGATGGAGAGTTCATCTATTTTGTCATTCAATTTGTCTACTGAGTTTTTCAGACCTGTTATTTGATCTGAAATTTCAGTTTGGTGTTTTCTGATTTATATCTTCATACTCTCTTGATTCTTATTAGTGTTCTCTTCTATAGGGTGCTATTTGTTTACTCTCTCTTTCTCTCTGGTTTGGGTACATCCAATGGTGTTTAAGACTTACTCCTGGCTTTGTGGATCACTACTTTGTGGATCAGGGATCACAGCTTTGAGTGTTCAGAGGATCATATATGGTGCAATGTATGGAAACAGAATCAGTTTTGAGCAAGGCCTTAACCACTGTATTGCCTTAACCACTGTATTCTATGGCCCAGCCAACTAACACATTTTAGAGCTTAGAGAGAAAATAAAAGTCTTTAGCTTTTAAATGGTTAAATTGAGATTTTTACCTCTAAACCTTTTAAGGCAGATGGTTCTTACAGTTCACACACAATTTTTTTTTCATTGCCTGGAATCATTCCTCACACACACAAGGCAAATGCTCTACCACTGAACCTCATTCCAGGTCCTCATTCTTTACTTTTTCCTGGCCAGTCTGTAGTTCACTGTATTGGTAAATCTATTTTTAAAGGGCACATCTAGTTGTTTTCAAAAGTTGTCCCTGGCTCTGTGCTCAGAAATGAACCCTGATAGAGCTCAGGACCATAAGTGGTGCCATGGATTAAACTGGATTGGTAGCACACAAGGCAAACACCTACCTTCGTTATGATATCTGTCTTGCCTCCTGCTGGGCCTATTTTAAGGAGAACACAATCGTTGGCCCTGATCCCAGAGATTGTAATTATGTTGCTTTGGTGTGGATGGTGCTTAGTAAAAAATTCCTTTTCCAGGCATGCCTTTTGTTGTGATGTCTAAAGACAATACTTGGAGGAGTATTGGTTTGAACCTGATGTTTTGTATGCCAGCGCACAATGAATCACTCAGAAAGTCTATAAAGAACCAAAACTCAGAACAATGTTGCAGAGTGAAGCCCAGATATCATAAGTAAATCTAAAGTCTCATCGCCAGTGTGTGTGATGCCCATGGTGATCTGATTGGTCTAGCAGGTCTGGTCTCAGTTTCAACACTGAGTAAATGCACAGCTACTGAAAGTCTCTGCTCTTCCACAAGGCATTTGACTGGGTGTCTGGGCTAAAGAATACCCAGGCAATCATTGTTTATGCATGGATCCATCAAAGATTTTTCTGGAAGAGATTAGCAATTGAATCAGTGGACTGAGGAAAGATCTCCTCTCATCTGCTTATAAACACATCATCCTATGTCTTGTGGGCCAGGATAGAACAAAGTGGTAGAGGACAGGCAAATCCCTAACCTTTGTCACTATGTAAACCAGTTTCTTTAAAAACTTCTCACCTATTTAGGAGATTTGGGTCTGTTCCTTTGGAGTCTGGCTTGCAATTCAGAAATGATACCTTCACAATCTCCTTCAGATATTTAAAGGAATCAGAGAGGAAAGGTAGTCATCACTGATTACATTATGCATTCTTCACTAAAACTTCCAAATATATACAGCTTCTTTCTGGAAAGAAAATTATATCTATATCTATATATATTATTTCTCATTGGCAAACAAGGAAAACCACGAACTTTTCAGGCCAAATCTGATTTGTTTCAGCATTTCCAAATGTGAGGACTAGGACTGAGTATAAGTAGATAGATCAAGAAGGGAAGGCATGATTCTGAGGCTGTTTCCTAAGTTTCCTATTCAGTGATACTCCAGAAAATTCCAGAGTTAATCCTTCATCATTTTATGCACTTAGAACGTTCTGATTATTTTTGATCTAAGGGTTTATGATAAAAGACTGATTATCGTCAATAAATGTATTTGGACATCATCATTTCCAAATATACACTCGTCTTACAAACCATATGATCATAGATATGACTAGAAGGCATGTACTGTGGGAATGATGAAACATTTAAGTCAACCAGTTTTATCTGAAAGCACTCAGATACATATTTCTATAAAGCACTTTGTAGGTAGAAAAAAACACATATGAGGGCACCATCACACGACAAACTCTGCTATGGAAAAAAGTTCATTAATGTCCTGTGACTTGTCTTGTCTAGCTTCAAAGCCATACTTTCTTGAATTATTTGAAAATTCCTTATAGCTTTTAATATGCTATTGTGTTGCCAGGTTCTCTCCTGCCCCTGGAAAAGAAAAACCACAAACAACCCTGTGTATTCTTTAAACTGTTGCAACTGGTGACTAAACATATGGGAGTTTATTTCTATGGATATTATTACTCTCTGTGTACTGTGCTTAATTGAGGAGGAAACTTATTTTTGTATACATTAAATAGCACAATGTAGCTCTAACATAAGCTGCCTTTGTGACTTAGACATCTTTACACGCAGATAGTGTTCAGAAATTTAATGTTCCTTTATGGTACATATACCTGCCAACATTTCTAAGCATAAATCTCCTTAGATTTATTCATATTTTAGGCTAAAATGAAAGAGAAGCTTTCTAGTAATACAAAACAAATAGCTCTCCTAATGTGCTTCTCTTACTAGAGATGCCTTTCATTTTGTGCCGACCTTACAAATGTTAGGAGGTGCTGACTTTGTAAATAGAATGAAGCATTGTCAACAAATGGCACTCTAAGATGTAATATCGAGGTCAGATTCTTCCCTAAATTGATGATGTTGCTTTGTGAGCATCCAAAATCAAATTGTAGTTAAACTGTCTTTTGGAGGAGCATTTTTCTATTAGTGTAATTTGTAAATTCACTACATGCTCTGTATCTCCAACCCCAGATGAACGAGTCTGAATCAGGGTCGAGCATGAAATAATCCAAACCAGGCTGAGGGTGAAACACATGTAGGCTGACAGTCTTCTTCCTAGAATGGAGAGCTTGCTGCCTGTCAAAACTGCCATTTTTATTGAGTACAGAGACCACCCCTGGATGGGGCAGTATACCACCCAGGTTTACAAATAAGACCATCTTTGTTTTGTGTGAAACAAAGTTGTAAACAAACAGATGTAAAGAAACCAGGGATAAATTTTGTTTTAGGTAAAATAAGGTATAACCCAACAGTTATTGACCACATTTTCTAATAGTAGAGATACAAGCTGCAAAGTGGCCACTGAGCAAAATATTCTTATCGCTTGGTGTTAGGAAGTAGGGCAACTGCTCTACATTTCTTAGGAAATAAAAGGAAATAAGTTCGACTGTTTCAATCTAACAAATGTTGAAGCTGATTTCTGGGAAGCATCTGGTAATGGACAAGTTTTAGTCCCTACCCTGACACAGGGAGGAATACTGTAGACTCATGTTCATGATAGTAGCCATTAGTCAGATTTGGTTGTTTGACTTTCAATTAATTTTAGTTATGTTAAATTAAGACTTGTTTTCTTTAGTCATTCTGGATGTGTTGGGATTGTTCAAGAGCTAGTTATGGTGAATGACTACTGTGTTGGACAGTAGAGCTATTGAATGCATCCACAATAGAAATATTCTATTGGAAAGCACTTTTATTAAAATCACTAATTCAAATCTGAAGATAGATCAACTAGGTTTGAGACCAAGAGGAGGCCTTTAAGCTCACCTTGCCTCAGTTTTCTTATCTCTAAAATGAGAATGAAATTATTTTTTTTTTTTTGAGAATGAAATTCTTAAGAGAAATACTATGAGGTTTGAATGGGTTTATGAATAAAATGCTTTGGGAGACTCCAAGCAGTGGTCAGAAAGTCTGGGAGGCCCTGCCCAGGATTGTCAGTTAATTGGTTTAGAACAATAACCCATGGATGCAATGACTCTTGAATCCCATATTGCTATACTTGGTGATGTGCAAGGTACCATGTGTTGCTAGGAATTAAACCTGTACTGCGTGCATGATAGCCATATGCATTCATTACTGAACTGTCTCTTGACTCCTTAAAATAATACACTTTACAAGTATCTGACCCACTGGAAGTCTGTAATTGATACAGAGGGGTATTTCTCAATAGAGTAATATTTGGAACACCCAGAAGAGAAAGCAGTTCATTTCTGATGGAGAAAGCTTATGGAAATGATGACATTTTAGTTGGACTCAGAGCCATACATTTTAACATGTAAAGTAGGCAAGTGGTATGGAGGCATGAGCTTACGTGGCAGTTGGGCAGACCACAAATTTGTAGAAAAGAAGAATGTAAATGTGCATAAAGTAGAACTAGAAGCCCAAATGTAAGTAATTTGTGCAATGCCTTGCATGTCACACCAAGGAGATAAGGCAAAAAAATTAAAAATAAATATGTAAAATTGGGGGAGATAACTGGTACTATTATAGATGGTAGATTAAATAGGGATTCAGCACTCATGAGAAAAATTACAGTGATGAAATCTTGAACTAACTTTGTGGTCCTTTAATTTTATTGATTTAATGTTGTTTGTTTTTTTGTGTAGGGGCACATCTGGCTGTGCTCAGTACTTACTCCTAGTTCTGTGCTCAGGATCACTTCTCATGGAGGCAAAAAACATACAGGTGACCAGGAATGGAACCCAGGTTTCTCAGGTGTGCAAGCAAGCTCCCTCCCTGCTATACTATTACTTTGTGTCTACTTTGTGCTCTTCACATGCTGGTTCAAAGTATGACGTCAAAGAGAGGCATGTTCATAAATGTTGATTTGACTGTGAGAGTAAATTTCAGGTGGAGATAAGGAAAAAAGAGATTTGAAGATAATTCCTGTGTTTCTGACTTGGGTGGAGACACTCAATTATGGCCCCTATACTTCCCAGATAGTCTAGTCCTGGCTGATTTCTCTGTGGCAATCTCAAAAGGAAAAAGGTGGAGAAGGGGTAGGGTGAGACAAATTCTTCTTTCTGTGTGAATTACAGCAGTCAAATGCAATCCCCTACACCCTCCAACGAAAGTGGTCTAGCTCCACAACATAACCTTATTAAATTTCCAAGTCACAGAACTTGTTTTAGATCTAAAAATCCTGTACTATGTGGCCTTAATATCCTAGAACAGTGCCAGCCCAGTAGAATCACAGGAAATCTCATACAAAGTTTTATTGTACAACAATGGAACAACCAAGATCTCTAACTCCAGAGGTCTGACTGAGACAATTGCAACTGAGCAGGTCTTCTGGAAACATAAAGAAAGAGACTATCCTAGGCTTCGTCCTAGAATCAGTGAAGAAACCAAGACCACCAACTACAGAAGACTGATTAAAACACCAGTGATGGAACAAAACTTCTAGAACCTTAAAGAAAGACTCATTCCTAGGCTCCATCCTTTGACCTGCGCAGATACCAAGATCTCTAGATGTCTGATTTTATCATCCATGATGGAGTTGAAAGTTTCCATACACCACTAAAGAACCTAGGGAAGAGTAAAATTTTTTGTCGTTGTTTGTTTTTATTTTCCATTTTTTTGTGCTTCATTTTGTTTTTGTTACAGGACCGAGTTATTATGTGGTGGTTATCTTTATTGCTGTGGTGCTTTTTGTATTTTTTGTTTGATTTTTCTTTTTGTAATGTTATGTTTCTCTTCCTTTTCCCCTTTCTTCTCTCAAATTGATATTTATAGCCTCTAGAAGGACTTCGCCCATTTTTTGCTTGTTTGATTCTTTTGTCCCATTTTATCTTTTTCCTTCCTCCAAACAAAACCACAGAACTTGAACCATCTTGTTCCGCCTCACAAATTGAGGGGGAAATAATGGAGGGTACCAAGACCAAACAGTTGTGTGATCATTAAGTAGAAATAAAAAAAGATTATACTTAAACACCAAATTCAAAGCCAAGGACAACGGAATCGATACCCAATCTACAACAAGCTAGACACAGAGGAAACCACTTATACTAGCAGCCCGGGGGGATATAGTAGAGGCATATAGGATGCATACTGGGAACAGGGGTGGAGGGAGGACAACATTGGTGGTGGGAATGCTCCTGATTCAATGTTACTATGTACCTAAAATATCACTGTAATAATAAAAAAAATTCCATTGTAATCTACCAACCTTAATAACACAGAAGGGCTCAATTAATTTACATTTACCAGAGCCCAACACATTCTTAGACACTGACTTTTAATACTATCGTAGAGATATAGAACAGCCATTTCATATTGAACTGTATTGATCATTTCATTTGCCTTGACATTGTAACCAGCAATACACAGTAAATTTGCACTGGTGTGGAGGCAGGCTATGGTAAAAAATAGAAGAGTGGGTCATGGGTGAGTAGAAAGTCACTGGTGGTGGGATTTGAATATTTAAGACCTGAAGCAATTGTATTATGAACAACTTATTAAAAACATTGTGTGTAAGATAAATCCCCACATTGTGATATCACTGCACATGAGTATTTCTGACCCTGGAGAATGAGTCTGAAGTTTATTAAAACCAGTTAGGAGAAAAAGTTAGTCAGGAGAAAGCCATGTTGTCAGCGGCTCTCCCTCCTGGTCTCTCTGAGCCCTAAAGCCAGACTGACCTTTCTTTGTTAACTTAGTACAAAATTCACCAGGGTGGGAGAGATTAAAGTGTGACCCTTATTTACATATTTTACATATCAAAGAGATAGATTTAAGGACAGAGGAAGTTAAGGGAACACCTTTGTTTTGGGATAATAGCTGGGTGTCATATTACAATGGTGTTATAATAAGTATTAAATAAATGAATAAAAATTAAAAACAAAGGAACAGATGATACTTATGGGAAGAGGTCAAGGCTGCCATCTCCCTTAAAGCCCTCCTTGCAGTCTGATGTCCTAACAGCTCTTTTTTTTTAGTAATTTTTACTGTGACCAAAGTGAATTACAAGTCTTTAACAGTAATATTTAAAGTACATAGTGACAATGAATTAGGGCCATCCCACCACCAGTGTTGTCCTGCCTCCACCTCTGTTCCCACATGCATCCCATACCTCCCCCCTTTGCCCCATGGACTGCTACCTAACAGCTCTTTGTTTTATGTCTTACATCCCAGCTGTAGATGGCAGCAGCCACCATCAGTGCCTTAAGTACATGAGATTCTCTGACAAGTGTGCAAGTTCCAGGACACAGTAGTTTGACTGTCCACTATATCCTGTGCCTTTCTGCACAACTTCAGACACCCTTTCTTCTTATCAGCAGGCAGGCACTGCCAGTAAAATGCCACAAACTCATGTTACTGAGGTGTGTAATTCAATTGTGAGCTGATGGAATTATAGAATTGAGAGACTAAAGCCTGGGTACCTAGTTTATTCCTTGACAGAGGAACGAGGTGAGATGGAAATATTTTTCTCTTTTCACTTTAAGATAATTTTATATAAAAATTTAAAATTTAGACCTATGACCACCTTATTAATAAACATAAAAATGGTAAAGAGATCATGGAAGCTAACTCTGAACATTAATATTGGTGAGGCCATGGACTAAAAATGAAGCATCTCTTTTCTTAACATGGACCTCCACAAGGTATATCCCCTTTAAATTGGTGTTCTCTTATCTCAAGTTAAGTCATCTAGTGACAATGAATGGTATAATCCCAATACTTCTGCACAGAATTTTATTAATATAGATGTTAATAAAATGTTCTGATTGAGAAGCTGAAGTGAGAGCACAATGGGTAGGGCATTTGCCTGCACGTGATCAACCCAGGTTTGATTCCCAGCATCCCATATATTCCCTAGAAATTGCCAGGCATAACTTTGAGTGCTGCAGGGTGTGACTCACAAACCAAAACAATGTTCAAGTTAAGTTGTGAAAAGGATTATTAATTAGGAGTTGCATTTCAGGAAGCATGGAGTGTAATTTTGACTACTGATTTTCTATGTGCCTTAAATATAGAGTGGCAAAGCTGGGATGAATGACTAGGTATAGCATAGAAAAAGTGTCTAAATTTGTATGTTGTTGCTTCAGATACATGTAAACTGTCATCGGGAAAGTTAAGGCAACCCAAGAGGTCACAAGCAGGAAATGTTACTTAAAAGCTGCTGGCACAGTGGGAAATTTGCTATCAAAGAGCTCTTCTTGTAAAATCAAAGTGATGGGAGGCAAAAAGGGGTGGGGGACACTGATGGAGGAAGTGGACACTAGTGAAGGGATTGATTTTGAAGAATTATATGCTTGAAACCCAATCATGAAGAACTTTGTAATTTCACAGAGACTAAACAAAAAATAGAATTAAAAGATTAAAAATAATTTAGAAGGAATCTGATTACAGATTTTTATTTTTAATGGGGGAACAGAACTCTAAGAAAGGAAGAATAGAGGAAGTCATGAGAGGAAACAGATGGAAATGGATGGAAGCCAAGGAGGGGAGACATTTTTACATGAGATGGCAGTGCCAGAAACCTTAGACTTTCTTCCCCTTCACATGCCAATGAATGTCTAATGTTTAAATTCTTTTCACTAACTTCTCTCTTTTTTCTCTCTCTCTCCTATATTTCTTTTTTTTTTTTTTTTTTTTTTGGTTTTTGGGCCACACCCTGTGACGCTCAGGGGTTACTCCTGGCTATGCGCTCAGAAGTTGCTCCTGGCTTCTTGGGGGACCATATGGGATGCCGGGGGATCGAACCGCGGTCCGTCCTAGGCTAGCGCAGGCAAGGCAGGCACCTTACCTCCAGCGCCACCGCCCGGCCCCACTCTCCTATATTTCTAATAAAGACAATTTATTAAGGAAAAATAGCAATAAAATAAAATTTGAATATTTGTGATACACTTGCCACTTTTAATCCTATACTGGATTTCTCAGTTAGCATTATTTGCTATATTTGTTATTATTTGTGTTAGGGTTATCTAAGTCTGTAATAAGCTTTGTAGGATGATTAATACCAACCCTGACTTTCTTGCTGGTAGTGAGGTGGCCTCTCAACCTCACCATATTGGTCAGTGCTCCTGGGCCTACTGCTTCTTGAGCCCAGGGGCTCTGGAATCCACTAGGTATGCCTGGCAGTAGCAAGTCTAAAGTTTACCCACTGCCTGATATCTCTACCCACTCCTTAGTTATGATGACCCAAAATTTCTTCAGGGCCCTGGGAAACAAACTTTCCCCCAGTTGAGAACCATTTCTTTCCCCTACTTTTCCCTTTTGGTTTTGGGTCACATCTGGTGGTGCTCAGGGCCTAGTCTTGGCTCTGCACTCAGGGATCATTTTGGAAGAGTTCTGCAGACCATATGGGGAGATAAGAAACGAATCTATGTAGGCTGTTGTAAGGCATTCCAAGAACCATTGTTTTCAACAAATGTTTTTGTTTATGTCAAAATCAAAAGAGCAAGTATTAGGGACTGTCTTCTTTTGAGTAACTGGTGAGCCCAAGAAAATCCATGAGCTAGCTCCAAACCACTTAGACCAGGGAGAAAGGGCTCTTGAGGTGTGGGAGGTTGTACACCTGTACAATTCTTAGATCACTCCCTGCTTTTTCTTTCCCTACCCTCACCTTTTTTTAGTTGTAAAAATCCACCCAGGCTGGATTAAAAACCCGCATGGGCTTAATTAACATAAGGACTCTTAACTATGAGTCAATCCTGCTCCTCAGGTGAATTCCCTTGTTTCTGTTAACTCTGGCTAATAAAAGTAGCAGGGAAAGCAGCTTCAGCTCAGTTTAGCAGGTAAGATCAGTAAGATCCAAGAGGCTGCTCAACACCTTGGCCCCTATGCACTTTCTCCTGTAACTACATCTGTTTTTTATATGATGTCCCTGTGCCAACCCATCCATTCCAGTGTCAGCAGGATCAAGGTGAATACTGTGAACTGCAGAATGCAGGCAGCAGTCCCCAGAAACCAGCCGTCCCCACACATAAAGCCTGCTGAAAGAGTATTAGTCTGGGTGCAGTGTGTCAGGCAACTTTCAAGACATCAGCTGAGTAACCCAACAACAAATATGTTTGTAACCATGGCGCTTAAATAAAGATATAAAAAAGTGATGCTTGGCAGTTCTTATTCCAGGGGCTCCATGACAATTACTGACAACTTTAACATGAGTTCAAGCATGAATAGTTGGGAAAAAATCCTACCCCAATCAAGAGTTCTACCATCAAAATAGTTGATGTTTCCATCAGAAGAAAATGGATTGAAGTGGTGTTATTGTATTCAGTGTTTTATGTTTGAAATACCCAAGAATAGAACATTATTTATTTATATACTTTAATTAAAGGGACCTCATCAGACTGTTCTCAGGACTTACTCTTGGTGGGGCTCAGGGAACCATATACAGCAGCAGGAACTGAAACTAGATCAACTATATAGTATCTCTCTGGCCCCAAGACTGCAATTTTTTTGGTTTGTTTTTGTTTTTGTTTTAAAAGCATACCCTCCGAGGGACAGAGATTTGGCTCCAAAGACTGAGCACATGCTTACATGCTGGAGGCATGGTTTCAATCCCTGACACTATGTAGTCCCTTGAAATCAGGACCAGAACTAGTACCTGAGTATCTTTGGGTGTGACCCCAATTTTCCATCTCTTCTTTGCTCTCTCCAGTTTGCATATGAAACTGAGCCCAGTATCTATCTATGTCAGCACCTCACATGTTATTTTTGGGGGGACTGTTCAGCTGTTCTAGAATTAGTTCTAAATTACTGAAGAACAATATGGCAGTGAAGAATAAGAAAATAGATATTTATTAGTGAGCACATCTCTTTTTAGCCCTATAATTCCTGAATGTTAAAACAACACAGCTGGCATGCTTTTATGAAACATTACATAAACATGCCAAACTCTCCTCCCTCCCATCATTGCAATTCCTGCAATCATCTCTGTAGCACTCTCACCGTGACAATTTTGTTTTAAACATAAATGGAGACATTTTCTTCTGGAGCATTGGGCTTCTGCATCGTTAGGGCCCAGTGTAAAATAAAGGAAAAAAATAAGCATTAGTTTTAATTAATATTTTTATTTAAGCACCATGATTACAAAGATGTTAGTAGCATCTTTTGATTATCTGTGATAACTTTGGGCTTTAATCATGATTGATTGTTATCACTGACAACTTTATCTAAATGACAACATGGTTTATTACTGGTAAATTTCAGTAAGGTGATCATTGTACCTAATAAGTAAATGCAGTGAGCCTTTTTTTCTGAGATTGACTCCAACATCTCCATTTCCCTTTTCTCCATCTTTACTCTCTACGTTCACAAAAAATTAATCATAGTATCTTCCATAAGGTAATTAGTTCTGTAAGATAGGCTTTGATGGCAAAGAATGATTTATGGAACAAAGGAGAATGTCTTTTTTTGATAAGACTGAGGCATGCTAAGGTTTCAGTTGGCTTCAGGATGCACTTCTTCAGTTTCCAAGAATATAGGATGAAATATTCTTTACTTGTCTTTTTCTGTATTTGAGAGGGTTAGTTTCAGCCACAATACTACTCAGAGCTAATTTCTGATTTTGTACTCAGGAGACCATATGTGGTGCTGGGTATAGAACCGGATTGCTGCATATAAGGCAAATGCCTTAAATTCTATACTATCTCTCTAGCCCCAGGGAGCAAGAGTTAATAAAAACGTAGCAAATGGGAATGTCTCCCGTTTGCTTTTCATAGCAACCTTGGAAAGCAGTTAGCTGCATTCTTAATTGACAAAATAAAACTCCAAAAGTTAATGATGTTTCCCAAATTCACAATACTAGTAAGTGTAGAAATTGTGTTCTCAGGACAAAGGATTGGAACTGTGGCATCATTTAGGGCAGCTGGTATTCTTTATATGAGGTCTAGTAGCAGTGTCAACCCAGGACAAGGATGTTTTATTTTTGGTACCCGCCAAAAATACTTTTCAGTATGTTCCCACTTATGCATTCTCTTTCATTTGAAAAATCAGGATAATCGTGTCCTTATTGAATATTAGTAACTTCCATAGCATGACAGGTGGCTCATTGTCCTTGACTAGTAAGTCTACTATGCAAGAGTTTCATCCTCATCCATCATCATCGTAACTTGCAATGCCTCTTTGTGAGGGTGTTTTTACTTTTCTATAAATGCCATAGCCAGAATGACAGACTGGGAGCCTTATGCAACAGAAATGTATTATTTCTTCACAATTCTGGAGATTGGTAGTCCAACATCAAGGGTCTAGCAGGGTCAGTTTCTCTCGGGTCCTTGTTAGCTTGCAATCTGTCACCACTTACTGTGTCCTTTCATGCCTAATTTTGGTATTGCTTCCTCATATTGGATTAGGGCCCCATCCTTGCGACCTCATTTTTCATTAATTACTCCTTTATTACCTCTATCTCAAAATGCAGTCATGTTGATTGTAAGGTATTCCTTCCCCCAATGCCCTAAACTTTCTGTTGAAATGTTAACCACACCTGGATTACAAAGCCCACCCTGGTGGGTGAGGATCTAAAGGATAGAAAAAAAATATCTGGTTGGGTGAAGGGAAGGGAAAAGAGGCAGAGAGCCAGAGGAGAAGCAGCAGAGAGGAAGCTGCTTGGAATAAGTTTAGCATATAAGCCATGTGAGGAAAAGCATATGGCAGATAGGGCCTTGGAATAAAACAAGCTGACTCTGATGAAATTTTGACTGACTGTGAATTAATTTCTCTGCTGTTACCCTGCATTCATCAAACCCGCCAGCCGAAGGGCCTAAAGACTCTGTGCCATGCCAAGGAAAGCCTCACCCAACTCGAGGACTTTAGACTTTAGATTTTATATTAAATCAACAATTGGTGGTTAGGGATTTAGCATAATTATTCTAAAGGACATAATTCAGTCCTTAAGAGGTAGTAGCATTTTTACCCAACAGACTAAAATTTAGTGATATGACAGGCTTTGCTCACTGGAATATTGGCACATGAGTTGAGGCTACCTCTAAAGAGAAACTTTAAGAGGCTTGCATAACACCTTTTTATTACTTTATTTCTCCTTGTATAAAACAGTCAGTTCCCAAAAGGCTAATTCTTCAGTGAATTCTGGAAAAAAAGGAATATCAAGTGCATAGTCATGAACAACAATTACTATTAACATAAACTATAAATAAAGCTCTATTATCATAAGCTATTGAGATCGTTTCTCGGTATTCAGTGATCATTTACTCACAAAAATAAATACAATCCTTTACATATTATTTGTGGGAACCATTAAGCATGTTGCTAGCTTCAGGTTTGTTGCAAATGACCTATTTCAATACTGAGGTAAGTTCTTTAGTTCTCATTTTGTTCAGGGTTTCCATCATAAATATTTAATATTTAAATTTAATCTTAACGATGTCATCAAAAATTTTGAGATGTCCAAGGGTGTATCTTGGTGACTTAAAGCATCTGCCTTGCAATAAAACTCTGCTTTATAGCCAAGAGTTGGATTTGGTGTCCCTGCAAGTGTTTAACACAGCCTCTATGATACTATTATTCCTGGTAACTCTGCCCTCTGATAATATCTGTGCCAGAAATGAGGTTGATTATACGGTAACCAGGTATAGTTGATCACTATAATTAAAAGGGTATAAACTATGGTGAACCAAATAATGAAAAGAATATGAGCCCTGTGGTCAGGAAGTGTAATCCTTGGCAATCACATACGTGGACACCAGAATGACACCCAGTGAATCCTACAACCAGAATGGGTGTGAACAGCAGAACTACAGGGATGTGGTCTCTAGCGACACCCTTTTCAAGTATCTGACCTAACTGACCTCTGTTGAGAACCACCGTTCAACGTTAAAACACCACAGTCAAGCACTTGTGTGATCGATCTCTGATCAATGCAATAGCAAAAACAATAGCAATAAATGGAAAGGATGGAATAGAAAGGCAAGTGACACTGGTGAAGGGTATTGGACATTGGATGACTGAAACTCAATCATGAGCAGCATTGTAACGGAGAAGAAAATCCAACTGTATTATGAGCAACCTTGTAAAAAATTAAATAAAGTAAGTTTTCAAATCTAAAAGAAAAAGAAAAGGGAAGTGAGGAGAAAATATTGTCTGATAAAAGCAAAGATATTGTCTTAAAATTAGCCCAAAAGAGAATCTTGACCATTGAATTAGTAAAGGAAGAGTTTGTTATCTTGTTAGATATAATGTTAACATATAGTGGTATTATTAACTACTATTAATTACAAGATGAATATATGCAAAGTTCATTGCTGAGCCCTGTGAAGACTGTTTATCTCTTGCTTGCCATTTAGGTTGGATACTTGTTATGAAGTAATATTAATGGCAGTTTCTTTTTAATGAAATCTAATCTAGCAGATAAAACTGCTCTAGGCATTAATTAAGAATGATGAGCTACACATGAAACAACATAAAATTAAAAAGCTTTTAAATCAATATATGCATTTCATCTTTACTGAATACATTCATAAAAAGTATCATAATTAAGTTTTACTGATATTTACTTTTCTCTCTTTTCTCTCTTTTCTCTGATAGAGGAGCAGAGTTACAAATTTTCTAACTTGAGTGTTGTTTTAATATCACAAATTAAATATTCCCATTTATATGTATAATTAGGCAACATACAAAATATAGATATGAGGGCCCGGAGAGATAGCACAGCGGTGTTTGCCTTGCAAGCAGCCGATCCAGGACCAAAGGTGGTTGGTTCGAATCCCGGTGTCCCATATGGTCCCCCGTGCCTGCCAGGAGCTATTTCTGAGCAGATAGCCAGGAGTAACCTCTGAGCACCGCCGAGTGTGGCCCCAAAACCAGTATATATGAACATTGGAGGAAATATTGATAACTTTTTGACAAAATATCATTCAAGTGAATGGCTTGGTCACTGTTTAAGTGGACTTGTCTTTTTTTTTTTTTTTTTTTTTTTTGGTTTTTGGGTCACACCTGGTAGCTCTCAGGGGTTACTAACTCTGTGCTCAGAAATCGCCTTCAGCAGGCTCAGGAGACCATATGGGATGCCGGGATTTGAACCACCATTCTTCTGCATGCAAGGCAAACACCCTGCTTCTATGCTATCACTCCAGCCCAAGTGGACTTGTCTTTTGAAAACAGGTATTACCTATGGCATAAAAATCTTTAACAAAAAAATAAAAATAAAAATCTTTAACATTTAAATTTAAATCCTTCTTTTTGTTGGGTGTATCAAACCATATATCATGTGTTAAATATCCAAAGCGGTATTCTCTTCTCTGAACAAAGAACTTCAAAGGGATCCAGGAATCAAAAGAAAAAAAAAACATTGAAATATGCCTTGAAATTCCAGCATAAACTGTATTGTAAATAACAAGGAATAAAATTAAGATTAAAAATTTCAAAACAAAACAAAAACAAAACAAAAAGATACCTGGAATCTCGGGCCCGGAGAGATAGCACAGCGGCGTTTGCCTTGCAAGCAGCCGATCCAGGACCAAAGGTGGTTGGTTCGAATCCCGGTGTCCCATATGGTCCCCCGTGCCTGCCAGGAGCTATTTCTGAGCAGACAGCCAGGAGTAACCCCTGAGCACCGCCAAGTGTGGCCCAAAAACCAAAAAAAAAAAAAAAAAAAAAAAAAGATACCTGGAATCTAACATTCATCTAGCATTCATCTAGATACTTTTTCTGACCCTGTTTCACCATATCTTACTCAGTCATGTCTTACTCATACCTGACACGACTTGCCTCGCTTTCATTCAGAATTTCTATTTCGTTCAGGACTTGACACTGCTTCCTACTCAAATTTCTACCTCACTCCCCTTCCCCAACTACACTGGTTAAAACAGCACCCCACTATTGTAAGTTTTCTCATGGTGCTTATATTGGGTTTCTAGTAGCTTATTTATAATTTATATATCTCCCTGGAGAGCAAGGACATTGCCTTTTCCTTGCAAGCATATAGTAGCTGCTCAGTAAGTTCCTGGATAAAATATCAAACCCCCACACTCTCAGCTTAATATATTACACAAGAGAACCCTACCAATCCAAACTCAGAGAGAAAAACAAGGACAGTAATCTAAATCCCAATTGTGGGGATTTTTGTGAGGAGGTAGATACCTGTACCAATTATATGGAAGGCTGCCATCAATATATATATATATATATATAACACCCAGCAGTGCTCAGGGGTTTCTTCTGGCTGTATGCTCAGAGCGAAATTGCTCCTGGCAGGCTCAGGGGACCATATGGGATGCCAGGATTCGAATCACCATCCATCTGCATGCAAGGCAAATGCCCTACCTCCATGCTATCTCTTTCCAACTAACCATACACATGCAATTCTCTTGAAGAGTGGTTCTCTACTACTCACTATACACTCTCTCCACACCCTGACTGACCTCCTTTTCTTAAAAAAAAATTTAAACAATCTCAGAAGCCTTGTCTGATTTGTTTGAGATCATCTTCATTGAAAATTTTCCAGATGCAATTCAGTAGCAGTAAACCAAGAAAAATTTCAACATAAAATCAATTTTTTTTATCACTGCAAAGTGATTTTTCATTTTCCCCTACCGAAATCAGTTCTTAGAAATACGACTGCCTCCCCCAAAATCACACTGTTTCTCATCTCTATCATCAATTCCATTTCAGAAATTAATTGAGCCCACCCACTCCCAATTGGAGAAAACAATTGAATACCTTTGTAGGACTGAGGCTAAGTTTTCAAAATATGTGATGACATTATTGAGGTTAACTTTATTTCTTTAGGAATGATCAATACCTTGCAAGAACAAATGTAGCATCAAATTGCATTATTTCAGTGGCAGAGCTTCTAATTATGATTCAGTTGATAAACCTAGTGCTAAGCATGTAATAACTTTGCCACTTCCTTTATGTTTGCCTCTGTGCTAATTTTTTTAATTAAATTCTTCAGAGGAGTGCTTAATGTGTAAAAATTTTATTTCAGTTTCTTCTGGCTCTTTCCGGGCATATAAATTGCACTCCTGGACCACTTGTCACACTTAAAGAGTCAATGAATGTATTTAAAAAAAATGGTTGGGTAATGTCAGAAAACTGCCTGGTAATTGAAAATTCATAGAATGTCAACCATGAGGTCTACATCAAATCTGTTGTGCTGGATGGTTGGAAAATCATGGTAGGCTGCTCCCCTGGCTACTAATTATTGGGCTGCTGCCCTGGTAACGAAGATGTGAAGTTGTTGAGATTTTGTGTTTATTTTCTTGACTTGCAACTCCCTAATATTTAAAATAGAAAACATCTGCTCAAGTTCTCTTAGAAGCATACTTTGCGATCTTTTATGGCAGTTGATTTACACTGATCATTAGATTAATTCAGGGCCCCAGATTTCTTTAAGTCCCATGCAGATCATTGAGACTTGTCAAGTATCACTCTGTCTTCTTGGGTCAGTAGTTTCTAGACTATTGCCACTCCCAAGAAAGTTACTAAGGAGCCAGTGGAGCCAGTCATTTACTTAGCCCATGAGAGAAGCTGACCTTCATTATAAATGCAAATATACCAGTTAGGAGAATATTTGCTATTTCTCTGAGGAGAAATAATGTGTTCTTGCCAATTGTAATTGGGCAGTATGTAGTATTTGGAGAAGAGAATTAGAGAAAGCCTTTGTGTTTTCTAATATGACTTTTTTTTAATTACTTACATATCTGTGTCCCCATGTTTATCATTTGTGGGATATTATGAACAATAGCTGTCTCTCCTACTGTTATGTCTCTGATCTCAAACAGGATCTGATATATGGCTGAGCATCAGTAACTATTAGTAGCTAAAATGATGAAGGGATGACTAATATAGTGGAAATGAATACCAGTTTAATTCCCAAGATAGTTTTGTTTATTTTTTGTTGAATTTAATTGTAGAGAAAGTGGAATCTGGACTCTACTATGTGGGTAAAAAAATGTGAGCAAGACACATGACACGCAGTAGTCATTGTGAATATCTAGTTTATCTATATAGTTCAGCTTGTCAATCAAGCTTGGCCTTTTGTGAGACCGAATTTTTAGCAAAAGCAATACACTATTGGCAATTTAAAAAAGTATTATCTGAAATTATGAGATGACTACTATGAGAAATGCTGTATATTTACCCTTTGGACATTCTGAGTTTTGCTAGTAACTGCATTCCCTACAGCCATCAGAGCTCAGTGAAATGTAAAATGAAGGTTCCTTTTCTCTCCTACAGTTAAACATATGCCACCTCATATCCATAGATAATTCTTGAACATCGTTCTCTCTTAGGGAAGAAAAAAAGCTTCCATACACAAAGACTCATTGTTAAAGAAAAAAACATATGGAACCGAAGTAATAACACAGTGAGTACGGCTTTTACCTTGCACACTGCTAGCCCAGGTTCTATCTCCAG
Organism: Suncus etruscus; assembly: GCF_024139225.1. Taxonomy (NCBI): domain Eukaryota; kingdom Metazoa; phylum Chordata; class Mammalia; order Eulipotyphla; family Soricidae; genus Suncus; species Suncus etruscus. The sequence continues at coordinate 15,130,740 of NC_064868.1, read as the reverse complement.
CATCCCATATGGTCCCCTGAACCTGCCAGGAGTAATTTCTGAGTATGGAGCCAGGAGCAACCCCTGAACATCACCTGGTATAGCCCAAAATCAAAACAATAAAACGCATGTATAATTTTAAATATAAGATAGACTTCATCTCTAACATTTAAAAGCTTAAAGAGAGTAATGCATTTCTTAGAATAAATCCAGTGTTCAAAGTTTAGAAAAGCCAGTCAGCTTCAAATAAGCTTCTGAATTTATCCCTTCATTTGAAAGACTTTGGAATCGAGATGGAAGGCAGGAACATATTTTCAGCTCCGTTGAAATCACTGAAGAACACCCTTATTGCTCTGCAATATGCCCTGTTAAAACAACAGGTCTTTCCTCCTTTCAAAGATCACGCTGATTTCTAGGTCAGCCTGCGTGAGGCTAATAGGAGACTCGTTACTAACTATCCCCAATCAGCTTTCATGACCAGGAACTGCTGCTGGTTAGGCCATTTGCGGGATAGAAGGGAAGAAAATACTTGGAGATTGGCCCAGTTGCATGGAAATGCGAAGCTTTCAAACTGGACAAAGGCTAAACGTGATTGTCTCTTGGCTTTGGTTTGAATGCGTAGAAAATACATAGTAAAAGCCTTTATGATCTCTCCCCTAATAACCCTATCTTTGAGAGACTTGGATATAACTGGAAATTTATGTTAGCTTTGCATGCAAGTGTGACTTGGCTTTAAAGTCTTACTCTATGGAAGTTTTCTTGGAAATTAATTTGACTATTATTTGAATTGCAAGAGGCAATTACATTTTAATGATTATTTAAATACCTGTATTTAATTCTAAAAGCATTGCACACACCAAGACACAGAAGAAGCACAAGAATTGTGACTATAGGAGGATTAAGAATCTCCCACCTGGGGCCAGAGTGGTGGCACAAGTGGTAAGCCATCTGCATTGCATGTGCTAGCATAGGATAGACTGAGGTTCAATCTCCTGGCATCCCATATGGTCCCCTAAGCCAGGAGCTATTTCTGAGCGCATAGCCAGGAGTAACCACTGGGTGTGGCCCAAAAACCAACCTCCCCCAAAAAAAATCCCCCCACCTAATGAAATCATTTGGAAATAAAAAGAAAAAGTTTCTTCAAACATAATGACATTTGTTCTTCACTTAGTACCAAATTTTGTGTCTGACAAAGGAATGTTAAGGATTATAGTCTATGTTCCATAATATTGGTACTTATTTTTTCCATACAAAGAAAGCTTGCGGGATTAATTTTATTGTGATGAGGTGATTAAATTCACCTATTAGATCATTTTAAAGTAAAATTTAAATAAGACAAGGGGGCTGGAGTGATAGCACAGCAGGGAGGGCATTTGCCTGGCACATGGCCAACCCAGGTTTGATTCCAGCATCCCATATAGTTTTTCTAGCTAGCCAGGAGTAATTTCTGAGTGCAGAGCCAGGAGTAACTCCTGAGTGCCTCTGGGTGTGACACAAAGACAAAATAAAACAAAACCAAAACCAGGGATATTCAATATAGCCACAATGTTGAGCAACCATCACAACTAGCAAATTCCAGAGCATTTTCATTATCCCAAAAGGAAATCCTGTATTTATCCTGTCTCCCCCCTTTTTTTCTTCCAATTCTTAGAAACAAGTGCCAGAATCAGGCAAACAGTAAATCTGTTTTCTGTTTCTATGGATTTACCTGTCCTGAATATTTTATATCAATCTTTTTTATTAATATGTTATTACATTAGTTAGGCAACCAAGTTACAATAATGATCAAGATTCTGGTATTGATGTATCTTTACCAAAGATACTGATCACTCTCATCATTAATGTGCTCATCACCCTTCTATTATCCCTACATCCACTCTGTTCCTTCCATCCCAACCTAGCCTCCATTATTTGTTAATTGGCAGCTTTCTTTATTGTTTTGTTTTGTGTTTTGGGTCACACCCAGCAGCGCTCAGGGGTTACTCCTGGCTCTGCGCTTCAGAAATCACTCCTGGCAGGCTTGGGGGACCATATGGGATGCCGGGATTCTAACCACTGTCCTTCAGCTTCTAAGGCAAATGCCCTACCGCTTCACTATCTCTCTGGTACCTATTTGGCAACTTTGATTAGGTGAATAATGTTACCTTTTTTTTAGCATCTCCTAGGTGCTTGAGAATATTGTTATGTGCATTCTCCTTCCACTATCCCTTAACACAGCTCTTTCAGGGTTTGTTATTAATTGATATCATCCATATGCTGGATTTGTTTCTCTATAGATGAATGACATCATTCTATATTTGTTCTTCTGTCTCTTATTTTGTTTAACATAATACCCTTGAAATTCCATCCAAATTGCTGCAAATTACATTACTTTATTTTTCTATAGGCTGTTTAGTATTCCATTAAATAGATGTACCATTACTTCTTTATGCATCATTTGCCATTTGTGTTGTTTCTAAGGCCTGGTTATTGTATTAAGGACTGTGACGGTCATAAGTGTACCTGTATTTCTTTGAATTTATAGTTTTGTGTTTGGAGAGAGATACATAGAAATGAGGTAACTGGGTCACATGTGAGTTCCATTCCTTCTTTTCTTTTGAGAAATCTTCATATTGTTTGTCATAGAGTATGTATCAGATGACATTTCCTTTTATACCACATTATCACCAAAATATCCAAGCCAGTGATTGCATCACTTATAAACAGAGTCCAGACTCATGGATGAAGGGGCCAGAGATGTATCTAAATGGGCAGAGCACATGCCTTGCATGTTGATCCTGGGTACCTCATGTACACTGCAAACCACTAGGTGTGATCACCACCACAGTAGTGACAATTATTTTTAAGTAAATAAAAGGTTTATAGAGCTAGTAAGGGTTTACGGCACATGTTTTGCATGAGGCTGACTCTGATTCAATTCTCAGCACCATATGACCATTGCTCTAGAGGTCCTTGAGCACTGTTGGTATCTACGGCTCAAGCAGTGCTGCACTCTTGGATCCTCTCATTGACCTACAACAGCTTGGTTTGCTCTGTGCCTCCTCAGAACCACTTGGTAGCTCCACCTCTCCAACTCAAAAAACTAAACATTTTAAAGAGCAAACGTCAAACCCACATGGTTAATTGTTGCCACCTTGGACCAAGTGATAATGAGCTAAAAATGCCAGAATAAAAGACATGCTGGCGAATCTTGATAACTGAATAGAAACTGATGCTTGAATCCTGCGATGAAAATCTGTGAGTTTCAGTTAAATCCATAGGTTCCCAAACCAGATTTTTTTTAATCTTCCAAGGATCTTTATTTTTTCTCTCCTTTTTTTATATTTTAATTATGACAACAAAGATGCAAAGAAAGAGGACAGGGTAAAGTTACAGTGGAAGCCCAATCACCCATAAACAGGATTCTCGGTAGTCCCATCGATGATATCCCAGCCTTGAACTTTCAGCCAAAGAACATTAAGAAAAACAAAACTGAACCCATGTACAACACAATTACTTTGTCCCTCAAATCCCCAGTTGTAGTATATACTATTTCTTAGCAGCACACCATATAATCTAAAGACATTAGACTTATGTAACTCCTTAAGCATTGAGGGCAAAGTACATTTATCTAGTTCCATGCACATGCTTACTGGTTTAAGTTAACCTCAAAAGTTTTAGTGGGTTGTTTTTCTTAAGGATTGGAGTCAAGGGAACATAGTAAAAAACGATATTAAAGTGGCATTTGTTTGCATAGGCCCACCAAAACATAAGGGACATGGAAAAAAATTATGGTCTAAATACAAGGAGACCCTACCCCTGAAGTTTCCTGGCACAGGACTGACTCTAGGCTCCAGGCAAACTAGTTTGTCCAATTCAAGTCATCGTCTGTAGTGGCAATACACCTCCATTCCTCACATAGTCTCTGTTGTTGGTATCATGCTTCTGTATTAAAGATCCTGGAGTCTGCATATCCCATATTGCAGTCAGGATGGTGCAGAGCATCCTCTCGTTTCACCTCACACTTAAGGGGCAATAGAGAGAACCATGTCCTGTAGAGCAGGTCATTGTTGTTGTCACGTCTTCTCAGTGTAAACGGAAGCCTCTTTTTAGGAGGTCGATGTCAAACCCTTGGTAGTGTCTTTCCTGGTAGAGGACTGCTTTCAGCTGTTGCTATAAAAGACCTTGGATGTTTCGTAGATAGCTTTCCTGGTTCCGGCGTGAATGGAGGATGCCCATTCTTCTGAGGCCTGTGCCAGGTCATTATATCAATGTTCAGGGTGTAAGGTACATTGTACTGAGATTTATTAGATAAGAACTTATCTGTATGTATAGTGTTTTCCCATTTTAATGTGTCTATGCAAACAAGGATCAATGCCATGAAGCATTATTGGTGCATCTGGAGGCAATAGGAACAAGACCAGCAATTTCCATGACATAGTTCAATCATAGTCATCAAACTGAGGGACAGTTCCACCAACAATCCTTACTGAACAGCTTACAAAGAAAAGACAAGATGAAAAGTGGATAGAAACATCATGGTAGAAGAATATATAGAGAGTTACAGCAGTTAAAGAAAATACCCATAAAATATTCAAAAGATATATGTGTTGGGCTGGAGAGATAGCATGGAGGTAAAGCGTTTGCCTTTCATGCAAGAGGTCATCGGTTCGAATCCCAGCGTCCCATATGGTCCCCTGTGCCTGCCAGGAGCAATTTCTGAGCATGGAGCCAGGAGTAACCCCTGAGCACTGCCGGGTGTGACCCAAAAACCACAAAAAAAAAAAAAGATATATGTGTTCAAAATGTGTTCAATATGTGTTCAATTTGTGTCCTTCTAAATAGTTCTGGGATTTGTTAGATCTACTGTATGTCTTTGGTCTGAGATTAGAACTGTGTGTTACTGAAGTTAAGAAGGGTAAATCTGGGGTATTGATGGTTGGGAGGAGCATATGTTCGCGTTTCCTCCGGATCTCCAGGTGGGTTTCTGGGAGGAGCTGATGGGGCACCATGGGTTTTCCCCACTCCCAGGCCGGCTCCAGTGGTTGGCCTACGGTTGGGAGGGTCTCTCTCTCCCTTTCAAACCAGATTTTTGTTTTGTTTTGGGGCTTAGAGTTTACTTCTGGCTTCGTACTAAGGAATTACTTCTGAAAGGTTGGGGGCTATATAGGATTCTGGGGAACAAACCCAGGTCAGCTGCATACAAAGCAAATGCTGTTCTATCACTTTGTCCCTCCCCAACCCCGAAATCTTGGGAGAATTTCCTTTGTAGACTCTGAGATTATTAGCATGAGCTAGATCTGGTGCCTGCTATTTTCTATGCCGAACTGGGAGAATTCACACTTCCCCATCTCCCCAGTTCTACTTTTTCTGCTTTTTAAATGGGGGATCATACCTTGTGGTGTAGGGAGGAGCATGTGTTATTGGGGATTGAATTCCCAATTTTTGGACATGCAGAGCATATCTTTTGCCACTTGAGACATATCCCTGACTCCTTCATTTTTAAAATAACACTTTATTTTTAAAAAATGAGTTTTACAGAACAGATAGTATAGAAATAATAGATAATTTTCTCTGTCCTCTCAGTTCTCTACCGGTGTGGAGAAAGACCATGAAACACTGTCTTATTCCTGCTATCAAGGATAAGACCATATAAGTGTGAACTATCTAAGTGGTACTCATTAAATGAGTATTCAAGAAGTCTGGGGAGATAAAATCAAGTTCCATTCTGAAATAGACAAAGGAGGCAGCCATGTAGAAAGTGGGGAACAGGAGTTTCTTGCAAAAGAAACACCACATGCATAGACACTGTTGGCAAGAATAATCACAGCAATTCTTCCAAGAGAAGACCAAATGTGGTGAGTGGTATGAGACTGTAGACATAGCCAAGAGCCAGGGAGGCCAAGCTAACTTGTTCAATGCACAGAATTTATTGTAAAAGCAGCAAGCAGCCATTGGACTATATCAAGTAAGAGATTGGTTTAATCCAATTATTTTAAAAACAGCTTTGCTTGCTCTTCTGAAGATATAGGGTTTAAATTAAAAGGATTTCACTACAGAGACCAGATAGAAGGGTTATCAAAAAGTTCAGATGAGAAATAGTGATGGCTCAATGATAAAGGTGCATGTTTAGAATACTATAATTGTATTAGGAAAAATGGAACAAGCGTTGGTGTTTATATGCTTGAGAAATTTTGTCTGTATAACATTCCTGGAGACTTGAAAGCATAGAATACATGATGAATGAAGATGGTATTTCTTTGCAGCTAAAAAGCATTACATACCTATTTGGACTAAGCAGAAAATGGCAACATATACCTTGTTCAGAAGTTTTTAATCTTATTTTTCTGCAGTATTACCATTGAGTAATATTCCAATTCATAGGGTTGTATGAGGTGTGGAAACTAGACATATCCATGATTTCCTGGCATAATTTGTCCCAGACACTGTAGGTGATGTGTTTGTTTGGTAGCATCCCTAGATGGGCTGAGACCTGCCAGGCTATACCCCATGGTACTCAAGAGACCATGAGGTGGCAGGCATGCACTCCAGCTCTTTGAGTTATCTCCTGGATGCCATCTAACACTATTTACATGTTTTTAATTGTTGATAAGGTCACACCCTGAAGTACTGTAAATATCTGGGACCAGGAGGTTCTAAGAATTAAGTCCAGGGCCTCATTCATACAAGGAATATGTTCTGCTACTTGGGCCACATTCTTGTCTAGCTCTAGGAAATATAAATAATTTTAAACTTTTTGCTAGGCCTATTCCAAGCCCTCCTTTAATGTTTGTTTTTCCTTTCATTTGATATGATTTTCCTCTCAGTTCAATCTTGATGTAGAAATCTATTTCTAACAGTTGGTGATATCTTGGCATTTGTGCTTTCATGTAAAAATGAATAAGAATATAGATTTAAGGCAGTACAGTCAATGTAGGAGACTTACTTGGAAGTGGCAGGTGAGAAAAAATAGCTTTCCCCAAAGAGAGACCTATATCAGCGAAGTATGCTCAAATAGTAAAAAGGCTACTGGCTTGATGATCACCCACTGATGGTCTCTATGGGTGACAGAATATGACTGAGACCACCAAAAGTAGTCACTGGTCTTTGCAGTACAGGACTTTATATCATGGTACAAATATGACAAGAAACTATTCCCTGAACCAACACATCCCCATGTGCTAGTGTTAGGAGCATGAACTGGGAACATTGTAAACCATGTTAACACTACAAATATTCTTTCCCTTCTTCTAGAGAAAAGCTCAAATGCTCTTAGTGTGCTATTGCAGAGGATAGAGACTGAAAGAACTCTTTTTTTCCAATAGAGAATTTTGGTTTAATTTTTCAGGAAATGCTCCAGTTGCATAACACATAAGCATTACCTGGGCATCTTTGACCATGCTTCATGCCTAGGCTTGTCATCATCATCTACATCAGACTCTGAGGTGATGTTAAAACACTTCCAATTGATTTTTTTGTATAGTTGGGATGTTAACCCATTGTCAGATAGAGAGTTTGCTAATGTTTTTTTCTAGTCTATAGGTTGAAATTTCCAGTTTGTTAACTGTCTCCTTTTGATCCTGCTTATCTACTTAGCTTTTCTGTTTTTCCTTAAGATGGCATAAATAAGGATTCATTTCCAACAATATGAATATTGCTCAGGAAACTAGAAATTGAACTCCCATTTGATCCAGCAATACCACTCCTAGGGATATACTCAAAGAACACAAAAACACAATACAGAAAAGCCCTCTGCCCTCCTATGTTCATTGCAGTTCTACTTACAGTAGCCAGAATATGGAAACAACCCAAATACCTGTGAACAGATAAGTGGAAAAGAAACTATGGTATATCTACACAATGGAATACTATGCAGCTGTTGGGAAAAATTAAGTCATAAAATTTGCTTACACATGAATGTATATGGAGACCATTATTCTGAGTGAAATGAGTCAGAGGGAGAATGATATATATATAATAATCTCACTCATTTATTGGATATAAGAAAAATAAAAGATAGTATGTTAATAATATTCAGAGACAATAGAAATGAGGGCAGGTAGGACAGTAGATGGTAGAAAGCTTGTCACAAGCACTATAACAGTGCAGTTAGGGTAGAGAACGGACCACTCTGACAATGGCAGTTGGAACTGATCACTCTACCAATGGTCCTCAAACTACGGCCCGCGGGCCACATGTTGTATTTATTCCCATTTTGTTTCTTCACTTCTAAATAAGATATATGCAGTGTGCATAGAAATTTGTTCATAATTTTTGTTTTTACTATAATCTGGCCCTCCAACAGTCTGAAGGAGAGTGAACTGGCCCCCTGTTTAAAAAGTTTGAGGACCCCTGATTGGGTGTTGAATGAAGAAATGGTGAAATACATGGTACTCCATTAACAATAGTCTAATCCATGGTGTCTAAAGGGGAAAAAAGGATGAGAGAGAGTGAGAGAGAAGAGTTAAATGTCTGAAACCCAGACATGAACAATTTTGTAATCATGATGTTTATCTAAAAGAAAAAAAAAAGAGTTCATGTTCAGGCCTGATGTCCAAAAGCTCCTCCCCTGGATTTTCTTTTAGGCGTCTTACAGTTTTAATTTAACATTTTAGTTCCTCACCCATTTAGAGTTAATTTTTTACTTTTTTGTGTAGAGTGTAAAGTCCAGTTTGTTCATATGTGGATAGCAAATTTTCCCTACACTATTCATTAGTTGGTGGAATACACAGTCCTGTCATTTGTCAAGTATGTGTTTTGGCTCCTGTATCAAAACTCACTTCACTGTGGGTGTTGATTTCTGGACTCTCTATTCTGTTCCATTTATATATGTGTGTATTCTGCCTTTATACCAGTATCATGCAATTTGACAGGAAATTTGAATAGTCATTTTTTCAAAAGAGAATCTAAATGGCCACCAAGAGCACTGTATCAAGGGGCCTCAACCTCAATAACAGATAAATGTAAGTCAAGTGCTATGGTGAATTATGTTGATTGAATTGATTGATGTATTAAAACATTCTTACATCCCCGGGATAAATCCTATTTGGTCATAGTCTATGATCTTTTTGTAAAAATGTATTAAAGGATCTTCATATTTATTCAGTATTGTTACATTTTTACATTTTCTTTTTTAATATCTTTATTTGGGCACCATGGTTACAAACATGTTTACATTTTTTTATTTTAGGCACCATGATTAGAGTTTTATACAGAAAACATTCCAGCACCACATACCCTTCACCACAACCCCAGTGTCTCTCCTACTTCCCCATCATTCCACACCCTGTAAGAAGCTTCTGATCTTTGATGTATTATTGCATTCTGTTTGCTAATATTTTGTTTAGGATCTTTGCATCTATATTCATAAGGCATATAAAGATCAATAGTTTACTTCGGGGGTTGCCACATCCATTGGTTCTAAGTTCTTAAGTCTTACTCCTAGGTCTGTACTCCTAGTGGGCTCTGGGGACCTAAATGGGGCCAAAGATCAAACCTAAATTAGCCACATACAAGTCAAGTGCCTTACTCCTTGTGGGGCTGGCGAGGTGGCGCTAGAGGTAAGGTGCCTGCCTTGCAAGTGCTAGCCAAGGAAAGGACCACGGTTTGATCCCCCGGCGGCGTCCCATATGGTCCCCCCCAAGCCAGGGGCAATTTCTGAGCACGTAGCTAGGAGTAACCCCTGAGCATCAAAATGGTGTGGTCCGAAAAACAAACAAAAAAAGTCAAGTGCCTTACTCCTTGTACTGTATCTCCTGCCCTGTTTTTTTTCCTTGTCCTCTTCTCCCCTGATTTCTTTTAATGGTGGCTCTCTGCAGGGTAATGTTTGCCTAATAGAAACTGTTTGAGAGGTTCCTATTTCTTTGATTCTCTGGACGAGTCTGGTAAGTGTTCGGAGTACATTTGGAAGAACTTACATCTTGGAAGAATGCACTAGTAAACCTATGTGAGTCTGGGCTTTAGTTTGAGTCCATGGGGGGACTTTAATTCTCACTTTAATTTCTATGATAGTTCTTAGTATGCTCAGAGACTACTTCCTTTTGTCTCATTTTTGGAAGGTTATGAGTTAGAATGTATATATTTCTTCTAGGATCCCAGTTTCATATCATACATATTTTCATAGTAATCTCGGATGATCATTTCCATTTCTGTGCTATCTGTTGTGACATCTCACCTTTCATTTCTGATTTGGTTTATTAGAGTTTTTCACTTTTCTTTGTGAGTCTAGTTAAAGGATGTCACTCCTGTATATTTTCTTAAATAATCAGTTCTTAGTTTTATTGATCTGCTTGCTTTGCATTCTCTTTGTTGATCTTTTCTAGTGCTTAATATATACTGGTAATTCATTGTGTCCCTAATGGTTCATTAATAAATACTTTAATTGTTATAATTTACCCCTCATTTCTGCTTTTACTGTGTTCTAGATGTTCTGGTAATATTTTTATTCTCATATCTTCATTCCCATTTGTTTTCAGAAATATTTTTATACCTTCTTTGATTTCATCTTTGGCCTATTGGTTGTTCAAGTAATATGTTGTTCAATTTCCAAGGTTTTGAGTTGTTTTCACATTTTTATGTGTGATTAATTTTATTTTTCTTTTTAATTTTTTTATTTAAGCACCATAATTACAAGTATGTTTGTAGTTGGGTTTTAGGTTTTTAAAAAAGAATACCCGCTTCACTAATGCAACATTCCCACCACCAATGCCCTCCCTCTACCTCCTCCCCCACCTCTTGCCTGTATTCTATTTCTATTTCTCTCACTATTTCTATTTCTCTCATTCTATTCTCTATTCTATTTCTCTCTCTCACTGTCTGAGAGGATAATTCAGATGGTTTCTACCTTCTTGATTTTTTTGAAATGTTTTGTGACTCAACACATGGTCTATCTTGGCGAATGTCCCATATGTACTAGAGAAGAATGTGGGAAGATGAAGTGCTCTATATATGTCTGGCAGACACAACTCTTCCATTTATTCCTTCAATACCAGTGTTTCTAGGTTGAAATTTTGCCTCATCTATCTATATAGCAGTGATGGAAGAGTGTTTCCTACTATTGATTGCTATAAATAAACATTTTTCTTCAGGTCTGTGAGTAGTTGTTTAAAATGATATGAAGATTCATCACAGGAAGGCAAAATTTTAAACACTTTCTGCTTACTTTCTCACTTCATCCTTCCAACAATCCTGTGAGAGAAACTATTATATTATTTTACTAAAAGGGAAACTAAGGAAGAGGGGGATTCAGTTACCTATTCAAGGTTACACACAGAACATAAGTAACAGAGGGTAAAGTCATCTCAGGCTTTGAGGTCATGGCTATATTGTTTCTTCATTTAATTTTGCAAATGGATATCTTTATAGAAAATTAAATAAAATGACTTACAAATAAAACAGCAAAATAGATCTAAGTACAGTACCTGTCCACAATCCTTTTTCTTGATTCTGAACCACACATAGCTAGAAAAACAGTTTTTTTTTTTCAGTTTGGTCTCCAAACTCATTTGATAGCAAGACCTGAAATGAACAAATGTTCATAAACTCAGCCCTTCCCCGATAGATTAACATTCACATTTTCATGCATATTTGAGTTTTACAACTCCTTGCAGAGCCACATTTGCTGGCTACTACAAAATAAGTATCTGTGGCAATTCAAAGAACAGTCGGCCAGTTCCTCACTCTCTGGCATTACTGTAGAGTTGCATTTTCCTTCCCCCTTGAAGTTATGCATGCACATAAGATCTGACTTGGCCAATAAAATCAGCATATGTGTGACGTTAGTTCTGAATAGAAGATCAAGGAGGCAGTTTGCAGTTAGATTTACCTATCTTTCCATCTGGGTCGGTGAGCAGCAACACTCCTGATGATGCCTGCTCTGACAACCTGAGACCTAAAATAAATGCAGAGCAGAGCCAACTTGAATTTTGGAGATATTTGTTACTAGACATAAACTAGCCTCTCTTGTCAGGTAGAGTGGTATAAGACCCAGTTAATTTTTTTTAAAAATAGTAAAGATTATAAATTCTGAAATATAGCTGGAATATAAGAATTTCAGCTAAGAGATTGTGTATTTATTTGAATATTTGAAAACAGATTTCACCCCTTTCCACCCTCAGAAAAGTAGACTTGTGTATTTGGTTTGAGCACAGTCATTTCTGCATCACAGAACATTCTCTGAACTTAATTCTTGGGTGTCAGGGATTGTTCCACTTATATTGGTAGCCTCAGTGCCTGGTGCAGAGCAAACATTTGGTAAAAAGATTTTGAAAAATGTTGGGTGGTAGAAAGACAATTTATAGTTGGGACCTCAGACTCTAAGGGAGAGAGTAAAAGAAGAAGATGTAAGAGATGAAAGCTCAAGATACATATTGCATTTATGTCATAATTTTGTCTTGTTCAAATGATGAACTAGAAATAGAGAAAGTCCTTGTTAAAAGGTTCATATAGCAGCTGTAAATAAATTCTCATGGATGGATGTCAAGGATAATGAAGGTAATTTGAGCAAAGGAGACTCTAGGTAACATAGATATTTAACTATCAATAATATCAATAAGAAATAAATGGCGATCACGCCTTATGAAAACCTGGAGAGAAAGGGAAATTGGAAAGCTCTGTTGATTTCAAACTCTTCTATGTTCAGTAGATTGTGATATCTCTCTTTAATATACAAGGAGGACATGTCAGATGCCTGTAGACATGGGGAAGCTGGTAGGCAGGGTCTTAGCCACCCCAAATTCTCCCATCTCAGTGATTCTTCTTTATCACCTTTATGGATTAGCATCTACATAGAATTTTGATTGAAGAAAGGATCTTGTGGATGGAAACATCTCGAAAGTTATTAGAACTACATATTTTAGAAAGCTCTTTGGCAGCACATGTTGAAAACTGAGGTTTTGGGGTAAATTTTCTCTTAAAATAAATGAGTTAATTTATTCATAGTGTCCTAGTATTCTAATTAAGCATTTTGCATAGCATCTTGACATAATATTGAAAAATATTGAATGCCCTAATAATTAAGAATGTATGGATCTTGATGACAATTTTCCTTCCTTCTCAAAAACCAAAAGATAGGCTTAAAATTTTCAAGTTAATTACATGAGATATTTGCTAAGATGGAATTTAATTTAATGTTACTCAAAACTCTTAAAAGTACTTTCCTGGCTTATGTATTAGTGGTTGTGAAGGACATACCATCAGTGTTCTGACTTAAAATAAACTGGAGACTTACAGAAAAGACCATTGTGTGGATTTCACTTTTTTGTTTTGTTTTGTTTTGTTTTTAGCACTCCCATAAATATTCAAGGATTACTTTCTGGCAGGCTCAGGGGCTCAGGGGGTAACACATGGGGTACTATAGATCAAATGAAGGTTGACCATATACAAGGCAAGAACTCTATTCACTCTACTATTGCTGCAGTCCTGGATTCTACTTTTTTTTTGTTTTTTGTTTTTGGGCCACACCCAGTAACGCTCAGGGGTTACTCCTGGCTATGCGCTCAGAAGTTGCTCTTGGCTTGGGGGACCATATGGGATGCCGGGGGATCGAACCGTGGTCCGTCCAAGGCTAGCGCAGGCAAGGCAGGCACCTTACCTCTAGTGCCACCGCCCAGCCCCCTGGATTCTACTTTTAAGGTCACATTCATATGATAAATATGATGTTGCTGAGGGGTATTAGTGTAGTTACTGGCATATTGGAATATTTTACATGTTTATATATGTGTGATTGTAGGTATACAAAATGGTGATGTCATAATGAATTGGATAAACTACAAGTTCTTGTAAGAAAATGCTTCTTTCTGCACTTTACTCTTCACTAGGCTTTCAGGTTTTTTGACCTGGGAAATCTGGGAAATGTGGAAAAAATGAAAGAGGAACTAGAAACTTTTGGAGCATTTATTCTGAAGAGGAAGAGGAAGGGGTTTCTTTGAACACCCAATCCAAGTTAAAGACTAGCAGAAGGTGGCAAGTTTCTAAAGAAATACCTATTGTTTCCCCATTTTGTCTGCGAATATATTGATAATGTGTCTATTTGGAAGAACTACCATGAAGAAAGGTACTATATGGGGAAGAATTGTTTCCTTTTCTTCTTCTCTCCTATCTTTACAGTATGTAATTTCTAGAAGTTTTTAGTCAGTTGGATAATTAGACACCTATGTGAGGTCAATTATCAACCTATGCGAGTTCTGTAGTTGATTTAGGGCCACGGTCACCTGTCATAAAACAGAAAGAGAGCAACTGGATTTCCACTGGCTTTCAATGGACTTTAAAACAAATCCTCAGTTCCTTGTAGGAGGGAACCAGTGAAAAAATGATCACTTTTGTATGTAAGCCTTTTAAAATGTTTCTTTTTTGAAGTTTTTTATGGTTATATTTCATATTGACACTTAGTATTTGAAGAACAAGTTTGAGACTACATTAAAAAACTACTTTTAAACCAAACTATCGGATACCAAGTTCAAACATTTTCTCTTGCCTATAGTACAACTATTACTATTTCTAGAACAAATTGTTCAAACAAACTTTATTTCATATAGTTATTTTGCTGGTGATGTTCAAAATGCCTAATAAAGCTAACATCATAAATCTTTTGAGTTTAGAGCTAACGAAAATCAAGTTGACTTTTCATAGGCTTGCTTAGTTTCGACACAACATATTTGACCCTTAATTTTAGTGCAGATTGTGTTCATCATTCCATTTCAGTTTCTAGTAACTGCTAAGAGTGGTTTTTGTTTGTTTCCTTTGTTTTCTTTTGTCTTTCAGATACTTTCATTTTTTTAGTTACTTGATTTAAACACCATGCTTACAAGGTTGTTCATAATACAGTTGGTTTTTCTCCACAGTTATAAAGGTGTTTGTGATTGAGTTTCAGTCATAAAATGTCCAACACCCTTCACAAGTATATATTTCCCTCCAACAATGTCCCCAGTTTTCCTCCTGCCCCACCCTGCCTTTCTATGGGCAGACATTTTCCTTCTCTCTCTCTCTCTCTCTCTCTCTCTCTCTCTCTCTCTCTCTCTCTTTCTCTCTCTTTCTCTCTCACTCACTCACTCACACTTTGTGTTTTAAATAGGATTTCTACTATGAGTCTTTACAGAGGATATATAAGATAATTTTTTGTGGTGGTGTTACAAAGGGACACGAAGTGCTGGGAATGGAACTCAAGGCCTCACACAAGTGGTAGTGATGTGTCTTCTATCACTCGTTTTCTGCCACTTGCACCACATCTTGGCTCCTTGAAGTTATCCTTTAGGCATAGCTACAGCTACCAGTGAGTTTGTTTCTGAATGAGTGGGAACTGGTGATTTGAAAAGGGATATCACACATAGTCTGGTGGGGGATGGGGTGAGAGATTGGCTGTGGCTAGGCAGGTCTGGGGAATCTCCATTTGTCCAGGAGCCATCTGAGAGCCAATATCTTGGCAGTACAACTTGTAGACTATAGACAATGGCTTGTTTGCTTTGGGATTGGTTTATTTAGGTTGTAAAACTGCAAAAATCATTTATTGTCTTTTTTACACAGATGTTACTTAGTGCCACAGGATTGGGTCCTTGGCATTAAGCCTAATGTATCTCCTGGGTGAGTCAGGACTCCTTTATTAACTCCCAACTCCACTGCTCAATAATTTGGTGCACTTGGTGCCTATCAGAACATTATTCCCCAAGTCAAAAACAGGGAACAGTCTCCTTCCCAATCAGGCTCAAAGTGGACGCTTTGGAGAGTATAAAGATGGGAACATTAAATCCCAGATGGGGCTGTACAAGGGAAGTTTCTGATGACTGATGATAGGCAATGGTGGGATATATCTCCAGAGTTAGTGTCCAGTACAGGAAGAAATGCCAAAAATTAGAAACTTTTATTTGATTTACTTAGGTTTTTGGGGAGGGGGGTTGGGCACAAGGCTTACTCCTGACTCAGGGATCTCATTCCTGTCTGTGCTCAGAGGACTTTAGGAGGTGTTAGGGATTGAATCCAGGTCAGCCAGGCGCACTATTCCTTATCTCTGGGCCCCCCAGTGAGGACCTTTAATCTCCCTCTTTTGAGCTCTGAATAAATGCTTTAATCTTTGCAATCTGTGGCCTCAGGAGAAGAAAGGGAATTGCTGAAATGCCCTCTGGTATCTGGAGAAGGCAGAGTTTCTCCTATAGCTCTACTTCCCTGCTGATGATTGATGGTCACAGCAGAAAGAAGTGAGAATGCTTCAGCAAGCTCCTCATTTCTTGTCTTTCTTCTAGGGTGTAGATGACTGAGACTGAATCTCTGAGCTGCGAGAGTATTGCTGAGGTGCTGGGCTTTTGTATTTCATCACGTGCTGGGACTCTGTGGAAGCAGGAATAGTTTATGGCAAATTTTCAGACATTGCCCTGACCAGATCTTGATGTGAATTTTCAGGTTTCATTAAAATCAGACACTTAACCATGCATATCAATTTACCTCCTGTTAGCACCCAGTTCTTGTCCATAGAGATCAGTTCCAACTATCATTCCAATTATCATCACTTAAGGTGATGCCCAGAAATCTGCTTTAACAAACTTTCCAGAACAGTCTTTCTTACCTTCACATTTCAAATGCACTGGGAATGCCCCTGATCAGTTGAGGTTGGCAAAGCTAGACAAAACACAAAGGCTCTGAAAGGCAGCACAAGAATCAGCAACAACAAAGGAAGATGACCAACTTCAAACTGGTAACCCCAAATTCCCACACCTCATCACATTCATATGTAAGTTAAATCTGCTGTTTCCTCACTTGATAACATCTGCCTTCCTTCAGGAAGCTCTTGATGATTAACTTTTTAATTTTTGATTATTGCAACTAGAATGTATCAAGGAAAAAATGTATTGGGGAGAAATTGAAAAAAGAATTTTTAAAATAAATATATTTCTGCATTTAGTAGTTTAAGACTTCACAGTACTATTTAGAAAACTTTTCTTCATCTTCCTGTTGTCAAAATGAAGATAACATTCTTTGGTAAGAATTTAGGGAAGAGGAGAATATTAAAAAAAGGAAGAAGAACATTGTGATGGTGAGAACATTTAAATTTTTTTTCAATTATTTAAAGACACAGATACAAATGTGTTCATAATTGAGTTTCTTTTTTTTAATAATATTTTTTATTTTGACCAAAGTGAATTACATATCTTTCACAGTAATATTTTTGGTACATATTAACATTGAATCAGGGGGTTCTCATCACCAAATTTGTCTTTTTCCATCCCCATTTCCAACTCGCATCCCATATCCCCTTCCATTATTCCTTGTGCTGCTAGTATAAGTGATCCCCTCTGTGCCTAGCTTATTGTAGAATGGGTATCAATTCTGTTGTCATTGGCTTTGGATTTGATGTTTAAGTTTAATCATTTTGATTACTACTTAGTGATCAAACAACTGTTTGGTCTTGGTACCCTCCATTATTTCCCCCTCAATTTGAGGGTCGGAACAAGATGGTTCAAGTTATGTGGTTCTGTTTGAAGAAAAGATAAAAGATAGAATGGGGTAAAAATCAAGCAGGCCGAAAATGGGTGGAGTTCTTCTAGAGGCTCTAAACATCAGTTTGAGAGAGGAAGGGGAAAAACGGAAAAGAATCACCACAATCCAAAAAGAAAAATCAAACAAAAAATCCAATGAGCACTACAGCAATAAAGTCAAGAACCACACAATAATCATGGTCCTGAAACAAAAACAAAACAGAGCACAAAAAAATCCCAAAACCCAAAAAACAACAAGAACAACAACAATAACAAAACCAAAAAAATATTTTCTGTTTTTTTTTTTGCATAGGCACAGTAAATATTGGGGAAATTAGTTTCTTAAGTCATACCATGTAGGCCTCTAGGAAACACCTTTTTCTTCTTTTTTCTGGTCTACCAATGTAACAGGTCCATTTTATGTTGCATATATGTTTAGAAGTGTGATGACTTTTTGTTGTACATGTCCTTGGATTAGTACTAAATGACTATATTTGTCCCTTATAACTTTTCTGAGTCTAAAGCTTGTGTCATCTGATATTAATATGGCCACTTCAGCTTTCTAAGGGAACTGTTTTCTTGGATGATTTTTTTCCAGCCTTTGATTTTGAATCTATATTTTTATGAATATTTATATGTGCCTCTTGTAGGCAGCAAAATATTGGATTATGAATTTTTATCCATTTTGCCAGTCTGTGTCTCTTAATAGGTGCATTTAGTCCATTGACATTGAGAGAGATAATTGTCATAGGATTTAGTGTTATCTTTGTTTAGAAGTTTAGTGTGTCTGTTGGTCTGTCTGGTCTTAAAGTAGGCCATTCAGTTTTTCTTTTAAGGCTGGTTTTGTGTCCTTAAAGTTTCTGAGCTTTTGTTTATCCATGAAGCCATGTATGCTTCCTTCAAACCTGAACATGAGTTTGGCTGAGTGCAGTATTTTAGGTGAAGCATTCATTTAGCTGAGTTTTGTCATTATATCCCACCACTGTCTGCCTGCCAGTATAACAGGTCCATTTTAAGCTTATATTTTGGTTTATTTTAATTTATAGATTTATTTATAAATTTGTCTAGATTTATGAGTTCCCATCCTTATTTTACTACATAGTTTGGGTCTCTTGATCCTATTGTCATTGACTTTGTCTTTGGGTATTTAGTTCTGACCTTTTTCCTCCACCAATGCACCCGAGGCCACTTGGCCCCTGGGTTCCATCCTCTCTTTTTTTATTCCCTATTCTCAATTTGTAGAAAAATGCAGAAATATGAGGTAGAACAAAGTATTCATGTCCCATGGTTCTATGAAAAAGGCAGGAGCCCGTATCTAGAAGAGAAAAATAGAATTAAAAAATAAAGGTAGTGGCAGGTATTTTTCTTTTTTTTTGCATAGGCACAGCACAGCAAACGTTGGGGAAATTAGAAAGTAAATACCCTTGGCCTTAAAAAAATTAGGGCCTATGAATCATGCTGTCATAAGACCAACTGCAGGCTCCAAGCATACTAATTGTCCAGCCTCAAGTTCTTTCCTCATGGTACCAGGAAAAGTTCTACTAAATTGTGGTTGTAGCAGTCAGGTTTGTTATTAGAGTTCTTGGTTTTTGCACAGATCATATGTCACAGCTGCAGTGTCACAGGGTATCTTCTCATTTCATTTCACTGTTAGGTACCTTGGCAGGGAAACCTGCCCTGAAAGCAAGTTGTTGCTGTTTCCTAATTGTCAGGGTATCATATGAGCCCACTATTGAGCAAGTCAGTACCAGAACATTAGGGCCTCCCTTAGTGGAAGTATCATTTCTGGTGCTGGTGCAGAAAACTATGCTAATTCCAAAGACAGATTCCAGGTTTTGTGGTTGGACAGTCTATGTTCAATAAGTGAAAGCCAGAGTTGAGTCTCTATGACAAATGTATGGGGTGAATGGAGCCCCTGCACTATAAAATTTATAAGTCCTATCCCTATTATATAATAACTTCTTTTTTCATTATATTTCTCCCAATTTAATGTGCCTATGCAAAAAGGAAAAATGCCACATGATACTACTGGTGCATATGGGGGTAAAAATAACAAGTTATATATCTCTATAACTTGGTTCTAAACCGAAATCAGATACTAAAAGAGACTTATCTACTAGAATTTTTTACTAAGCAGATCCTAAAAAAGGAATGGGGATAGCTACCTGTACAAATGGAAATATATACTAAGAATTATAACAGTAAAGGAAATGCAGCTAAAGAGATATAGAAAGGACATATAGACATACCCTTTTTAAGTCTTTTGAAATAGTCTGGTGGGGGGGGATGAAGTCTAGAGCACAGTTTCATACCATGCTGTGGTCTTGTGGAGTCTGAGAAATGGTTGTAGAAGTCAGGGATCAGGAAGTGTCCTCAAACTGAGAGTCTCTCCAAGGCTGAATATGGCAGTGAGCAATAGTTCAGAGTGAGGAAAGGTGAAAGAAAAGGGGCCACACATAGGATAAGCCAGCAGGAGTGGTGATGGCAGCTTCTTCCCAGACCAAAACAAGGCAGGTTGGGAGGTTGTCCTTTCTCTTTGGGAGTTGGTTGGCAGCTTTCTGGTGCAGGGGGCAGGTTTTGGTTCCTGCAGGGTTAAGAACTGAATTTGGGGTGGAAAATGAACAGAGGTGAAACGATGGACATTAGAACGTTGTATGAAACACAACCGTTTGGGGGTGGGTGGGTCACACTCGGCAGCACTCAGAGTTGACTCTTGGCTCTACGCTCAAAAGTCGCTCTTGACAGGCTCGAGGGACCATGTGGGATGACAGGATACAAACCACCGTCCTTCTGCATGCAAGGCAAATGCCTTACCTCCATGCTCTAGCTCACAATGATTCATCTAATGAAACATGTTTGTTGACCTCAGTTTAATTAAGTCATACATCTTCCAACTACAAATAATTAGATATTATATCAAAGCTACATTTATGTTAGCTAATAACTTTATAAAAGAAATACCAAAATTTTAGGAGATCAAGCAAGAGCCAAATTTTGCATCAAGTACATGCAAGCACACTAACAGTGATTTTTTTTTCCCACCAAAGTTCCTTGAACGTAGAATTAGGTGAACTATTTAAAGTTCGATGTCAGAACTGCAACTGAAAAAGACACCACATATTTTCCCCATGTCAGTAAAGCTGATATACACATGATGTGAACAAAGAAATGCCAGGAAGTCATTAATTACACAGTAATGAGAGAACAGTCTGGCTACGAGGATTTCACAGGTTGTCCCATTAGCACTTCCTAAAATAATCATCATGACTGAACTTTTTTCTTGTGGAAAGGTTACTAATTAAACCAAAGCAACCAAATACAGAGTCTTTAGTAGAAGCAAGGGAGGTAATTCAGGTTAAAATTTTAACACCACATTTCTTAATGCTGGGCCCACTCCGACCATCTGACTATGACTCTTCCATCTCTATGATCTTGATTATTTCTGTTTGAGAATAAATTGATGGTGGGAACGTCAGAATATAAAATGGATGGTGGGAACTTCAGAAGCCTAATTTAGAATTTGGTGCTGACCTTTTTGGCTGTCTTTGAGGGTAATTTTTTCTAGCACAGTATGGGTAAGTCTAAAAGTCTACAATTCTTTTGAAAACAAACACAATAGAAAACAATAACAAGGGAAGGAAACGCAGTCTTAGGCCATTTATGGTTTTATTGTGTTTAAACTTCAGGGAATGTTCAGGGCATTGTTTGGAAATTTTCACAGATGGCAAAATGAAATTTAGCAAAAGTTAGTTTCAATCTTTTTACTACTGGAAACATGAACAAAGATAGATCCATTTCTGAGGCCAGGTGGAGAGGGGCTGGGCCCTTGCCAGAATAGAGACATTCTGTTTTCTGTTCCAGGGTAGGTGAGTCCAAGGAAGAGGCTGTAGGAGGGTGGTGGGGAAGTTGATTCTAGCAGTTTCTCTTGTCTTCTCAGTGACTTAATGTTTTAGACTCATCTTGTACATAATTTAAGTCACTTCTGATATGAGTAGATAGTATGTTAATTGTGACAGGTCTCAGGACCATTGTCTGCAAAATATGGCATCCAGAAGAGAAGAACATCCTGAAGGCACGAACCAAAAGGAAACTATAGAAATAGACTTGACTAATTTTTCCCCATCTCATGTCCTTTTTGCCTTCCTGGTTTACCAATAACTGTGATCTTTATCAAGGCCGGCTTAAACACTCAGGATGAACAGCTTGTTAAATTTCTGGGATTGACTCTTGATATTGGAAAGGACTCACTCTTTCCAAAATGGAAAACATCTTAGATCAGGATGGTTTTAACCATCTTTTTAACCAAAGGAAGGAAGCCTAGAAGAACAAAAGTTGTGTTTCCTCTGGAAAATGGCTTTACTTCCTTTGAAAGATGTTTCACCCTTTGAAATTTTCACCCTTTGAAAGGGTGTTTTCACAGCTGCCTTTTGCTCCATCACCTCTGTGGTCCCCATGTCAGACTCTCCACACACAGCCCCCTTGTCCCTCATTGGTGGCCATTCTGACTATTCGTCCTATTTTTGGCTTTCTGAAGGGTGGTATTATCAGGAATTTAATTAAAAAGGTTCATGAGATTTGAAGAGGGCCAGGACTGCTTTGAGAGAACATGAATCTACATATAGGAACAAAAGGTGCCCTCTTCACTAACAGTACAGAGTTCAGTGACATCAGCAAAGAAAATTCAGCTCTGTCACAAATCTCAATCTAAGTCAGCCTGTACTAGGTTTTGTTTTTCTGATTTTTGAGAAACTACAACCAGGACTTACTTCTGACTCTACACTCAGCGATCACTCTTGCCAGAACCTGGAGGACAGACACTCTGTGGTTCCAGGAATGGAGTTCAGGTTATCTGGGTGCAAGAAAACCTGGTATATCCTCTCCATCCCTTTAGCCTACCCTTGGGAGGAATAGCCTCATTGTCAAAGATGCCTAACATCCCAGTAATAATCCTCTCACTCAGTTCTGGTAGCTTCCCTGATACTCACAAATCTGCCAACCTGACCAAGAAATATGGGATTTGCTGTGTCTTGCCCAGTTTCTTTGCTGCTGCTCTTAACCCTCCCAGCGTCCTACACATGCAGACAATAACCAGCTCTCACACTGGCCATTGGAAACCACTATCTTAGAAAACTCTCATTTGCTTCACTTTCCTATCCATGGACTGGTTTCTCTTAGATAATATGTAGCACATACATTACTAAATTGTTTTCCCATTGCCCTCTCAGAACCCCTAGTTGAATCCTTGGGTACTTCAGTTCCATGATTAATGTATGCCTTTAAAAATTACCTTCGAGGAAAGATAGATCCACCCTCAGTATGGAAAATTCTGGTTAAAATAAATGTGCTTTCTTTTGCAGAGAAACGTTTTTGAAACATTCTTTGGTAACATTTTAAAACCACATCATTTTCCCTTCTCTCTTTTTTCATCCTTGACCTTTCAGAATAGAAACTTGGACTTTTCCAAGAACATTAGAATTTTCTCTATGCTTGAGTTCGAGGACAGAGAGAACTGTCGCTGAAGGAGGCAGGCTGGCACTAATGTATGTTCCAGGATTTTATTTTCAATTTGGAGTTGCAGAAGTGGGAAAACAAGAAGTTCTTAGAGTCCATCAGTGTTAAATGCAGCTTCACTATACTTAAAGAAGCTTGGGTAATCATCAAGCACTACTCGTTTATCCTGAGAGATTTGTCTTCATGAAGATTGAATACCTGCTTTGTCTGGCATTTGTATTTTATCTTTTTATAGAAAAGTCCCACTTTTCAATAAGCTAGTAACACAGAATAAGGAAAAGCCGAATAAATTTGCTGGCTTAAGCCACCTCTATAGATTTTTCGAATATTATCAACTTATTAGTTAGAATATGTGTGTGAATATATATGTATAAATATATTTTGTGGTTGGGGAAGGAATCTAGGGATTTATATATGTGGAATATTTGTCCTTTCACTGAAACATATCCTCAGTTTCTAGGATTTTTTTTTAGAAATATCATGTTTAATGTTACATTTTGCTAGTCTATCTTTTTCTGTTGAGGCTATCTCCAGGAGGACTCCTGGTTTATTCCTGCTCTGTGTTTAGGGATCACATTTGGCAGTGCCGCAGAGACCATATGCTGGGTAGGGATTCCAGCCAGGGTAGGTCACACGCAAGGCAAGTCCCTTAATTCCTATATTATCATTAATACCCACTTTGGGTAATTTTTATCATAAGGTAAAATGATAAGCCTTATACAAAAATAAAATGAATATATATTAACTAAGCAAGAACTCCACCCAAGATGTGAGAATCTGATAAAAATTAAAATTGTGGCGCTGGAGCAGTGGCGCAAGGCGTCTGCCTTGCCCACGCTAGTCTAGGACAGATTGAGGTTTGATCCCCCAGCATTCCATGTGGTTCCCCCAAGCCATGACCAGAAGTAGCCCCTGAGCGTCACCAGCTGTGGCTCAAAAACAAAAATAAATACAAAATTAAAATTGTGAGTCACTAATTTGTATGGAATAGGGGCTTGTTAAAATTGTTTAGCAATGGGCACAAAATTGAAGCTTTTTCTTCAGGGGTGTGGTCGAGGGAGAAGACTACTTTTCCCATAGTCAGTTCAGTTGGGAGTAGCTATTTTTATAATACTAATAGTTATCATCATTTGCAGAGTTATAAAATCACTGCAAGGAAATGAAAGGCCATAATAAGGTAATTTCAGTGGTTGGATTCTACACAATGTGGAGTTTCTCAAGTAGTCTTTTTGCTTATTACAAAATCTTATAAATATTTTTTATATCTTCTTCGAATACATTAACTCTTTTAAAGCTAAATTGTAGAATGTTTTGCTCCTGGCCATAGGATACCTTTCTTCCCTCATTTTTCTTTCAGGAACATGTAACTAAAGCCCTTTAGGCTCAGAAGAAACTTTTCGTGATATGTTAAGTGCCAAAAACTGTTGTCATAACCAGAACTAATGTTTAAAGTTGTGAAACCAATTTATATGGCAGGACAGATATCTAGATGTGGAGTATCTGGTATTTATCACATAAGCCACACTGCTTTTATGTGAGTCCCCATCTTCTCTCCTTTGAGGTCCTCATTCCATTCCTCAGCTCAGAATCTATACCTCATTTTCTTCACTGACCTTAGAATTCATGTATGCATAGATGTCTAGTATTAACATAATTAGATTTAGTTTTTTTTTTCTTCTCCGTATGTATCTGTTGTTAATTTGATTATTCACCCAGTGGAAAAGTGGGAAAGGGGGACTATTCCTCTTTTCCCTAACACTGTTTTTTATTTAAGGAAAGAAAATCCATGAATTACCATCATCAGCAATGAAACATTGATTAATTTTGTTGTAAAAGAGAGTTTCCCTGCTCTTTAGAACCAGCACTGTGGAAAGGGGGTAGGGATGTGCGGTGGAAGAAGTCTTGTGGGCCTGGGCTCTTGACCTGTAGGATGTGATGCTACCTTTAGATAGTGGGTGAATTGAGTTAAACTGTAGGACACCCAATTACTGTCACTTAATTGCTTCATAGGTGGATAACACAGATCTAGTGTCAGAATGGAAGCAGCATTTTTTGTAGAGTAGTGAGAGTAAAGGATCCATTGAGGTATCAGGCCTGCATATTTCGTTAAGCAATTTCTATTTAGGGTCAGGGGATGAGTACAAGGGTCTGGAATCCATAATTTCCATGTGGGAGCCCTGGTTTCAATCCTTGCACTGCATGGTTCCCCAGGCATAACCAGATGTGGCCTCACCAAGGATAAAACAGATTTTACCCAAGAAGCAGGCATGCTTTATTCTCAACACAGCTAATTTCTAGAAAGGCTATAAAGGCCCTTAATTGACATATGCTCTGTCTTAAAGACGGAAAAAAAATCACCTCATCAAATAGTAATTAATGGCACCAATGACAGCTCTGTTGGAGGTTCAAGTGACTCAAATGATGGGGCATCAGTCGACAAATTCAAGAAGCCCTAATCCATCAGCATGGAAAAGAACCAGCACGCAGAGAGAGCAGCAGGTGTGTTAGCCTTTTGGGCAGATGGAGCCTGCATCCCAGAACAGGCCAAGCATATTACAGTGTTTATTACCACAGTGCTGAGGCCTAATATGTCACTATCAAGTCACTGCCTGTCAGAGTACTTGGGTTTTCTACAATTCCCTCCAATCTTCTCCTTGAAGCTTTCCTCTACAGCTCATAGACGCTTTGTCAGTGATACTTTGCATTTGAAAGGCTGAAAGAGAGTCACATTCTCTCTTTAAGCTTCTCCTGTTACTAGTTGCTTCCTACTGGGCACCATTGCTTTCAGCCTGTCCAGGGGAGGATACACATTGAGGCACATGAAAACTTGAACAATTATCTGAAATTCTGATTGGCTAATCCAGGAGTAAGTGATTAGCGAATCAGAGTTCGCTAAGGAATTTAAACAAGTTCGGCCATTATTGCTTTTTCTACAATAATTTCCTGGCTGTTCTTGTGGAGTTTCAGATAGGGGTAAGAAATTCGATGTTCACATATGTATTTATATACTTAATCTTTTATAATACCAAAATGTATGTGTGATATGTTCTTTCAGATTTATCTTTCTTTACTCTAGCTCTGGAGTTATTATAGAATTCTGCCTTGTACATTGCCATTCAATCTCACTCTATAAAGATGAAGACCCATAGTGCTCATCACAACCTATTGCATTGTATTGAATTTGTCTGTGTATGTCAGCTACCTCAAAGGAGGAGAGCCAATTCTCCTAATTTGGTATCTTCTCTATTAAGCACAATGCTCAATACATGTTTAAGTTTGATTTGATTTCCTTTCCACTGCTTTAGTGATATAGTTAAAACTCCTTAGCCTGGTAATCAGTGATTTAACTTTTCACTTTACTGTCCGTTGATTGCCCACTTATAGCCACTATGTGGAACAAGAGGTATTTAGGGGATAGAATCAGAAATCAACTTTAGTTTTTATCCCTTTACCACTTGGAATCTGCTCTTGCACTTTGATTTTGATGATTTATGATCCTTCCAGTCATTTCTGGAAACACATAATGGTCTCTATCTGTAAGTCCAAGGTCTGGTACCTTTGACTTTCTACCTGAGTTTGGCAGGAAGTCTTTTTTGTCAGTGTGCTTGTTACACTTCCTCTCCTTTTTTCTTCTTCTTTAGTCTAACCATGGTTCTGATTTATCCGGAATGAAAAAGGAGAGTAGGCAAAACCAATTTTTAGTTACTTACTCAGAGAATAAATACTGTCTGTTATTTTAATATAAATTAAAGAGTCCTAGAGTTGGTGTGGGGATGATGAGGCCGTTCTCGGCTGGCTGGGCCAGGTTCCTGCAGCCCAGCCAGGATTTCTGCAGGGTGATGCAGAAAAATTCACAAAGCAGTCAGATAAAGTCCCACGAGTCAGTCAGCTTTATTTCACAGTCCTATCATAACCACCATGTATATTTCCTTACATGGTTTCTATGCTAGCTTTTTCCAAACAGCCACTTCTCTGCTTCTTCTCTGACTCTCTGCCTCTGTCTCCCTTTCAGTTGCTTCTCCAGGCTTCCTTGCTAACTGTCTCCCTTTGCTGATGCTACCGCTAATGCTTTTTTGCTGATTCTGAGTCCTTTGCTGATTCTAACTCTTTTTCTTATCCCCTCTCTTCCCCCAGTCAGCCTCCTCTACCCACCCATTCCACATGTGGGTGGTTCTAATCATTCAGGTGGGATAAATAAGAAGTTGGGGGCAGAGATACCTACACTTTCTACTTTTTGTGAACCTTGAACAAGGTCAAAATGAGATCAATGTACAGTTAATACAAATGATAATTCCAACACTTAGAATTTCCCTCATCTCTTTCACAACCATATAACCATATAACCTTCTCTACATTGACATAAAACAGGAAGATATTTACCTCAAAGGATGGTTCACTTGATAGAAAGGCATTTGAAGTCTTTCTAGACTGGAAAGATTAGAAGTTTTCAAGAATTTAAATGGAATGACATTCTAGGCTATGTGACAAATCTTCAAGAATCTTCACTAAATCTTGTAACTGTTGTAACTTGTAAATGTTGCAACCTCAGCTAATGTCTGGGTGGATATGAAATCAGTGTTTTCTACATTAAAAATTGCCATATGTGCAGGTCTGTACCCCTTATATCATTCACAGGTCTTGTGTGATATTCTGCGTGTCAAGAAATCTCAATTATACAATGGAAAAAAATCTATGCTGAAAAAGTTATTATTATATATGTAATACCTACAAGAAAACTTTTAATATTTTAAGCCAATTATTGGTTTACTGGTACTTCCAGAGATGTCTAGGTTTGGTGTGCTCACTTGGCAGGGATATAAAGAGATTATTCTATGTTAAATGCTTACATATATTCATTTCTCATTCTTCATAAACCCAAAAATACCACCAGCTTCTGCTTGTTAGGTATGTTGCCCCTCTATTAACTCCTTTGGAGCAAAAAAGTGCCCCACTTTCTCCCTCATCCAAATGCTCACAGCTGCTTCCTGGAATATATATCTATACTACTCGTGTTATTCATACTATTTCATGCTTTTATATTATTCTGTATCATATTATTTGTCCCATGATGCCCTCTAGTATTGAGGACCTTTGCAGGAGTTAGGGAGGTTAACATTCACCCTTCACCTATTTTAAATTTCAGGCAAGCACCCCAACTGGAGGGCATGCACTTTCAACTTGTCAGTTGTTCTTTTGATGAGCTCTTCCCCAGAAGTCCCTCCACACGCCATTCCTGATCAACGAATCAGCACTAACTATTTGAGTGGAGCATTACAAGTAAATGCTTAAGGAATTCTTACCTGGTGAAAAATTCCACTATTAGAGAGGCTGGGCTTTACTTACTTATTTATTTTTATATCTATAATTACTTTAAGTACCATCGTTACAAAATTGTTCATGATTAAGTTTCTGTCATAGAATAAACACCACCCTTCATCAGTGCACTTTTCCTGCCAACAATGTCCCCCCACCTTCCCTTCCCACCTGCTTCTGGAGCATGCATTTTACTTTTCTCTATTTTTTTCTTTTGCGAACTGTGGTTTGCACTATTGTTAATGAAGGGGTGCTTTGCATATCACTTTCTCCCCATTCAAAACCCAATTCTTGTTCAAAGTAATCAGTTCCAACTATGATTGTCATTGTGGACCTTTCTCTACCCTACCTTCATTTACTGCTCTTTGTGGCAAGCTTCCTATATGGGCTTATCCTCATGACCCTCATTTATATTGTCTCTGTATATTTCTTCATGCTATCTTTTATTTTTATTTATATATTATCTCATTTATATCCCACAAATGAATGGCATTATTCTGTTAGATAGTTGTTTGTTTGTTTGGGGGCCATACCCAGTGTCTTTCAGGGGTTACTCCTGGTTCTACACTCAGCAATTGCTCTTGGCAGGCTCAGGGGGCCCTATGGGATGCCAGGGATTGAATCTAGGTTGGCCGCATGCAAGGCAAATGCCCTACCTGCTGTGGTATAGCTCCAGCCCCCTATGTTATTTATTTTTGATTTATTATTATTTCTTTCAATGCTTGTATTGAGATAGGCAAGTAAGATATCATAAACAGAATCTTCCAGGGTGATCAAGCAATGTGACTCACTGGTAAAGCACCTACCTCATAAGCATGAATTCAAGAATTTAATACCAGCGCCATCTCACCTGCTGAGGTGCAACTGTGACCTAACTACTACCCTTATGATCTCCAGTGTACCACGACTAGAGACTGATCCCCATACTTTGCAAAAACAACAGGAGGAGGGGATTAGGAACAAGCAGAAAGCATTATGGCAGATTCCAGTGACTCAGAGTTCTTTGTTTCTAAGATAAAATCAATTATGAAGCCCACATGAGGCTTGGCTGTGATCACTTAGCACAAGACATGTTTTGTACAAGTATCACTCTGTTCCAGATAACATAGGGGGTTCAAAATCACCCCAACAACTGCTACATTGTTCACACAGTAGGAAGCTGGTTTCATACACAAAACACTCTCTAAACTTCCTATGTGAGTTCGATACCATTTTCATATCCTATAAATCCAGACCCATTTATCATAAGCAACTCTCAACTCTCAACAGATCATGTATATATTGCTCAAAGAAATCTCTATTTAGGAAATATTGACTTAGTGACCATCAGTTTATTAGCAAATCTCTCACTAGTGTGTGTTTAATGGGATTTAAAGACTTCTAAGAAAGGCAGTGGTTTGAGGATAACCTGCTGTTTAACCATTTTTGTTTTTGTTTGGGGGCCACATCCAGCAGTACTCAGGGGGTTCTCCTGGCTCAATACTCAAGAATCACTCCTGGGGTACTCATTGGACAATATGGGAAGCCAGGGATACAGGAACCTAGATTGTCTGTGTGCAAAGCAAATGCCCTCCATGCTGTGCTATCACTCTTTCCACTGCCAAACAATTTTTATTTCAAACAAGAGGGATGAAAACGACAAGAATTATTTTGCTGGCTGAAGACAAGCAGAACAGCAAAGGTCTACAGCTGCAAGAACACCCATGATAATCTAAGAGATATTTTATTAAAATGGTAGAATATAGGCAAATTGTTATACTTCATGCAGTGGGCTGGCATAAGAAGGGGATTCTTCATGAGATTAAGCAAAGAAAAGTTCTGAGGTGGACCATGATAGGAAACAGACTAGGTTTACATCTATAACTCACAAATTGCAGAGATAATGCTCCCTGGGGATTATAGACTCCAGCTACTACATTTATATATTTTGGGGGTCACAACCAGTAGTGCTACTCCTGCTGTTCTCAATGGGTCCTTCCCAATCATATTCAAAGGTCCATGCAGTGCTGGGAATTAAATACATGCACAGAACATTCTTAGCTTATGGGTCCATTTCTCTGGTCTCAGCTATGACTTGTTCCCAACTGATAAACTATGTTGATTTGTTCCCAAGTGGCCCCCAAATTGGTCAGATAAGCCTCAAAAGGTCTAATGTTGCCATAAACTGTAGGGTTGTAGGGTTTTAGTAAGAATTTGGAGAAACTGGACAAAAACAGCAAAATGTAAGAGCCTGATCTCCAAACTTATTGGAATAGAATCAGGAGTTGGGGTTAGGATTCAATATTTACCCCCTTCCCTTTCCTTGTTGATGTTGATGTGGTGACTAAGGGTTGACTTAATCAAACTATTCACTAGAGGCTCACTCTTTAGTTATAGTGTTTATACACACTTCATTGTGTTGCACTAGAGATACCAAAGATCACAAAACACCTTGTTGTGGCACTGGGGTCATACAATGGCAGTGCCATGGGCATTGCACTGGATGTGATGGAAGGAATTTATCTCCCAGTCTTGTACCCGCATGACAAGATCTCTTCCACTGGATTATACACCTAGGCACTGGATTTGGGTCTTGAATATTTTACTTTCCTTGGACTGAAATTGTTTCCTTGGAATCAATTGTTCTGACACTGAGCAATATAAATATATGCATATATGTGCATATATATCCCCAGGGATTCTGTATTTCTCATGTCTTCTCCAAGAATGTTCTATGACAGTCCTTGAGGCTTGGTCATCACTGCCCTGTACTACCAATTCTCCCATTGTCTTATCTGGGAACTGTGCTACCTGGTCTCTCTACCAACTGTACCAGCTGTACTTCAGGTCTTTTAGTGATAATATCTTGTGAGATATATGTACTATTTGGCATACAGCAATGACTACTACAAATGGTATGTTTTTCTCTTTCAATTATATTGCTTTTCTATTGGTGCTGTGACAAATTATTATTAACTTAGTGGCAAATTTGTCATCTTCCAGTTCTGGAAATCAGAAATCTAAAGTGGTTCTTTCTAGTCTAAAATTCATAATATTTGTGGAGCTTTATTCCTTTCTGGAGGGCTTAGGAAAGAAATAGTCTCCATATTCTTTCATATTTTGAATGGGACATCCACATTTCTTGACTTGGGATTATTTCAATGCCAGCAGTATGTGACTGAGTAGTTATCACACTATTATTTCTTTGTTTCTCCTTGATTCCCTCTTCAATTTTGAGGGATTATTGTGAGAATTTCATGCCCACCAACATAGCCTAGGTTTCTTTCTCTGATGCGAGGCTAACTGGCAAAATCTTATTCATTTTCAACCTTAATTCCCTTTGCCATGTAATGAAATAGTCACAAGTTCTGGGGATCGGGTGTGGACATCTGGGATATTATGCTGCCTCTCACATGGCCTGTTTTCAAAATTAGAATGCCAAGAGGACAGAACCACATGTCCATGTAACTAGAAGGGGATTTTTGCCAAAGTAATCATTCAATAATTAATGGCTGGGTGGTTGGTGAATTTTGGCTAAATACTGAAAGTGCCTTCAGTTCTAGTTCTGTTTCCATGAAAAGGATTCCTTCATGTTCATTAGTTCAAACTGCAGAATAATTTTAAATGCATTTTAATCATGAATTGGGCTCATGAAGTTCCTATAATTCACCTAAATGTGCTAAAAGGTGTTATTTATCCTTATGTTGTAAAAACTTGACACAAATGGAGCCATTTTCTAATGGCAATGCATCAACCACCACAGAAAAACTGCTTTGCTGTCTGCACTCAACTGACCAGACCTTAGACTGGGCCAAATGGGAATTGTTTTTATGAACAGTTGTTTGAAAAATCTGCAACATAATGTACATCTTGAGAACAAGGACTGATGACTGTGGACTTTTTTTTTGCAAAGAATAGAATCATTGACTATTTATGTATAACCAAGAATAGCTTATGCTTGTTAACAGTAATTAACCATTTTATAAGCACTTACCTCATCTTCCCCCCCCCTAAAATCTCTATTTTTTTCCTCATTGGGACACTTTTTGTATTTCTACTCCAATCTCTCCCTAAGTTATAAATCTGTGAGCTTATCTTGGTAATTAATTTCTAATTAGATTTTAGGTAACATGGTCATCATAGGGTTAATGTTTATGGTATTGATGCACATTGTTACCTCACCTGACCTCCACTAAAAGTACCCAAGACTCTATACCAATGTCTTTTTGGTTTTCCAGTGTACTTCTTCCTCCTTACCCCCCACTTGAACCAGGGCAAGGGTTTGTTGTCATTTGATATAGTTATTCCCTTGATTTGCCTCTCTATATATACCACAAATGAGTGAGATCATCTGGTATTTCTTCACACTTAACATGATACCCTCTAGCTCTGTCCAAGTTGCTGAGAATTGCATGATTTAATATTTTCTTATGGCTGCATAGTTTGAATCATAATTCTTTGATCTCAAATGAAATGACTTTGCCTTTTTAATGACCTCCTGTATTTTTAGGGATTTTATATGTGCTCTACCAGATATTTACTTGTTATTCTAGATTCAACTTTTTGGAATTTAGCTCAAGAGCAAAAAAACATTAATTTTAAAGAATATATGTTCATAGTAGTGTTTTTTTTTTTTTACAAATATCAAGGTACAAAAACAACCTAATTGTCCAAAAATAGATAAATGCATAAAATTGTATTCTGTTAGGGTTGGACAGATTATTCAATGGGGAGGCTTTTATCTTACATGCTTCTGACTCGGATTTGATCATCAGCTCTCCATATGGTCCAGTAGGCACTTCAGGAGTAATCCTGTACACAGAGCCAGGAATCAGTCCTAAGCAATGTTGGGTGTGGCCCCAAAACAAACAAAAAGGAAATTGTGGTCTGTATATACAATGAGATACAACTCAGCCATAAAAAAAAAAGATGAGATCTTGCCTTTTGTTACAACTTGGATGGAGCTAAAATGGTTCATGTTAAGTGAAATAGTTCAGAGGGAGAAAGATAAATACTAGGGAACGGGGAGATAGCACAGTGGTGCCTTGCACGAAGTCGATCCAGGGCTGAAGGTGGTTTGATTCACGGCATCACATATGGTCCCCTATGCCTGCCAGGAGTGATTTCTGAGTGCAGAGCCAGGAGTAAACCCTGAACACCACCGGTTCTGGCAGAAAGAAAGAAAGAGATGAAAGAAAGAAAGAAAGAAAGAAAGAAAGAAAGAAAGAAAGAAAGAAAGAAAGAAAGAAAGAAAGAAAGAAAGAAAGAAAGAAAGAAAGAAAGAAAGAAAGAAAGAAAGAAAGAAAGAAAGAAAGAAAGAAAGAAAGAAAGAAAGAAAGAAAGAAAGAAAGAAAAAGAAGAAAGAAAGAAAGAAAGAAAGAAAGAAGAAGAAGAAAGAAAGAAAGAAAGAAAGAAAGAAAGAAAGAAAGAAAGAAAGAAAGAAAGAAAGAAAGAAAGAAAGAAAAAGAAAGAATAAAGAAAGAGACAGAGGGAGGGAGGAAGAAAGGAAGGAAGGAAGAAGAAAAATGAAAGAAAGAAAGAAAAAGAACGAAAAAAATAGAGAAAGAAAAAGAAAGAAGGAAGGAAGGAAAGAAGAAAGAAAGAAAGAAAGAAAGAAAGAAAGAAAGAAAGAAAGAAAGAAAGAAAAAGAAAAAAGAGAGAAAGACGGAAAGAAGAAAGAAAGAAAGAGAGAGAGAAGGAAGGAAGGAAAGAAAGAAAGAAAGAGAGAGAAAGAAAGAGAAAAGGAAGGAAAGAAAGAAAGAAGGAAGGAAGGAAGGAAAGAAAGAAAGAAAGAAAAAGAAAGAATAAAGAAAGAGACAGAGGGAGGGAGGAAGAATGAGAGGAAGGAAGGAAGAAGAAAAATGAAAGAAAGAAAGAAAGAAAAAGAACAAAAAATAGAGAAAGAAAAAGAAAGAAAGAAGGAAGGAAGGAAGGATGGAAGGAAGGAAGGAAGGAAGGAAGAAAGAAAGAAAGAAAGAAAGAAAGAAAGAAAGAAAGAAAGAAAGAAAGAAAGAAAGAAAGAAAGAAAGGAAGGAAGGAAGGAAGGAAGGAAGGAAGGAAGGAAGGAAGGAAGAAAGAAAGAAAGAAAGAAAGAAAGAAAGAAAGAAAAAGAAGAAAGAAAGAAGGAAGGAAGGAAGGAAAGAAAGAAGGAAGGAAAGAAGAAGAAGAAAGAAAGAAAGAAAGAAAGAAAGAAAAAGAAAGAATAAAGAAAGAGACAGAGGGAGGGAGGAAGAAAGGAAGGAAGGAAGGAAGAAGAAAAATGAAAGAAAGAAAGAGAACGAAAAAAATAGAGAAAGAAAAAGAAAGAAGGAAGGAAGAAAGAAAGAAAGAAGAAAGATGGAAAGAAGAAAGAAAGAAAGAAAGAAAGAAAGAAAGAGAGAGAAGGAAGGAAGGAAAGAAAGAAAGAGAGAGAAAGAAAGAGAAAAGGAAGGAAAGAAAGAAAGAAGGAAGGAAGGAAAGAAAGAAAGAAAGAGAAAGAAAGAAAAAAGAAAGAATAAAGAAAGAGACAGAGGGAGGGAGGAAGAATGGAAGGAAGGAAGGAAGGAAGAAGAAAAATGAAAGAAAGAAAGAAAGAAAGAAAGAAAGAAAGAAAAAGAACAAAAAATAGAGAAAGAAAAAGAAAGAAAGAAGGAAGGAAGGAAGGATGGAAGGAAGGAAGAAAGAAAGAAAGAAAGAAAGAATAAAGAGAGAAAGACAGAAAGAAGAAAGAAAGGAGAGAGAGAAGGAAGGAAGAAAAGAAAGAAAGAGAAAGAAAGAAAGAAAGAAAGGAGAAAGAAAGAAAGAAAGAAGGAAGGAAAGAAAGAAGGAAGGAAGGAAGGAAGGAAAGAAAGAAAGAAGGAAGGAAAGAAGAAGAAGAAAGAAAGACAAAGGAAGAATAAAGAAAGAGAAAGAGGGAGGGAGGAAGAAAGAAAGGAAGGAAGGAAGAAGAAAAAAAGAAAGAGAAAGAAAGAAAAAGAAAGAAAAAATAGAGAAAGAAAAAGAAAGAAGGAAGGAAGAAAGAGAGAAAGACAGAAAGAAGAAAGACAGAAAGAAAGAAAGAAAGAAAGAAAGAAAGAAAGAAAGAAAGAAAAGAAAGAAGAAAGAAAGAAAGAAAGAAAGAAAGAAAGAAAGAAAAGAAAGAAGAAAGAAAGAAAGAAAGAAAGAAAGAAAGAAAGAAAGAAAGAAAGAAAAAGGAAGAAGAGACAGGGAGGGAGGAAGAAAGAAAGGAAGGAAGAAGAAAGAATGAAAGAAAGAAAGAAAGAAAGAAAGAAAGAAAGAAAGAAAGGAAGGAAGGAAGGAAGGAAGAAAAAGGAAGAAAGAGACAGGAAGGAAGGAAGAAGAAAGAAAGAAAGAAAGAAAGAAAGAAAGAAAGAAAGAAGGAAGAGAGAAAGAAAGAAAAAGAACGAAAAAATAGAGAAAGAAAAAGGAAGAAGGAAGAGACATGGAGGGAGGGAGGAAGAAAGAAAGGAAGGAAGGAAGAAGAAAGACTGAAAGAAAGAAAAGAGAGAAAGAAAGACAGAAGAAAGACAGAAAAGAAGAGAGAAAGAAAGAGCGAAAGAGAAAGAAACAGAACAAAAATAGAGAAATAAAAGAAAGAATAAAGAAAAAGAAAAGAAAGAAAAGAAGGAAGGAAGAAGAAAGAAAAGAAACACAGAAAGAAAGAAAAGAAAGAGTGAAAGAAAGAAAAGAGAGAGAAAGAAAGAAACAAAGACAGAAGAAAGACAGAAAGAAAAGAAAGAGAAAGAAGAAAAGAGAAAGCAAGAAAGAAACAGAACAAAAATAGAGAAAGAAAAAGAAAGAAGAAAGAAAGAAGGAAAGAAGGAAGAAAGAGACAGAGGGAGGAAGGAAAGAAAGAAAGAAGAAAAAGAAAGACAGAAAGAAAAGAAAGAGAAAGAGAAAGAAGGAAGAAAGAGACAGGGAGGGAGCAAGAAAGGCATTAAGGAAGAAGAAAGAAAGGAATTAAGGAAGAAGAAAGAAAGGAATTAAGGAAGAAGAAAGAAAGAAAGAAAGAAAGAAAGAAAGAAAGAAAGAAAGAAAGAAAGAAAGAAAGAAAGAAAGAAAGAAAGAAAGAAAGAAAGAAAGAAAGAAAGAAAGAAAGAAAGAAAGAAAGAAAGAAAGAAAAGAAAGAAAGAAAGAAAGAAAGAAAACGAAAACAATAAAGAAAAAGAAAGAAAGAAAGAAAGAAGAAAGAGAGAGAGAAAGGAAGAAAGAGACAGAGGGAAGGAGAGAGGAAGAAAGGAAGGAAGAAGAAAGACTGAAAGAAAGAAAAGAAAGAGAGAAAGAAAGAAAAGAACGAGAGAAAGAATGAAAGAGAGAAAGACAGAAAGAAAAGAGAAAGAAAGAGAGAAAGAAACAGAACAAAAATAGAAAAAGAGAAAGAGGAAAGAAAAAAGAAAGAAGAAAGGAAGAAGAAAGACAGAAAAGAAAGACAGAAAAAAGAAAGAAAAGAAAGAGAAAGAAAAGAAAGAGAAAGACAAAGAAAAGAGAGAGAAAGAAAGAAAGAAAGAGAAACAATGAAAAATAGAGAAAGAAAAAGAAAGGAGAAAGAAACTGAAAAATAAAGAAAGAAAAAGGAAGGAAGAAGGAAGAAAGAAAGAGACAGGGAGGGAGGAAGAAAGAAAGGAAGGAAGAAGGAAGAAAGAGAGAAAGAAAAGAGAGAAAGAAGAAAAAAGAAAGAAGAAAAAGAAAGAAAGAAAGAAAGAAAGAAAGAAAGAAAGAAAGAAAGAAAGAAAGAAAGAAAGAAAGAAAGAAAGAAAGAAAGAAAGAAAGAAAGAAAGAAAGAAAGAAAGAAAGAAAGAAAGAAAGAAAGAAAGAAAGAAGGAGGAAGAAATAACGAAAGAGGGAAAAAGAAAAAGAAGGGAAGAAAGGAAGGAAGGAAGAAAGAGAAATAAAGAAGAGTACTAGATGAAATTATTTGCATTATTTAGAGAAGCAAAACAAAAGGGGAGATATCTCATGATAGCAACCTCCGGTGGACTTTATTTTGGGGGTGGGTACAGCCGGTGATGCTCGGGGGTTACTCCTGACTCTGTGCTCAGAAATCACTCCTGGCAGGCACCGGGGACCATCTGGGACAACGGGGATAGAACACAGGTCCATTCTGGATCTGCTGCTTGCAAGGCAAACACCCTGTTGCTGTGCTAAATCTCTGGCCCCTCCACTGGACTTTGAGTACAGAATTGTTAGTTACCAGGAGTGGGGAGGAAAGGGAGGAAGCGGTAGAGAAGTGAAACTAGGACAATTGCTAGGGGTCTTGGGCTCTATAGTGTTGGTAGAGGAACAGTACCTGTCAACACTATACTCATGAGCATAAATGCTGTTGTAATTTCATACTTCAACTGTTGTAAAACAAGTTTACAAATATATACAAGACAATAAAGACAAGGGCCGGAAGACCAGTTCTGGGTATGAGGCTTCCCACAAATACTGGGAAAGTGCAGTTAGGGCAGTGATAGTTGGAAATGATTACTCTGGATGAGAATTAGGCAATGAAAGTTTATAAAGTGTTATGCATAGTACCTCTTCGGTAACAATATTGCAAACCACAGTGTCAAATGGGGGAGGGAGAACAAGAGAGAGAGAGAGAGAGAGAGAGAGAGAGAGAGAGAGAGAGAGAGAGAGAGAGAGAGAGAGAGAGAGAGAGAGAGAGAAGGAAATTATAGGAAGGCAAGGGGAGGGAGGAAGGGAGGGAGGAAATCTAGGACATTGGTGATGAGATATGTGCACTGGTGAAGTGTGTTGAACATTGCATGACTGAAATTCAATCATAAATAACTTTGTATAGGTAAAAGAAAAACAACTATATTATGAATAAAAAGTGTAATTGCCAATTTGGAATTTTTCACTCTGAAGTTATATCACACTTAAAATGTGTTCTTTGTATAATAAAAGACAAAACATTAAATATATACAAACATACATGCATACATACATACATAGTACTGGAGCTGTTATCATTTCTCCAGGACCACTGTCTTCTCATTATCTCCACAATATTAAAGTGCTTCACTCTCTTCAAGATTCCCTGGAATGTTTAACAAAATAAGATTCCAGCAAAAACATTGAACATCCTGTTTAATCATCATTGTTGACAAAAGAAATCGGGATTCTTTTCATCAGCAAAACATGGTTTCTGTTTGCAGCTTTCCATTCTCAGCATCTTAAATTAAAAACATAATCAAGTGAAACATGGGTACAAAAGAAAAGTGATATTAGCTGTTTTCACTCCCATATGGTGTTTGAATTGTATCTGAATTTGACTGTTATTTTCGAGGCGACTTCCATCATGCAAGGTAAGAAATTGTGTCCTCTCTAACAAAGGGGAACAGCTAGGTTTCTTTACAATACTGTCTCAATGCCTGAGCTCTACTTTTAATATTTCACGAGTATCTTAATTTATTTTAGTTTTTGTTTGTGGCCCATACCAGGCAGTGCTCAGTGGTTACTCCTGACCTCTGAACTCAAGAATCACTCCTGGCTGGACTCAGGGGACCATGTGAAATGCCAGGGATTGAACCTGGGTCAGCTGCTTACACAGCAAGTACCCTCCCCACTGTACAATAGCTTCTGGGAATATTTTTATGTGCTATGTTTGATGAAAATTGGTGGTGGGGATGTTGCACTGATGAAGGGGGTGTTCTTTACATGACTGTAATCATACAACTATAATCATATTTGTAACCACGGTGTTTAAATAAAGATAATTATAAAAAAAAGAAAAGATTAGAAATCTAGTCCAAAAAAAAAGAAAGAAAATGTATCTAAGACACAAACTCCACTTCATTGTTTCCCAAAGTGACTTTTACTGCTCCCTGAACCCTGAGAGGTACTGGAAGGATGAGGGGTGAGAGTTAGGTAGTAAGTTGCAATTGGAGAGGCACTTTCTGATTGTTCATTTAAAGGAGGAAAATTTCTTATGGCAAGATACTTCATGGGTAAGGACACCCTGGTTCTTGTTTTTTTTTTTGTTTGTTTTTGTTTTTGTTTTTTAATAACATTTTATTGTGACCAAAATGCATTACAAATCTTTCACAGAATTATTTACGGTACATAGTGACAATGAATGAGGGACATTTCCACCACCAGTGTTGTCCTCCCTCCACCCCTATTCCCAGCATGTATCCCATATCTCCCTCCTTTACCCCCCAGAATACTAGTGTAACTGGTCTCCACTTTACAGCTTGTTGAATTTGGGTATCTATTCTGTTGTCATTGACTTTGGGTTTGATGTTCAAGTCTGATCATTTTTTATTTTCACTACATGTTTATATGACTGGTCCTGGTATCATCCTCCTTCCCCCCTCAATTTATGAGGCTGAATGGTTCAAGTTATGTGATTCTATTGGAGATAAAAAAGGATAAGAAAAAGAGAAGAAAAAAATTGGTAGCAGCTACCAAAAAAAGAAAAAAATGCACCCAGAAAAAGAAATCACCAAATAATAACCACAAGAGTGAAAAAGAAAGAAAAAAGTGGAAGAAAAAAGAGAAGAAAAATAATATCAAAAACAAAGAAACAAACAAAAAACAGAAAAAGAAAGAGTGCTGGAGTGGCAGGGTTTGGTGTTCCCCCCACTTTTTTTTTTGCATAGGCACAGTTAGTATTGGAGAAGAAAGGGAATTCCCATGGCCTAAGAGATTCAGGGTTTCTCCACCCTTGAAGCATACCGTCAGGACACCGTTTTTAGGCCAAAGGTTTTTCCTTTCTATTTTCTCCAACTTTTGCTGGGCCTATGCAAAAAACTGCCACCGCCCATTTTCATCTTTTAGATAGGGGTTCCTGACTTTTTCACAGAACCTTGAAACATGGATTACTTGTTTTAACCCCATAGTTCTTCATTTTTCTATAAAATTAAGAAGGAAAACATGAAAGGAAGGGGCTTAGGGGTCTAGTGGTCTCAAGTGCATTGGTGGAGGAAAAAAAGAACAGAACTAAATATCCAAGCCAAAGGCAACAACAAGAGACCCAAAATATAACAATGTAAACTTAAAATGGGCCTGTTATACTGGCAAGCCAGGGTGGTAGAACTGGCCCTGATTCACTGTTTATCTAAAATCCAACTATAAAGGACTTTGTAAATCACAATGGTTTCAATAAAATAAAATAAAAAATAGATATAGTTCTATAATATAGGTTGGTACTTAAAACTTGAAAGTGGTATTATGAAAGAAAGAAATATTTTTATTTTAATAGCAACTATTATATTTAAATATCCATGTCTGTTGATTTTTTTAAAGATAACCAAATAAGACTTTTCTTGTAAGTTATATGTTATCCCGGTTGCAATTAAAATGATTTTATCATAAAAATATAAGAGGAAGATTTATAGAAGGGTTCTGAATGACTTTTTTTTCTGAAAGGGGGGTGGTCAACCTAATAGGTTTGGTAACTTCTGTTTCCCTCTGAAGATTATTCAAATCTAGTGGAATATACAAAAAAATTGGAAAGAAAGATACACTAAAAAAGAGTAGATTTAATTGGATCTTTTCTATGCCATGAAGACATGTTTTTTTTTTCTCCTAATCATAATAACATTTTAAGTTTCACACTACTACTATTAGTTTAGCCTGGAAATGGTTAAATCATAGCCATAGATATGCAAAAATCATCAGTGATCTTAATGTTAACTGAGAATTTTCTCACCAGTCTAGTATTTTTAGGGGAAAAAAATCAATAAGTAAAATCAACTCAGTTGACTTTCACCTTCTCTTTTAACTTTTCCAATAATGCCAAGTGGCAATTCCTTTGATATCTACAGACTACTCTGTTTTTAAAGCAAAATTTTTCCTTCATATTTCATCTTTTAAATTTCCAGTTTCTTTTTCAAATCATGCATGCAGCTAATTTTTTTTTTCAAATAAGATACATTAAACATTCTGGGTGGCCACATTTATTTGGATTACACTGGAGGATTCTCCTCTAATATGCTAATTTAATCCCTACTTCCCTAGCCATCAGTAAGTGGTTTGGATGTGGATTCTAATATCTTATCTGTTTTTTTTTTTTGACACATTTTTTTCCTGGCAAGGGGTAACAGCAATTTGGGGGAAAAAATAATGCTGTTACCAGTTTGGATTTTATTCTGTGAAAAATATAAACATTATATCCAT
Organism: Suncus etruscus; assembly: GCF_024139225.1. Classification (NCBI taxonomy): domain Eukaryota; kingdom Metazoa; phylum Chordata; class Mammalia; order Eulipotyphla; family Soricidae; genus Suncus; species Suncus etruscus. Next base: position 15,089,431 of record NC_064868.1, on the reverse strand, counting down.
TGCTAGACTTTGACTTTTTTTGCCTTCAGATATTAATGAAGCAACTTCCCTTCTGTCTGCTACATCTACAGAAGTACAAATTAAGCAACTACTTTATATTAACACAATCAATAAACTTTTTAATGTGTACATTTTAGCAGCTTGAATGATTCCCTTAGGACCCGTCATTTATATTTTCACAAAGAACCCTCAGTCTTGCAATTCCTCAATTTGGACCAGAACCTAATCCAATGAAGAGAAGGAAGACCGGCTTCCTCCCACTTAGTCCTGCACTGGGACAGACTGAAAATGAGCAACACTCACTTGCCTATTTTTGGTTTTGTTTCCTTTTTCAGTGGAAACAGGTCATTGAAGAACCAGTTCCTGGAAAGTTCTGCTTCATTTTTCCTCAATGTTATTTTAGAGATTCTGTTCTAATCTTCATGTCTTTGATCCACTTTGAATTTATTTTTGTGTATTGTGTGAGATATGGATTCACTTTCAATTTTTTTTTACAAATACCCATAACTTGTGACTTTAAGTTAGGTGACATAAAATGAAATTGATTTTACCATAGGCTATAAGGTATGCCAATGGTTATGAGTTAAGATCCTATGACTTGTTTCTGATCACAACAATATCATTAAATTTCTAAATAAAGATCAAACACCCCTTTCTGTTATCTAGAAATTTTTGTATTTATTCATTGTTTAACCTCCCATTACACTTCAGGCTCAGGAGCCAGATAAGCAGCGATCACAATACAGTGGCCCCCTCTGGGAATTAATTTTTTTTTGGTTTTTGTATCATACCTGGTGGTGTTCAGGAATTACTCTTGGCTCTGCCCTCAGAAGTCACTCCTGGCAGATTCGGGGGACCATATGGGATGCTGGCAGTCGAACTGAGGTTGGACCTGTATTGGCCACATGCAAGGCAAATGCCTTACCACGGTGTTATCGCTCCGTTCCCCTGAATTAATTTTTTTCTCACCAAATTTCCAATCAAATATTCTTCTTGAAGGCATGCAATATTGTCTTCTCTCCCCTCTTTTTTCCATGATAGGGCATCTGAGGCACAGAGAAGGTAAGTAACATGCCCAAATTAACACATGTATAGTAGGTGTTAGAGAGGATTCAAATCCCGGCAACTGGACTCCAGAACCTGTGTAGGATTAGCAAACTACTTTGTCAATCAGGCCATCTATCTGCCATCCTGCTCCCATCTTTGCCAGTAATGTGAATCAATAAAACGATTTATTTTTGTCACTTTCAAATCACACATGGCCTGCCAAGTCAGCTAACTAATATCCTAGTTACCTCTATTTTTAGTCAGAGAAAGTAAGAAACCATTGTATTTGTGTGTGTGTAATTAATCGGAGATATGTAGACTGAGTAATATTCTACGAGGTGTTTATTTCAAAGCAGATACTCTTTCAATAAACTCTCCGGTATATATTTCTAATTTCATATATATGTATATATAATAAGAATAATTATATATGTATATATATAATAAGAAACTCATGGAGGTGGAGGTAAATTTAATCCTTGTTTAATTCTTAGAGGGAAATACTTAAAAAATAGATGGTCCTAAGAAATCCAAGACCAGAGATTATCCACAAGGAAACTATTAACTGTCCCATGAAAAAATGTAGCCTTGTTAAAATGAGTTGTATCTGGAAGTTTTAATGATTACTTAAATCTTCCTTATTCAACTTGAGTCCCGTGGTCTACTGCTGCTTCACAGAAATTTCCTGGTGGTCTGCTAGAAATTTGCCCCCAGTCCTGTAGTGGCCACTTCAGTGGTTTCCAATTTGTTACTCTGTGGACTACTGCTGGCCTTTGGGTGTAAAATGATTGAAAACCACAGGTCTAGGGCTGTGCTCATTAACTTCTAGTCCTCTGACTGATGAATGGACAGGTTCAAAAAAAAAGATGAAAACCACTCACCTCCCTCATAGATTAGTTTTAAGTTCATTGTGCCCTGTTAAAAATAAATTCTTATCATTTATCTCTTACTACAATAATTAGTGCAAAAATATATCTCCATTGAAGAGTTTCATGGTGATTAGGTTACATTTAGGGGACACTTAACAGTCTTGGGGTTGCAAAAAACTTAAAACAGGATCTTGGGGATGGAAATATTGGTGTGCAACAATTTTAGGTAAGTCCATTATCCAGGTTAAGCTTCTAAACAAGCAGATTCTGATTAGGTGTGAAGACAAACTTTTGGTTTCAATTTCTAGATAATTGTGTTAGATCATACCTTGTTTTACCCAAAATGAAGATCACCCATGGTTTCTTTGTACCTGTTTGTTTACTACTTGATTTCAGCCAAAACAAAGATATGTGGGGAGATAGGTGGGGAGGAAGGACACTTGGGATATTGGTCATGGGAATGTTGCACTGGTGAAAGATATCGATAGATAGATAGATAGATAGATAGATAGATAGATATAGATATAGATATATATTAAAAAATCAAAACAAAAGAAAAGTTAAGACCTCCCAATTCTTACTACAGGCTGTGTTCTTTACACTGATTATATAGAAAGAGGAGGTACAGTAAATGCACCTCCATATACACCTCAACACAGGCCCTTTGCCTGGTCTGTATTGTGAATTGGGGAACAAAAAAAAAGAAAAAGAAAAATATGTAAACCTGGCAGGACAGACTCAGGATAACTTTAGGATTGGTCTCTGTATTCAATAAAAACTGTTCTGGCAGGCAGCTGGCTCTCCATATGAGGTAGAAGATTGCAAGATTATCCATGTTTCACACTCAGCCTGGTTTGGAGTATTTTGTGCAGTGACTCTGCTTTAAATTTGTTCACCTCAGGTTGGAGATACAGCGTATAGTGTGATTTTACAAATTGTATATTATCTATAGCTATATTGTTAGTGGAGACATGACCCAAAATATGTTGTAGGGCTGGAGGGATAATACAGTTGCATCAGATGCTTGTCTTGCATATAGGTTTAATTTCCAGCATCTCAGATGTAGTAGTGATTCCTGAGTTCAGAGCCAGGAATAACTATTTGAGAATCACTGAGTGTGGTCCCAAAACAAAACAAATACAAAAAATACATGAAGTTTCTTACTGATTTTTCTCTTCAACGGAACGACTCAGCTCAATATAGCAGGGTTGGGTTTCCAGATCTTGAAAATGTTGTTGGGTGTCACCCAATCCATTTACTGAATCTGGGCCAACTTACTGGTCTAATCAATACTGAGGAATTCAGCTATGGAGGGCCATGCCTCAATAAAGGAACATCAGTAACTGATGGCATGATGTCATCGTAGAGTTGAAAACACTAGGGCATTTTCATGAGGTTAGATCTTAGAATTGACCTTTGGGAGCTTCATGACTTGGATAATGCAATAAAATAATTATGGTTTTAAAATGCCATGTGACCTGACACTGATTATAGAAATTGGGCCCACGTCTGAAGTTGACTTGAGAAATGGTAGTGATCATTAGGCAACTAAGGCCGTTTTGATCTAGATTCACTAATGAATTTAAGTATGAAATGCTGTGGTCTGAGAAAGACTGGCTAAGTGTGTATTTGGAACATAAAAAAAACCTATAATCTGTAAGATTTGGTAAAGCATCATTGTTTTTATCATTTAAAATATATATGATAGGGTTGGAGTTATATTACAGTCATTACAGTGCTTGCCCTTACATGCAGCCGACCTGCATTCTATCCCCTGCCATCTCATGTGGTCCCTCAAGCACTGCCAGGAGGAATTATTGTGCAAGAAACCAAAAGTAATCCCTGAGCACCTTCAGATGTGCCCCCCCAAACAAATAAAATTTAAAAACATATAACAGATATGGCAATTTGTTCTTAGAGTTCTCAAATTCAAATAAATTATTATACATAAAGTATTGATTTAGACACATGGAGCCCTTTACCTACTCCTCTCTTTATCCCTGCCTACCTTCATTGGAACTTGCAAAGTAGCAGTAGATTTATTTTTAAGGTATGGTAATAAACTATTAGTAGTACATCTTCTATCTTCAGATCCAATAGCAACGGCATTTTAGGGATATTTGTGGTATTGTAGGAAAAGAAGAAACTAATGCAGTTTGCTGTAATTTTGAAAGCTATTATTAATTTGGTGATTTCTGTTCTTTTTTTTGGGGAGGTCACACCTGTTTGATGCTCAGGGGTTACTCCTGGCTAAGTGCTCAGAAATTGCCCCTGGCTTGGGGGGACCATGTGGGACGTTGGGGGATCGAACCGCGGTCCTTCCTTGGCTAGCGCTTGCAAGGCAGACACCTTATCTCTAGTGCCACCTCACCGACCCCTAATTTGGTGATTTCTATTGGCATCAAGAGAGTAGATCATTTAAGTCTCCTTTCGGATCAAAGAGATACACATTCAAAGAGATACACAAGGTATCTGTTATTAAGGTTCTTCTCCAATTCCCATTCAGTTCAGTAATATTTGCCCTACCCATCCCCATTAACAATCTTTATCTTATAATAATCAATGATTGTCTTTTTTTTTTTTTTTTTTGGTTTTTGGGCCACACCCGGCGATGCTCAGGGGTTACTCCTGGCTGTCTGCTCAGAAATAGCTCCTGGCAGGCACGGGGGACCATATGGGACACCGGGATTCGAACCAACCACCTTTGGTCCTGGATCGGCTGCTTGCAAGGCAAACGCCGCTGTGCTATCTCTCCGGGCCCATAATCAATGATTGTCAAGAGAGATCGACAAAGAAAGCTTTTATTTATTTTTTTTAACTTTTATATGAAGAATTTAATGGTCTATACAGGAAGTTAATTCCAGGGGATGTATTAACAGTTGTTAAAGCCATGGGTTTCTATATTTTATAGTATTTTACATTCATATTTCTGAAAATACTGATGTGCTCCCTTGGAGTGGGATCAGGGTGGGGGGGGTAACCCGTGACAGTCCACAATGTGGGCTCCTGAATTGTAGTAACAATCATGGGGCTGTGTAGGAGCCCCACCCTCACCCCCACTCCTACTACCCTGCTGGCTGGGCCCCCAAGGCTATGGGTATGTTTGTTGGTTCAGAGTATTTCAACTGGTGTTTAAAAAGACAAACAGTGGCTTGGGCTACCACACATCTAAACACAGACAAGGACCAGGAGCAACATTTCAAAGGAATCTATAGAAATTCCACAATCTAGTTTTTGTAAAATAAAAAAAATGTAAACATTGGAATTAATTGCAGGGAGATTTCTTTCTATACATTCTTTGTCAAGAGAATGATTTATTCAAAAAAAGAAGAAAAAGACTTTTAGTGGTGGAGTTTGCTTCTATTCTTGGGACTTCACTCGTGATCTGACTGAAAGCTCTTTGCACCTTGTAAAAGATGTTGGTGACCATCTGTGCTTGCTCTCACATGCCAGATCAAGTACAAGCTCTTTGATCTGGCTGTGGTTTCTGTATTTTCCAGAACGCACTCATCATCACAGGGCAAATGCCTATGAACACTGATTCTACTTAGGAATATGGGAAGACAACTTGGACTCAGCACCAAATAGAAAGTAACTAATCATCCTCTAAGTAAAGGAGTTGTAGGACGGCACTGCTCTTTATAGATGTAAGCCACACAAGGACCATCAGGACAACGGAAAGAGTAGGTACTCAGTGAAGCCAGGAGCAAAGTTTAGCTGACTGTAAATCTCTGCCACTTTGGCTGGGTGAAATAATTTTTCCCAGAAGCTTTCAGTAATTGCCTATAGCACTTGCGAGTTTGGCTAATGTGGTTTGACCTCTCTGAGGCTTTCATCACAATGCCCATTATTTGTCTTATCCTACACTCAGTGGAGAATGAGATTTTATTCCTATCCAAGAATCTCATAGAAGTGTGATAATCATCCTTTGGTTCAGTCCAATTCGGTTTGATTGTGATCTGGTTTAAGTTTAAGCGAATATGGTGTTGATCTGGTGGTCAGTATTGTTACTGGCATGTGTTCTCTCCTCTTCCAAATCATTTGTATTTCACATTGTTTCAGATGCTTGAATCTATCAAGATTTGTTTGTTTATTTTTGCTTGTTTTTACCCTGGGATTCCTGGATTTCTGTAGTTTCTTTCTTCTGGAATCTGAAGATTTCTTAGCTACTGACTGGCCTTCAGCCTTTTCTTCAAAATTGAGATCTAAGGTTCTGCTTTACTTATACTATCTTTTATGAGAGCCAGAAAACATGTTTCCTTTGACTTTTTATCAAAGTTCTTTTCTTCTTTTGGTGGAGGGGGACATCTAGCAGGTCTTACTCTTTGTTCTATATTCAGGGATCACTCATGGCTGCACTGGAGGATCTCAGAATTTCAAACCCAGGTAAGCCACATATAGGACAAGTGCCCTACCCTCTTTACTCTTGCTTAGCCTCCCAGTCCTTTTTCATGTATTGCGTTATTTATTACCCTACCATTTTTGTACTTGATTATTATTCTTAGAATGTGATTCAGGAATCATTAAAGTATTGTGCTTTTGCTACTTTATGTGAAAATATACATATTTAGCTTAGCATTATAAAATTCAGAATGGCATCTGAGCTACTTAATGACAGAGTCTGTGTTTCACTAATCATCTGTATCTCACACCTTGAAGAACACCATAGTTGGATTTATGGCTTTAGCATAGTTGGATTTCAAGAGATGTTTTCATTTTAAGGAATAAAGAAGTGAACGAATAAAAACCAGCTGATGTGCATTAGTCAATTGTCTCTCAATAGTTTGTGTACCATAACACATACCATAACAGAGAACATTTCTGTTGTCTCTCCAACAGACAACCTGAATCTGGAAGCAGCCCAAGTGATCAAGAACAAACGAGAGGCTAAAGAAACTATGGCATATATATCTACACGATGGAATATCATGCAGCTGTTAGGAAAAATGAAATCATGAAATTTTCTTATACATTCTTGCACATGAGAGTATTATGCTGAGTGAAATGAGTCAGAGGGAGAGGGATAAATATAGTGTAATCTCACTCTTTTGTTAAATATAAGAAATAAAGATAATATGGTAACAATATATAGAGACATTAGAGACAAAGCCCAGGAAGGTAGGAAGCTTGTCACAAATTGTGGAGCAGTGCAGTTAGTGTAAAGATGGGAGCTCTATGATGATGATAGTTGGAACTGATTAGTCTGGACAAGAACTGGGTGTTGAACAGAGATAAGGTGATATGCATATTACCCCTTCATTAACAATAGTGCAAACCACAGTAACTAAAAGGAAAAAATGGGGAGAGAGGAATAAAATGCCTTCCCTGGAGGCAGGTAGGAGGTTAGAGGGAAATTAGGGACATTGGTGGAGGGAAATATTCATGGGTAAAGAAGTGGTGTATATAGTGCAATGGGTCCTTACACCCTGAACATTGATATAATGACCTGGCACAGGCCTCAGAAGAATGGGCATCCTCCATTCACCCCTGAAGCAGGGAAGCTATCTACAAAACATCCAAGGTTTTTTATAACAACACCTAGAAGCAATCCTCTACCAGGGAAGACCCTACCACGGCTCTGACATCGACATGCTCAAAAGAGACTTCCCTTAGCACTAAGAAGACTTGACAACAACAACGACCCGCTTACAGGACAGGGCTTTCTGCATTGCCCTTTAATTGTGAGGTGAAATGAAAGGACGTTCTGCACCATCCTGATTGCAATATAGAATATGCAGATTACAGGATCTTTAATACAGAAACATGATACCAACAACAGAGACTGTGTGAAAAATAAAAGTGTATTGGCACTACAGACAATGACCTGGATTAGACAAACTAGTTTGCCTGGAGCCTAGAGTTGGTCTTATGCCACGAAACTTCAGGGGTAGGGTCTCCTTGTATTTAGGCCAAGGCTTTTCCTTTCCATGTTCCTCATATTTTGGTGGCCCTATGCCAACAATAATTGCCACTCTAACACCGTTTTTACTGTGCTCCTTTGACTCTAATCCTTAAGAAAAACAACCCACTTAAACTTTTGAGGTTAACTTAAACTAATATGCATGTGCATGGAAATGTAAAAAAGTACTTTGCCTTCAATGTTTAAGGAGTTACATAAGTTTATGTCCTTAGATTGCTTTGTGTGCTGATAAGAAATATTATGTACTACAATCTGGGGACTTGAGGGACAAAGTAATTGTACATGGGTTCTGTTTTATTTTTCTTAATGTTCTTTGGCTGAAAGTTCAAAGTTAAGATATCAGCAATGGAACTACTGAGAATTCTGTTTATGGGTGATTGTCCTTCCACTGTAACTTTATCTTGTCCTCTTTCTTTGCATCTTTGTTCTCATAATGACAAATAAAAAATTAATAATAAAAAAGTGGTGTATATTGTAAAACTGAAACTTAATCACAAACAACTTTGTAACCATGGTGTTTAAATAAACTAAAATAACAACAATAACATAAAAAGGGCAGCTTGTTGGCTTAGGATGCCTTTCACAGAAAGGGTGACAGTGGGATTGAGCTTGTGACTTCTTGGTAGAGTGCTGAACCCTGTGAGAGTTTGGGTTTAATCTGACACTGAAGAAATAAAATCAGCAAATAGAAAACAAATATTTCAATGAAAGAAGCCAAAGCCAGTGGAAGAATCCTCGGTTCTCCAGTGGCAGGCTGGTGAACAGAGTTGAAGGATGGTTGTTGGCAGCCAAACAACAGAAGGAGATTAACTCACAGCAGAAAAGAGAGGGGGCTCACATTCATGAGACTGTTGGTCTGGGGTGCTGAGGTCTTCCTATGGGATCTCTGTGCTCTTACATACAGCATGATGGACATATATTACTCTGAGCATGAATCATATTACAATGGTGACCAGAGTCTTACAGAGAAAAAGAGCAAAATATCTCAAGTCAATGAATCCAGTGTTTATCCAAAGAAGATGATATCATTTTTAATATAGGCAAATATATATGAATAAAAAAATTGCACGTGGGACAGTCAGACTCACTGGGATTTGGGAAAATTATTCTTGTACTTTCCTTTCTGTTTTTCATACAATGGAAAAAAATACTAATACTAATACACTGAATATCTAAACCAGTAGTAGCCAATGCAGAATGTACTTGATAAGCCACGACTGAGTGTGGGCAGGTGAAATCATTCCTACTTGCTGCTTTGAGCCTACTAGCTACTCCTGCCTCGTTCTGGATATTTTCTTACTTTTTTGCATTTTGGGAACACTATATTTTGAGGCATTTATATCACAAAAAATAGCATTGTTTCTGGTAGTGACTGGATAACAATGGTAAACAGTTAATTCTTTTTTATATATATTTTATTTAAACACCCTGATTACATACATGATTGTGTTTGGGTTTCAGTCATGTAAAGAACACCACCCATCATCAATATCCCAAATTTCCCTCCTTCCCACCCGACCCCCGCCTGTACTCTAGACAGGCTTTCCATTTCCCTCATACATTCTCATTATTAGGACAGTTCAAAACGCAGTTATTTCTCTAACTAAACTCATCACTCTTTGTGGTGAGCTTCCTGAGGTGAGCTGGAACTTCCAGCTCTTTTCTCTTTTGTGTCTGAAAATTATTATTGCAAGAATGTCTTTCATTTTTCTAAAAACCCATAGATGAGTGAGACCATTCTGTGTTTCTCTCTCTCTCTCTCTCTCTCTCTCTGACTTATTTCACTCAGCATAATAGATTCGTGTACATCCATGTATAGGAAAATTTCATGACTTCATCTCTCCTGACAGCTGCATAATATTCCATTGCGTATATGTACCACAGTTTCTTTAGCCATTCGTCTGTTGAAGGGCATCTTGGTTGTTTCCAGAGTCTTGCTATGGTAAATAGTGCTGCAATGAATATAGGTGTAAGGAAGGTGTTTTGTATTGTATTTTTGTGTTCCTAGGGAATATTCCTAGGAGTGGTATAGCTGGATGGTATGGGAGCTCGATTTCCAGTTTTTGGAGGAATCTCCATATTGCTTTCCATAAAGGTTGAACTAGACGGCATTCCCACCAGCAGTGGATAAGAGTTCCTTTCTCTCCACATCCCCGCCAACACTGTTTATTCTAATTCTTTGTGATGTGTGCCATTCTCTGTGGTGTGAGGTGGTACCTCATAGTTGTTTTGATTTGCATCTCCCTGATGATTAGTGATGTAGAGCATTTTCTCATGTGTCTTTTGGCCATTTGTATTTCTTCTTTGTCGAAGTGTCTGTCCATTTCTTCTTCCCATTTTTTGATGGGATTAGATGTTTTTTTTTTTTGTAAATTTCTGTCAGTGCCTTGTATATTTTGGAGTTTAGCCCCCTATCTGAGAGATAGCACAGTGGCGTTTGCCTTGCAAGCAGCCGATCCAGGACCAAAGGTGGTTGGTTCGAATCCCGGTGTCCCATATGGTCCCCCGTGCCTGCCAGGAGCTATTTCTGAGCAGACAGCCAGGAGTAACCCCTGAGCATCGCCGGGTGTGGCCCAAAAACAAACAAAAAAAACCCAAAAAACAAAAAACACTTAATTCTTAGTTTACAGTATAATTGATGGAGGACAAGCTGAACACATTTTAGAAGCCGCACATTTTGTGGCTCTGGGAGCTATTCATAGGCCCTGTTGCTGAACAAAGAGTCCACGAAAAATAGTCCCTGAATTGGTAGCCCTGAAAGTCCTTATAAAGAGTGGACAAACAATTCTACTTCAATTGGTTTACTATTTGGAAGCTGCTATCTGGAAAATAATGTGTAAGACCAGTTGGTATCCAAATTTGTGGAGGGTTTAAGCATGTGTTTTGCTCTTTCTGGTTCAAACACTTGCTTTTCATAGGTCTTCAGAGAAAAGAAAATGCTGTGATTGATTGAAAGAAGTGGTTGTTACTTTGGGAGTTACTGCATACCACCACCACTACTAAATTTTGGGGAATCTTTGACACAGTGACAAATTCCTGGGAGAATAGTGTGGGGCAAGGGAGATTCTGATATTACTATCTTTTAAGTTTCTTGAGCCAACCTTTTCTAGATAAATCTCTCTTGGCCATATTCATTTCTTTAAAAATTTATTTTATCAAAGCACTCTGATTTGCAGTTATTTATAGTTCAGTTTTAGACAAATAGTGTTCCAACACTGATCCTTCCACCAGTGTCCCCAGATTCCCTCCCCAACCCTCTGGCCCCAGCCTACCTCTTGACAAGCACCTTTGTAAATTTGCTTGTTGACATTTGGATCTCTTGTTTTCAGTGTTTTTAACTCTGCAGTTTGGATATTTATGATCATACTTTGGATATTTAACTATATAACTCCTTTATACCACCAAATACCTGAACTTCTTGACACCTGGCCCCCATTGCTTCTCATTTGTATCACTCACCCCCACACCAAATTTCTTTCCTACTTCTTATGTTTTGGAGCGAAGGGTTTTATTGGCTATAATAATTTTAAACTTCCTTGGTATAAAGGAGGGGAATAGATTTTAATCAAGCCTTTGAAAGGTTAAATGTTATGTTCTGCACAGAATTATATGAGTAATGTGTGGCTTCTTTTTCTCTCTCACACACAGACACAGAGGCACACACAAACTCACCACACACACATTTGAAGACAGTGCTCGCTTTGGCAGCACATATACTAAAATGGGAGCAATACAGAGAAGATTGGCACGGTCCCTGCGCAAGGATGATATGCAAATTTGTGAAGTGTTCCATATTAAAAAAAACACACACAAATTTGAAGACAAATGAAAAAATGAGGAAAAAAGGAAAGAAGGGTTTACTGGTCTTTTGATCATGAATACCACAGAAGATAAAAGTATTTCCTTTAAAATTATTTGTTTCCTTTAAAAAATCATGCAGCTTTGATGTTTTAGAGCTCTCTCCCTTTTCAATAAAACCTTTAAAACACAGCATTACTGAATTCATTCTCAGTAAGCTGTGGCCTTGGTCAGGAATATATATATGAAAATAAATATACTTTTCTGGCAAGAATATTCATCTTGTTGATCCTTTGAATGTGTTGACTATAATTATCAAATGAGTTGCAAACCATCAATTCAACATTAGATCAGTGAATCAATTATAAAGTGATTCTTTATATCATGCACATATTTTTTTAAACAAGCCAGTCACTTTTCAAGTTGTTGCCTTATGATACTTGATTACCAATAACTACCCAAGTGAAATGTGAACCTTGCCCCCAAAAGAGACCCCTTGGGGTGTTTGTAATTTTTCATTAAATCCAGTTATTTTTTTTCCTTGTTTCTTGAATTCATTAGCTTGATAGATTGACTGGCTACCTTTTGGCAAAGGGTAAAGTGTATTAAATGGTGTTAACTATTGATATGAGAAGAGAACTTTCTACCCAAGAATATTGCAACATCTTTGCTTTGGAAGATTGAGATATCGAGAATTTTGACTCTGAAAACCCAAAATACCAACTTGGATTTAAAATGGAATTCAAGGAATTTATGATATCCATCATAGAGGGAGGGAATTCCTCCTGGTAATTATTGTTAGAAGAAAATAAAACAGAATCTCTGTAGTAATGAAATGGTTATTATAAACCCCGTGAAGAAAGTCAGGGCTATGAGGAAAAGAAAATCCTAATGAAGTGAGTACATTTGTAGAGAATAAATCAGCTCTGTTTTATATGAAAATTTATTTTTAAGCTATGAGAAAATTAAGGGACAAAAGGAAACGGATATATTTAAGGTTTTTAGAAGTGCATTACAATTTTCCTAGCTTTATTGAGGTCCACCTGACAAATATGAGATATATTTAAGTTATGCAGAATAATATTTTGATATATTTATACATTGTGAAATTCTTAGCACAAGAAAACGAATTCATATGTCCAGCAACTCAGTTACCCTTTTAGTGTGCATGATGAAAAACATTTATGATTTATTATCTTTGTGAATTTTAAGAATACAGAATAGCAGTGTGAACTATAGTCAACATGGTATCATAGACATTTTTATACACCACATTTTTATCCATTAATATGTTGACAGGCACTTATGTCATTTTCATATCAGGTGATTTAAAAGGTTTTTGTGTGGGTGTCATGCTTGGATTGAACCAAGGGTCCACTTGATTTCAAAATGAGTCACATCCTGATGTAGTTGGCATCTTAAAGTCTCCAGTAGTACAGTACAGTGAGGAGGGCACTTGCCTTGCATACAGCTGATCTGGGTTCAATCAGCTGGCACCCTATTTAGTCTCCAACATCCACCAGGAGTGATTCCTGGTGCAGAACCCGGAGTAAGCCTTGAGTACTACCAAGTGTTTCTGCCCCCAAAATATATGTTTTTGCTTTCTTTCTCCCTCTTTGGTTGTGACGACTGGAAGTTTCATGCACATAGTTGTGGTGCTTGCACATTCTTGGTTATGGTGTGTCATATATATGTATACATATATACATGTACATATATACATATACATTTGTATATATATGTGTGTATATATGTGTATATATATAACACTTTGTTTTCCTGTCTTCTCCCTTCTCTGTACCACACCCTCCCAAGTTTTTATTCAGGTTAGGTTCCTTTTGATTCCATGTAGCACCAAGTACCTTTGTAATTTGTTACTATCTATTAAAACTTATGGTGAAGATGGGGCCAAAGCGATAGCGCAATGGTAGGGCATTGGCTTTTCATGCAGCTGATCTAGGACCATCTGTGTGGTTCTATCCCCGGAGTCCCATATGTTTCCCCAAGCCAGGAGTAATTTCTGAGCACATAGCCAAGAGTAACTCCTGAATGTCACCGGGTGTGGCCCCCAAACCAAACCAACAAACAAAAAACTTATGGTGGGGTTATGTAAATTCTAGGAAGTGGGACTCACTGGGTGGGTGGGGGCATAAGGTATTTGATCCTTAAATGCCTTTCTAAATGAGGTCCAATATAAATGCTAACTCCATAAACAAATGATGCTATCTCAGCAAGAAGCCAGTTGTTCATTGTTGCCTATAAATATATTATGCTTTTGCATCTCTTTTTATCTTTTTCTAGAAACACAGAAATAAATCATAATATGTCTCAGTAAAATACCAGTTAGGTGCATACTGCAGTTGAATTTCTAACTTCATATCTCTATTCCAACAACTGGCAGGGATTTAAATTTAGACACTAATCGGAGTTGAACAGACTTTTAAAGTCAAACTTAAGGATAGTGATTGCTCGGCAAAGTCCCACCCTTCCCACGTTCTCTTAAATCTGACATGTTCCTTCTGTGGTTTGAGCAATAAAAAAATGATTTCCACTTTGGCCATTTACCTTATACTCAGCTGAAAATATTTAGCAATGTGTTTCCTCAAATAGAAGAAGAGATAACGCTACCTTTGACATTGCTATCACGTATTTCATTTGAGATGCATTAAGAATGGAGACAGAAGAGTTGATTTTAAGTTTGGTTGCCTTAATTGCAGTGATGGGCATTTGAAATAATTTCGAAGTTTTATTGCAAGTGCACTTGCATCCAGATCCCAGGGAACATTGCATTTTTATATCTAGACTACTATTCAATGATTTAGAAGATAGAACTGCTCTAATTTTATTCAGTGTTCTCTTTTTGAGTGCTATAATAGGCTTTTGTTTGCACGCAGGCACCTAATTAGGATAAAAAAAATCTCTTGTTAAAATCAGCTGGGAATAATCAAAATGATCATTCCCTGGCTCATAAATATTACATGAGCAATATGGGTGCATCAGTAATATTTAACTGTTTTCCAGTTCCAGTAAAAACTTTTTTTGTTGTAAAAGTCTCCAGGCCCAGGAGAAGATTGGTGCTTTAAATTCTTAATCACAAGAAAAGCTTGGGGATTTCCTTTTTTTGCAGTGATTTGGTTTATTTATATGCTTTCAAGTATCATTACAAAAACCAACATGTGGTTTCTGTGGCTACATGCTTAGGTTCTCAAGATGGGAATCTAATGTGATTTACTGCAAGTCCTGGGGTGAGATGCCTGCATTTCCTGGGCTATTTTATCATCACATGTGATTTGTACCTTAATTTTTACCACATTTGTTGTTGTTCAAAGTCATTAGAGAATTTGAATCAACAGGATATGATTACATGAATTATCCAAAACATAAGTTAGATCTAGCTCTTGTTCAACAATTTTAACAGAAATTCAAAGAAACAAGAAGCAAAGAAAGAATGGCAAAGAGATGTCCTTAAAGGGATGAGGAAGAGTCCTGACCACTGGGATACGATTTATTGCCCACCGTTTGCCTTTGTCCTCAAGGATGGTGCTTCCTTGTAACTTCAGAAGACTCTTCAGCACTGTTGTTCCTTTAGAAAGGCAAAGGGACAGAGGTTCATTCAGTAGAAGATCAACCTTGTATGCCCTCCTGAAGCTTCAAATGGGTATACACTGTAGATTTAAAATATAAAATAGAAAGAGTCCATGTGTTGGGTGAGGCTGCCCCTGGCACCATGTTTCAGGTGGATGGGTCTGATGATGCAGGATTACAGCCAAAAAAATCATTCACAAGCAGTCAGTTAAAGTTTCATTGGAGTCAGCTTGCTTTATTTCATGACTTTTCTCTGCCATGTGCATTTCCTCACATGTGCTTCTCTGCTAAACTTTCTGCTACCTGCTTTCTTTGCCAAGCACTTCCTCGCTGCTTCTTTTTTGGCTCTCTATCTTTGGCTACTGCTCCTTTCCACCCCTCAGGCACTCTTTTATTTTTTATTCAAAATAGCCCGCCCATCCCAGGTGTGGGTGGGTCTCATCATCCAGGTGGACTTTTACATACTAAAAGAAGAGGTTAGGGGATCAGGAAGTTGGAGGCAGGGTTACAAGACACCAGATATTATGCTCTAATAAAATATGATTTATGATTTTGTGGTCCTTGGTTTGGTAAATGTTCCAATTCATTTGAAGATAGAGCTTTATCCAGCCACCTTAATTTTTTGGCCTACAAAAATATTTTAACCAGAGTATAAGATTATTTCTTTGTTCTCTTACTGAAAAAAATAAGAGGTCTTGTATAACAATATTGCAGGAGTCCCTGTAATAGATACATTCCTACACTAAGTATCAGATCCTCAAATGGAGAATATTTACTTGGATGGTTGTGACTATTATCATCTCTTTATCAAAGGTTGAACTAAAATCAGGTGCTCTTTAATGAAAGTTCTAATTATGCATTTGAATCGAAACTGATTTGTTAGTAACATTGAAATTTAAGGTTGGGGCTAGAGAGATAGCACAGTGGTAGGGCATTTGCCTTGCACATAGCCAACCCAGGACGAATGGTGGTTTGAATCCTGGCATCCCATATGGTCCCCTGAGCTTGGCAGGAGCGATTTCTGAGCACAGAATCAGTAGTAACTCCTGAGCACTGCTGGGTGTGACCCAAAAATCCAAGGAAGGAAGGAAGGAAGGAAGGAAGGAAGGAAGGAAGGAAGGAAGGAAGGAAGGAAGGAAGGAAGGAAGGAAGGAAGGAAGGAAGGAAGGAAGGAAGGAAGGAAGGAAGGAAGGAAGGAAGGAAGGAAGGAAGGAAGGAAGGAAGGAAGGAAGGAAGGAAGGAAGGAAGGAAGGAAGGAAGGAAGGAAGGAAGGAAGGAAGGAAGGAAGGAAGGAAGGAAGGAAGGAAGGAAGGAAGGAAGGAAGAAGGAAGGAAGGGAGGGAAGAGGAAGGGAGGGAGGGAGGGAGGGAGGGAGGGAGGGAGGGAGGGAGGGAGGGAGGGAGGGAGGGAGGGAGGGAGGGAGGGAGGAGGGAGGGAGGGAGGGAGGGAGGGAGGAAGGGAGGGAAGGGAGGGAGGGAGGAAAGGAAGGGAAGGAAGGGAGGGAGGGAGGGAGGGTGGGAGGGAGGGAGGGAGGGAGGAGGGAGGGAGGAAGGAAGGGAGGGGAGGGAGGGAGGGAGGGGAGGGGAGGGAGGGAGGGAGGGAGGGAGGGAGGGAGGAAGGAAGGAAGGAAGAGAAAAAAGAGAAGAGAAAGAAAGAAGAGAAAGAGACAGACAGAAAGAGAGAAAGAAAGAAAGAAAGAAAGAAGAGAGAAAAATAAATAGAAAAAAGAAGAGAAAGGGAAAAAGAGAGAAAGAGAAAGAAAAAAGAAAGAAAAATAAAGGAAAGAAAGAAAAAGAAAGAAGAGAGAAAGATAAAAAGAAAGACAGGGAAAAAGAAAAAAGAGAAGAAATAAAAAAGAAATTAAAGGGGAAAAGAAAGAAAGATAGATAGAAGAAAGGGGAGAAAGAAAGAAAAGAGAGAAGAAAGAAAGAAAGAAAGAAAGAAAGAAGAAAGAAAGAAAGAAAGAATGAAAGAAAGAAAGAAAGAAAGAATGAAAGAAAGGAAGAAAGAAAGAAAGAAAGAAGAGAGAGAGACAGAAAGAAAGAGAGAGAGAGAAGAGGAGAGAAAGAAAGAAAGAAAGAAAGAAAGAAAGAAAGAATGAAAGAAAAAGAAAGAAAGAAAGAAAGAAGAAAGAAAAGAAAGAAAGAAAGAAAGGAAAGAAGAAAGAAAGAAAGAAAGAAAGAAAGAAAGAAAGAAAGAAAGAAAGAAAGAAAAAGAGAAATTTAAGGTTGGATACATTTTTTGTGTGGTGGGAACAGTCCTAAGCACTGGCTGGGGGGAGGGGAGTGTTCAGCAGAATTTTTGATCTACACTATTAGGTGTCAGATGTATACTCCCCTTACACCTCTAAATTGTAGTCACCCCAAATGTCTCCAAATATTGGCAAATTCCCTTTGGGGATAAATTTTTCCCAGTTAAAAATTTGTAAACTGGGGCCAGAGCAGTGGCACAGAGTTAGGGCTGTGGACACGGCTGACCTAGGACGGACTGAGGTTCGATGCCCTGCCTTCCCATAAGGTCCCCCAAGCCAGGAGCGATTTCTGAGTGCAGTCAGGAGTAACTCCTGAGAGTCACAGGGTGTGGCCCAACCTCCCCCCCCCCCATGGAAACTATATAGAATGAACATGAGGAGTATAAAAAATAGACATTTAATTTTAATCATTATGTATACAGATTATTATATCAAACTTGTGCTAAAGCCATAAACTGGACAAGAATTTAGGGTCCTATCTATGCCCCAAACTCAATGTATGTATACATAGAGAGTTATGTTGATAACTATGCTTAGTACAATAACCAAAATATAGAAACAACTCAAATACTCAACCAGATGAATGGATCAAGAAGCTGTAGTATATATACAGAATGAAATACTAGGCTGTTCTAAGAACAAAACCATGCAATTTGCAGCAATATGTATACAATTAGAGGAGATCATCCTTAGTGAAGTCACTCAGAAAAAGACAGATACACAATAAATTCTCTTGTATCTGGGAATAAAAGATAAATAGCTATGTAGCAATAAAGATCCAAATGTAACATAATGGGGGGATGACATACATAATTGAGTTGTGGAGATTTGGGAGGAAAAGGTCTCACACTGATGTTGGGTGTGGTGTTAAAATCATGTGCACAAGAAAGTATTAGTAGTAATATTGTAAAGCACAAAATCTCAATCATTAAAAACAAGTATAAATACCAGCATTTTTATTTAAAAAATCACTGCCTCATTCTATGTCCTTAAAAGCAATTTTTATATCAGTAGTTTGAGAAACACAATAAATTCAAGGGCTTTACCTGAGTGTAAAGGAAAATAGTTGGTCTTTAATATATTTAAAAGTAAGCACTTATAAATAACTGTGAAGGTAAAGACTGAGATTGTATTAGATCCTTACTTGAGAATATTATTCATGTGCAAATTTTTTTCAGGGAAGTAAGAATC
Source organism: Suncus etruscus (assembly GCF_024139225.1). NCBI lineage: Eukaryota > Metazoa > Chordata > Mammalia > Eulipotyphla > Soricidae > Suncus > Suncus etruscus. The sequence goes on along the minus strand of NC_064868.1, from coordinate 15,070,771 downwards.
AAAGCTTTTGACTAGAGTCCAGTGCTGCTAATTATTTTGTGACAAACAGGTTTCTTGCTTTGCTTTGTGCACCCCCCCAAGACTGCTTTATGTGCTAATAGCAAGTGCACAAGAATAAAAAAGCAAAATTTGAAGCAATGAATTTAAAATTAATGGTGTTTGAAAATCTGACCTGTCTGCACAGAGATCAGCAATTCTCAAATTAGTCATTTTTGCCTCCAGGCAACATTTGGCACTGCTTGGGAATTTTTTGATGTTCATAACTGAGAAAAGGGATGGTTGGTGAGTTGAGGATAAGGCAACAATGCATCAGACAGTCCACCATGAAAAATAATCCTGCTCCAAAGTGAGCAGTGCAGGGGGAGGGTGAGAAATCATGGAAAATTCATATGGGAATGTGACTTAGGGTGGAGTAAAGAATTCTTTCTCCCTAAATTTACTCCTCTTGGCCTGTGGCAATTGATTTGCAAATCTAGCCAAGACCTCATCTTCTCTTTATTTAAGCAGAGTCTTGGGTGAGATATTGGAGTTATTAAAATACAGTCAGAAAATGCTTCAGATGGTTTGGTTATAGGATAAGAGGATTTGGGCAGATAGCAAGTATAACAACTTAGTTTTGGGAGTGTGTTTTGGGAATAATTGAAGTTTTTCACATGAGGGAGAAGTCCTGGATGCTTCTTCAATGTGTGCTCAATTGTGTACATAAGCACATGTGCATATTTATGCACACCTGGGAGCTGTTGTAGATTAAAATAAAGGATTATTTCTAGAAAATGAAGTATCCATGCTTATTAATGCAGCAGGTAATGAGTGACGAGGGATCCTTTGCCTCCCAATAACCTAAACACTCCAAAGTTCATACATAGACTTCTAGAAGACCAGTTCTGTTGAACGTTCTATGTTTCTTCCTTCGTTCCAGTTCTGTTTCTGTGCTCTTTATTTTTATTGTTGTATATTGAATGTTCTGTGTTTGCTCGAAAGGAGACCTTCAATAATTTGGAATGCTGTTCTCTTTGAAAAAATTATTTTTCCCAGTCACTTTTCCATTTCTGTCTCAAAAGTGCCTTCAGTAGTCCTCTTCTTCAGCTAATACCTTGGATGTGTGATCTGGGACCTTTTTTTTTTTCAAATGTTAACAATCATTTTTTAAATAATTTTTATTTTGACCAAAGTGAATTACATCTTTCACAGTAATATTTTAGGTACATAGTGACATTGAACCACCAGTGGTTCCCAGCATGTATCCCATATCCCCCCTTCTTTGTCCCCCAGGTTGCTAGAATAAGTGGTCCCCTCTATGTCTAGCTTGTAGATTAGATATTGATTCTATTATCTTTGGCTTTGAATTTCGTGTTTAAGTCTGATCATTTTTTTTATTTCTACTCAACATTCATAGGCCTGTTTGGGCTTGTTACCATCCATTATTTCTCCCTCAATTTATGAGACAGAACAAGATGATTCAAGTTATGTGGTTCTGTTTGAAGGAAAAAAGAAATAAAAGGGGCAAAAATCAAACAAACAAAAAACCGGGATGAATCCATCTACAGGTTATAAATTACAAAAACAAACAAACAAACTAAAAAAAAAGACAAACAAGAAAATGAAAACAAACAAAAAAACCAAAAAGCACCACAGCAATAAAGACAACAACAAAACAATAACCACGATCCCTAAATAAGAACAAAACAAAACAAACAAACAAAAAACTAAACAACAAAATTTGTGCTTTTTTTTGCATAGGCACAGTAAATATTGGGGAGATTAGAAAGGAAATTCCTTTTGGCCTAAGAGATACAGGGTTTCTCTGCCCTTGAAACATACTGTTATAGGAATAACTGACCTGGGACCTTTTGGTTTCCCACGAGGTTATGCATTTTGTCTGTATAATGAACAGATTCTCAAGGATAACTTGTAGTTCTTTATAGTGAAAGCCGAGTTTACTGAAGATGATAGCAGAAATGATAGTCACCTGAAGAACAAAGGTGCCCACCAGTAGTAAAGGTGCCCACTATAATGTGATGCTTCAAATACAGCATTCTCCTAAAATGTGAGTTTTCTGACATCTATTTGTTTACAATGGTATGTACTATAGCAGTTTTTCTTCAGTCACACTCAGATCAGCCTGGAAGAGGTCCCGGAGAAATTTAATTTTATCATCTCACTCTTCCCTATTCTGGTTTGGGTACTGCTATCTTTATTTTCTCGAGGTTTCCCATTTTAGTTGCCAGTGAACTGTAAATAGAGTTGAATCTTCAACATTTCAGACTTCTCCTCATGAACAGGCACAAGGGAAGACTCTATTTTCCTTGGAAAATGCTTCTTTAAATGGACAAATTTAGGATTGGTGATAAGGATGTTTGATGTTCTTTCGCCAGTTATATTTGTTGAAACCTGCAATTGTTTAAAGCAGTAAAGAAATAAATTTAAACAGCTGGAATTACACTGTATCTGTCACTATAATTATTAATTTAGTTATTATTCTTGGATATTTAAAGACTTTTGCTAAGTAAGAATATCTATATTTTTTTGTTATTTGGCACCAGGACTTGGATTTAAAGTAGGGGAAAAGCAATTCATTTACTTGGTTAAGTATTCTCTTCTTTAATTATTGTTAAATTGCATTAGAAATGGTCATATCCTCATTAAGATGTGGTTGAAATTCTGAAATCTGGAAGTGATCGTCAGTAAAATTTTACTTTTATGACTGCATCAAGACTATGTTTTAGCATTTGGTGGCAATGTTCAATTTTTGATATGGAATTCTATTTAATAATCAATAATGGGACTTAAAATTTCCCCGAAATGTGCCAGCCATAAAGATTCAGTCATTTAAAAAGAAAAAGAGAGTGTGTACATCAAAGATGCAATTCCATTAGTTAGCACATTGATTTTGAATCTTAATGTTCTGACTCTGATAAATTATGGAAGAGGCTACATTTTTTCAGATGATATGGAGGAATATTAAGAAAACACATATAAATATTTATTTCTGGCAAACTGCGGAAAACCATAAATAGTGTGTGTTAACAGAAAGTACTTTCCCAAGATACCCTTTTGTTCCTTCATCATTGCCTTTGTGACAAAAATAAATAAGGACAAACAATTATGCCCTAGTTGAGGAAATTAGGCTACACAAATTCTCTGGGTAAGACATGATTATAACTTCAGGAAATTAACCTGTGTGTTCTTTTACATTTTGTATTTCCAGTGCTATATATTAGATATTATATATAATATTTAAGCAACATGCATCATAAAACAAAATTCCTTCAGAATAAAGCAGCAATACTTTGTTTTGTACATTGGTTTGTTATTGTCCTCAACTATAAAGCTAACAATGTCATATTCTCTAGTTTATTTGTCTTGCTTTATTGAGGCACATTGTAGATGGTTAATATTATTGAACAAATAGGAATCTTATTTTAAGGTTTAAATAAATACTTTCAATCATTGTTTTCAGTAATCATGGAGAGGAATTGGGAGGGGAAGCAAGAAAATGAATAGTGGGGCCCGGAGAGATAGCACAGCGGCGTTTGCCTTGCAAGCAGCCGATCCAGGACCAAAGATGGTTGGTTCGAATCCTGGTGTCCCATATGGTCCCCCGTGCCTGCCAGGAGCTATTTCTGAGCAGATAGCCAGGAGTAACCCCTGAGCACCGCCGGGTGTGGCCCCCCCAAAAAAAAAACCAAAAAAAAAAAAAAAAAGAAAATGAATAGTGACTTGGAGCAATATTACAGTGATTGTATGCAATGACCCAGGCTTGATCCACAGCATCTATATGGTCCCTTGAGCACCATCAGGACTAATTCCTGAAGGCAGAATGACAAGTAACACCTAAGCATCACTGGGTATATTCCACCCCAAAATGAAAATGCAACGAAATTTGAAATCATGCTTACTTTTAAGAAGATTTCAAGGTCATTAGATAGAAATTATATAATATATATATGTATGTTCAGCCTCTAATAGCATTTTAGGTGCTTAATTAGATGCTCAGTATAATAAAATTCTATTAATATGTACAATCCTTGCAGTCCTATGATATGTGGAAAGGATAATGGCCCCATGAAAGGTGACTTAAAATGAAGGTATGTAATGTGATTTTTAAAAAGTGAATATTTTAACTGTGGTTCAAAGTAAGGAGTTATTTTTACCAAAACCAAAATATGACTTCAGGAATTAGTCTGATATGCAAACAATGGAGAGATGAAATTACTTGGTGGTGTTTGAAAACAAAGCAGAAGTTGAACCTCAAATTCCACACAATGGAAGATATTGAAGATATGGTTGGGATATGCCAGGAAGGTGATATGTAAGAGTAATCTAGGCATAACTTTCAGTGTTCAAGGTAAATGAGTTAAACTCAACTCAAACTAATTTGATTAGGAGCCTGCTTCAGCGACCTGGTTCTAATGAGAGATTTATGGAATGAATATCTTATTGGTATATTGATTTTGAAAGAATATGGACTACCAATTTAAATGGAAGGCAAATATATGCTCTCTTTATTGTTCTTGTTTTGGTGTCACATCTGGTGGTGCTTGGGGCTTGATAGGAGCTTATTCTTGGCTCTGCACTCAAGCTCAGTAATCATATGTGGTTCCAGGGATAGATCTGGTACTACCACATGCAAAGTAAGTACCCTACACACTGCTGTATTATTGCTTCTCCTCTGAAACATTATTTCTTGATATGCACATTTAAGTCAGTTATTGCTACAGTAAAACTACATGAGAAATCATTCCCAGGCTCAGTGGTTTATCACAACTATTTGCTTCTGTTGTACATAACAATTTAGGTCTAGCACTCCTGAAACCACATGCATCAGGGGTCTCAAACTCGTGGCCCTCGGGCCATTTGCGGCCCTCCGTACAACATTTTGTGGCCCGAGGCCGGCCTTCAAATATCGCAGTATTCTCGACTATTCACTTACCGAATAATCGCAATAAAACTCTCATTAGTAAGAAAAAAATCGCATTAAATATTCACATACCCCAAGTAATTCCGTTCGAGGTATGCAAATATTTATTGCGATTTTTTGCGACTTTTTTTTTTTTACTAATGCGATCAAGTAAATTGAGTTTGAGACCCCTGACATTCATAAAGGGGTCATTTTTTCATCTACTACCTTAGTGGGTCTTGGGTCCACGTTTTGGAATCTACAGGTTGGGATTTGAACTACATATCCTACAGGGTTCTTATTATCAGGACAGACTGAAAGGATAGAGGCCCCTCAGAGGTTGGTCTGCTAGTGATCATCACAGGTGGGCAGAGTCTCCTGAAAGCTTCTTTATAGGTAAATATTTCAGTCAAAGTCACAAAGTCAGTGGGACAGAGGGGTCAAGATTTCATCTAAAGGAAAAAGGAGACCAAATAAAGATTTTCCAGTCATCCAAACTATTTAAAAACCAATATAATTTTTAAAATTGCCTCTGGATAAGTCATACAAGTTACTCTCTACTGTGCAAATGACAGATTTCTTAGTAAACAGAGTGCTTGGTGGACTATCCATGGTCCCATTACTGTTATGTTGCATTTCCACATCTTTCTCTCTCATTACACTGACCTCTTTGCAATTTTCCATGAAGGTTCGTGCTTTCTTTTCACACTGTTTTTTTTCCTTCTGGAATGTTCCTCTTCTGTTTCTATCCTTCAAGTCTCAGAAGCAACGTGTTATCTTTTCTCAGAGGATTTTCTGACACTGTTGAAGGGCTAGGATTGATGCCACTGATATTTATTCCCAGATACTTTATTCATAATTTTGGCACTATGTCCCAAATTTTAATACTGTGCCCTGGAGTTTGGACCAGTGAATGGTTCAATTTTATGTTCCTCATGTGCATTGATTGAATGAGGTTAGAATAATGATCGTGATTTTGTAAAATACTAGGAAAATTTGGAAGGAGAATCAAAGTTTGTGTGTGTGTGTGTGTGTGTGTAATTGTGCACACACCTACCTGGTGGCTTTGTGATTCCAGGGATTGAACCAAGGTGTTTCACATGCAAGACAAATAAATGCCTTAATTCCTGAACTGTCTCCCTGACCCCTTGTTTTGTTTTTGTTATTGTTACTGCATAAGTAGTTAAACGCCAGGGAAAGTTTTTCTTTTGGGTAAACAAATTATAATAAGAGTTGGGAATTCAAGAGTTCTTCATATAGAAAGTCTGGGAATCCAACAAAGGTGAGAAAGGTCAGGATCGAATTTCCAGTTAAACAACTGTCTGCCCAGAACTTGTATTGAAATTTGACCACAGACATTGGCCATTATCTTACTGCCAATAGTCATCTCAAATTGTGCACTTTAAAGTTCTCTCATAAATGATATATTTTCTTTTAGAAAAGCCTCATTTTTTCAAAGAAAAAGTCAACAGCTAAGTCCTATTTACATCATAGAAAATGTGTTTTCATTCAAAGGAGAAATGAGTATTTCTCCATAGTTTTATATCCTTCCTTCCAAACTTTTATTTGATAAAAATCATAAAAACTTTGAATATTTTTATTTGGGAAAAATAACTTGTCTTTTCAAATTGCTTGCCTCAGGAACAGCTGCATTTAAACTAGTTGACTAAGTGGTTTTTCATTTGGGAAGTTCTTTTTCTTTTGCTTCATAAAAAATTCTGTTTTGATATTTTAAAGGATAGCTCACAATCTCTATCTAAATTACTTGCTTGTTGTTCACTTTCATATGTTTCATATGTAAATAACAGTTGAACTACTGACTGCTGGTGTACAAGGATCTAGGACACTCTTCCACATGCTCTTTCCTAGAGAATAAATGAAAGATAGTCCCTGTGCAATTATACCACTTAATACATCACTTCACCCTGATCACCAAATCATGCCTCTGCCTGGCCACAGGGACCCTTTGAGAGTTGTCATATTTCTCCACTCCAAACCATTCAATTCAAAAGTAATTACAGACATTGCTACCTATATCAGACCAGAGTTGACCAGTTGAGCTTAGATTCTCTCCAACAAATATTCTGAAGAGATCCCAGAGAAGATCCAGAAAAGTTTCAAACTCACACATTAACAGGGGGTTTAAATAATTTAATGTGAACATCCACAATTAAATCAGAAAAGTTTCCATTTGAGGTAAATAAAGGCTTGACCCCCAAAAAACATACATCAAAAAACATACAAAGAAACATCAAGAAAACATACATCAAGAAACAGACATCAAGAAATATACAAAGAAAGAAGAAAAGAAAAAAGAAAGATAAAAAATTTTTAAAAAAGGAAGATAAATTTTATTGGATTTCATGCAACTGGCTCCTCAGTATACCTTCAAGCATGTCCAAAACTTGATGGGGAAATGGAGAAACTCCTGATGAAGCACCATGGTGAGAGAGTTTGCACAAAGGGCCATGTGCACCCATCATAATCAGACAGGAACTGGGTATTCATCTTCTACTGCCGATGAGATCAGAGATTTTCAAACAGCAGAAAAAATAAGTCTGAGTGGGAGATGACCGAGCACCAGGCAGAAGAAGCAATTAGCACATGGATCACCCACTCTCCAGTGGAAATTTTCTTCTTCAAATGATTATGAGCATCTGTGTATTGATGGCTATGCCTGTCTTTGGGGCCCATCAGTGATATTCAGAAACTTACAAAGATGAGCCTTTCCTCATCAACACGCAAAACTCAGCCTGAAAACAATGACCCATGTTTAGAAATCTCTTCTACTTGTGGAGGAAAAAGAACTCAAGCTACATTTTAAAAACTCATGTCGGAGAATTTAACTTGAGGTGATAAAGCGAGATTCCTTCTCTGATGTATTTTTTACACCAAATCACATGTTCCAATGATAGTTTTAAAAACCCACTTTACTGTATATCACCTTCATGACTTATTTCCTATATCTGTTTTATCTTTTCTTATTCCACCACTTGATATTGTTTCTGTAGATTTTGATCTGAGTGGAGATTATTCTTCCCCAGTTAATTCGGTAGATAGCAGAGCTGTGAAAATATCTCTGAAGATTTTCAGTTATGTGAAGGTTAGTGACATATAATCCAATGAAATATATTTGTAGTTTTAACTTGATGTTTTGAAAATCTCCAGAACAGGGGCTGGAGGGATAGTGCATGGGTAGATAGCTTTCCCTGCATGCGGCTGACCCGTGTTCAATCCCTGGTACTGCCATGAGTAATCCTGAGTGCAGACCTAGGAATAATCCCTAAGCAAAGCCAGGTGTGGCCCCAAAACAAAGTATATCCAGAAAGAAATTATGCAGGAGAAACAAACGTAAGGTCTAGTAAAAGTCAACTTTGATGTAAATCTGCTGCAATTTTTCAGGGGGAAAAGAAGGCCAATATAATAACAAACTGAAAGTGAATTGTTTATACTTATAGAAAACTTCTCAAACACAATACAGAGTTCTGCTTGCCTTAAGTATCCTCTGCTTAGTCCATCCTGATCACACTAAGTAGCTGACTTGGGAATTTATTTTTTTCACCCAGAACAATTCTTCCCTATCTCTTCTCTTCTTCAGATCATGTTCACACTTTTTTTTTTTTTTTGGTTTTTGGGCCACACCCGGTAACGCTCAGGGGTTACTCCTGGCTATGTGCTCAGAAGTCGCTCCTGGCTTGGGGGACCATATGGGACACCGGGGGATCGAACCGCGGTCCGTCCAAGGCTAGCGCAGGCAAGGCAGGCACCTTACCTGTAGCGCCACCGCCCGGCCCCCCATGTTCACACTTTTAAAAAGAGAACTGGGCATTGCTCTTGCCTGGAAAGTTTTTCCAAATCTCCAGACTAGGTTTGGCACTTTTGCTCTCTATGACCCTAATAAATTCCTTCTACTAAATCCTTTAGCAAACTGAATTTTATACTTTTCTCAGTTGTGAACTCCTTCCCTACAATATTGCCTTTAATTTCTTGAAACCCAACACTGTAAAAGCTTCCTGAAATAACTGCTCTTCTGTCTGTAAATTTTATTTTCCTTCTTGAGACAATGTATAACTAATTGGATTATTTGAGTTATTCCTGGAGGAAGGCTCCAAGGATCAGGATTAAATGCAGAGATAACATGTGAGGCAAGTGGTCTATCATTGAGCCGCATCCCGTGCAGCATTTAATATACTTTATCAGTGGGTCTGAGTTTATTTATAATCTTAATCAATCATTCCTAGTATGGATATTCATATACTAACCTGAAGAAATATAAATATCATTGATTTTAAGATCTTTTCCCAATTCTGCTGATGGATCATAGTATATGTACATCTCATTTTCCCTAAGTCAGAATAAAATGGATGAAGTTAGATATGAATACTAACTAGAGAGAGAGACTGAGCTTTAGACGGGCTGGTGTATCTAGCCATTTCCATGTGGCTCCCTAACTCAATATTTACACTTCGTAAGTGGGTATTTGCATGAATTAATCTTGGTTGTTAGCAGTCATAATATAGACTAAGAGACAATCAAAACCCTAATTTGATTTGTGATATTCTTTTAAGTTGGAGAACATGAAATTGAACTGAGTTAGAAGTACGTGAGTATCAGCAACTGCCTTTTCTGATGGTTTACTTGACATGAAAGAGTAATTGAAAATACATGACGGTGATGGGTGATAGATAGTTTGCATTAAGAAAGAAGGTAACTTGGAGAAAGATGGACTATATAAATGACTCTGCACATCTCCAATATTTTATAGTGACTGTGGGTAAATATTGATTTAGAAAATGCTTCATCTCCTCCAGCCTAGAATGCTTGTAACATAGAAAATATACATTGTTTAAAAAAAACAAAGATAAAATAATTAAGTGATTGTTGGTATGTGTGTATATTTTTCCTGGACTAATGAATTCTTGAGAATTGTATGGAAGATTTTCATATAAAATTCAGAAGCTTTAATTGAATTTTTTGTTTGAATAAATGCAATGGTTTAAATGGGTGTCATCAAGAACATGCTAGGTCCCAGAATATAGAGAGAAGGAAAGAAATTGAGAGGAGGAGGAGAAATACAAATATAAAAGGGTGGGATACAGTGGTCAATGGTTCTTGAGTACATTGGAGGTATTACGAAAGGATAGAAATAAATATCCAAGCCAGAATCAACAACAATGAAATCATGAGACTCAATACAACCAAAATTAAAAGCAGGCTATTTATGATGGCAGGCTGGGGTAGGGGTGGTGGTATGGGATGGTCTCTGGCAACATTGATGGATGGAGTTTGACCCTAGTGGTGGGTTGGTGCTGAAACATTGTATGTCTAAAGCCCAACTATGAAGAACTTTGTAAATAAGAGTGGTTTAAATAAAAATTTACAAAAAGAAGTTGGAGCTTATTATACTGTTTAAGTCAATGGATCTGGATCTTTCCCAAATGTCCAGGCCTGTCCTTTATCTGTGCACAGTGTCCCTAGGCCTGTCCTGTAATGTCCTGTGCAGTGTCCTGTCTTTTGCCATCTGTTGGCCTCCAGTGTCCAATGATTCTGTTTTGTCCCCATCTTAATCTATTCATTGTATGCTTCTCTAGTGTGAAATCTTATTACTGGTTCTCTTTAAGACTGTAACACAGCAGTTACCTCTATATTTCTGAGCCTCAGCTTTTCCTGGTGGTGCTTCTGTCCTGAAGCTTTACCCAGTCCTACTAAAAGAATGAGAGATGAAGAGAGTGAGAGAGAACAAGCCTAGCTGGGAGCTTCCTTTAATTGTGACTATCTCCCATTTCAGCCATTTCATTCTTTATTTCGATTGGATACCTCTGCAGTGGGTAATATTTCAAGTGACCAACCACATTAACTAGCTCATGTCATGAGCCTCTCATTTGCTCCCCTCTATCCTGAATTAAGGAAGAGTGGACCACATAGGGTGACAAATAGAACATCAATTTTCAGTTCTGATTTTTTCCCCTGCACTACAAGATTGCTGCAATGATTTATCCAGAAAAATAACTACATTTTAATCTTTGTCATCAATCAAGACTTTTGGAATTTCTTCCTGTAAATGAATTCTGCAGTATAGCTATTGAATTGATTGTCTCTTCATTATCCTTCCCCCTCCCAAAGGTTCTTGGCTTTGAGTAAAAATGAACCTGAGCATAAGAGAAACCAATGATTGGTTTTTTCAGAAAATACCACCAGAAATGGCCCATGTCTGTTTACAGCAAGACTATAGAAAGGAAATTATGGTGGTTGTGGCATTCACCTTCCCTGAGGGCTCCAGCAGCATACAAAGCTCTGTGTTAACACAGGACCAGGCAGCTTCCTCAGGCATCCTCTCCTACTGCTGCAAAGGCGGATGCCAAATGTGACCGCTGAGCCTTGGCCTTCCTTCTCGCACATTCTGTAGAGCATTTATTACCCAAATTCTGGACAATGAAGAATGTCTTTTAATTAACTTTCTTTCTCTCCGGTGAGGTCTCTGGGCCTTCCCTCCTGTTTCTATGGCTCCAATGACATACAGGAGCAATATGTCTGCTTGTGCTCAGATGGATATGGGGCAACTGTTCTTTGCCTACCCCTGTTCATAGCAGGCAGCTATGATGTGTGCCAAGTCAGCAATTCCAAGGAACCCAGTAAAAAAAATTGCTCCTAGCATTGAATTTCTAATACAGAAACAGGTGGCAAGAGGCCATATAACAGAAAAAGCCAAGTTAAGTCCAGTATATTTGAAGTCAAAGGTGGTCTATCCTATATGTTTAGTCCTCTTTCTCGTGCTCTTATCCGAGTGCAAGAAAATTGGCAACTGAAAACCTTTGTATTCATTACTGTAGTCCATGTTTGGAAAATGATGCGTGGCATGTAGCAAGGAGATCCTTACTAAATGTATAAATGAGAAAAATCCTTGCAAATGGGAGAAGGAATCCGAAGTACTCTGTCATTCATTCATGATTAGGGACTTACTCGATGTCATAGTGATAGGCCTGTCACATGAAAGCTGAATTTTGCCCGATTGAGTTTTTGAGTTTTTTAAGCCTAGAATGGTAAGAATTGGAACATGTTGGTAGATGCATAACCATAGTAAAAAACGTTGTAGCAAACTTGCTACAATAGACATACAATGCAGTTGGCCTACTACAAAGAGGAAGGGAGGGGCCTTTCTCTCCCAAAGATCTCAACCCTGAGAATGGAGTTTTAGTGAAATGAGCCAACACTGAGTAGCTAGCTATAGCTTTATTACACTTTAGCCTATAGAATAAGGTCAAACCTTATTAACCTGTACAGTAGGGGTATGATAGGATAATTAAGACTGATACAGAACTAAGGAAAATGATCCATTGCATGTAATATGGCATGTAACATTGCTTAACCTTATATATGTCTTGGTATTTTAACCTGTACAGTAGGGGTATGATAAGATTATTAAGACTGTTACAGAACTAAGGTAAATGATCCATTGCATGTAAATTTCAGGTCTGGCACATTTACATGCAGTAATTTCAATTTGAGAAGATTTATTGATATTCTGTTGAGAAACTGTTAAGTTTCTTACCATTTATCACTATGTCCCTTTGCTGATTTCTCTCACTGTGCTTTTTTTTTTAATCTACCCATCCACCCAAATGTACATCATTAACATGATGAAATACACAGTTATTTTGCTTCTCTTTATCTCAAAGTGCAGACAAATGACTGAATGCAGGTATTTCAGGCACATGGGCTCCTCACATAATTAGTTAAACCAAGGTTCTGGTCACAAATCTGTCCCCACCTCCATACATGTCTCCAGGGACAGTCTGGGTCAGGACTGACATTACTTTCTTTTTCCTGATCTGCTGTTAATTTTCTCAGTGCTGGGTGTGTAAAAGAAGGCTTGCTACATTTTCTATAAATAGCCCCAAGTCCCACTTTGAGGTATATGTGTATTTGATCTGAATGTGAACATTGCTGTACTGTAAACATTTCTAAGACTTGGCTGAGATGTTGTACAGCAGACCATGTGGGGCTGGTTTTGATTCCTGAGCATTATATGGTTTCTTGAGCATCCTCATTGGTACAGCCCTGGAGGTAGTCCCAGCATAGCTGGGTGTGGCTTACAGGGCACCTAGCACTGCTGGGATAGCCCAAATATCCCAAACACCTCAGTCCTAGAGCAACACATTCTCTGGCTTTTGTACTGAGTCACCAGCCAAGCAAACCATTGCCAGTGGAGCCCCTAGACCGCCTGAGCGCTTCTTGGAAGGCCAAAAACTTAAAAAATAAGGTATTTTTCTACAGTTGGAGAGATATAGAAGAATGGCATTGAAGTAGATAACCTTTCAGGTCTTGGCAATTACATCTGGACTGAGGTTTACCAGTTACATCTGGAGGAATGCTGACTCAGCTGGACTTTGCTGCCTGCATAGTCGTTACTGTGAACAGTACTTGACCTCTTTGGTCATGGCAACAGCCCACCTAACAGTTTTGAATGTGACCTCAGATTTGGTCAGCCTGGGCCATGCCACTCTCTGAGCAGCACCTAACAAATTCAGGCCGCCCAATTCTTGTACAGTTATTTCTGTAGTACTGGACCACTCCAAAGTGGGGTGCCAGGGCCCAAAGATATAGTACTGGAGTTTAGGCACAGCTGGGGGGTTCGCCCAGAGAAAACAAAAATTGGGAACTCTTTGGGACACTGAAGAGATAGTGAAAAGTTTAAGGTACTTACTTTGCAAATGGCAGACTCTAGTTCAATTCTAGACAGAAAATATGACTTCCTGAGAGCTGCCAGAAATGGCACCTGAGCACAGAACAAGGAATAAGCCTTGAACACCACCAGGTTTGTCACTCAAAAATACTAATAATTAAAAAAATGGAAACACGTTTAAATAGGTTCAATCTGTGTGTGTGTGTTGCCATGTAATAAACCCAGGATGTCATGTCTGAGATGTTCTATAGCACTTAGGTACATCATTGCCTCTTGGAAAAGGCCAGTTTTCATACTTCCTGTTTTGTGTGTCTAGTTGCTATCCACAATCTAAAATTGTGTCCTTGATCTGCTGCCTCAGCTGTTCTCAGGGACATGTTCTGCCCATCCCAACCTATTTCTTGATGTCTGGAAAGAGGCCAGGAGCTCATCTTTCTCAGGAGCTCATTCCAGCTGACCCATGTTTTCTTGTACTCTTCCTAACTGCCTTCATCATGTAACCTTCACCACCCCCTGAAACGTGCAGTACACCATCAGTAATTTGGGAATGAATCATCTTAGTGAACTTGTTCAGTTTCTTTTGCTAGCACTTATATATCTCCTGTTCAACATTAGCCAATGACACATGAATTATGCATCATTTTATTATTTATCCTTTATAGTTGAACCTGTCAAAACCAAATGTCTACCTTATTATTTTATTTCTACCTACAGACTGAGTAGAACTTCTAACACTCTGGAATGTTTAAGACTCTTCTACTGTACTAGATTAGCACACAAAATACAGATTGTTAACCTCATCCAAAGGATTGAGCAAGAATGGGGTATTTATTGAATTTTTTTATATTTTAAATTTAATCAAACAAATGTGACTTGCAAAATTCTTGATAGTTGCATTTTAGATATAGAATGTTCTAGCATCAATTCCAACACCAGTGTCAACTTTCCTCCTTTAGTGTCCCCAGTTCAATCTCATATCATACCCACCCCCTTTTAAACCAGCCACTACGATAGAAACATTATAAAGTTTGGTGGCTGTAGTTGAGATCTCATGTTTTCAGAGTTGTCAAGCTTGTGGTTTGATATAAATCTATAGCACTCCTCCACATTACCCATGTACTGAGGCCTTTGTCCTGCTCCCTTTTGACTTCCCATTCTCATCATCTCCCCCCTTCAATTTCCATTCTTTCCTGTCATATTTATGCCTATATCCTGAGGTCAACAGTGGTATAGGCTCTCCCCTTTAAAACCTTGAATTCAACTTGTCTAGCAATTCTATATACCATAGATAAGTGAGGTAATCCTGTGTTTGTCCTACTTCTTCTGGGATGGATGTATTTTAACAAGTCAGATGATGGGTCCATTTTGAGTAGAATCACACTTTGAGTAGAACTGGCCTAAATCACAGATGTTCCATCTTTTGACAATTTATTCTTGGATTTCAGCCTGAGCATTGACTTGGTTTTCTTTGTTTTAGTGCTAGATATTTTTTCCAGTCTAAAGAGAATTCATTTTATTTTCACCATTTCATTTAAAACCCAAGATCCTGAAAATGCAGAAACACTTGGTAGAATTTTTGGGTTCTAGTTGTTAGCTCAATAGACTATATTTGAATAGACATTTGAGCCTTCCTCAAATGCATTATGTCATCCTTCTGAGCATTGCAGAGAGAACTGATATTATATTTTTCAGTTTAAAGTCAAATGAGGCCTTTAGTGTGGCAGTCTTGTCATTACTCTGACCTGAGAGGATTCCAGAAGTATGACTAAAAGCTCTGGAGCTAGTGAAAGTCCAGTGGTATGGTGTGGTATTGTGTGATGTGTAGTGTAGTGGGCCATGGTTTCTGTTCCCGGGCTTAAGCACTTGGGCTCTGTGCTCGTTCTTCTAGAAGGCCACATTCTAAAGTGAGATTTACTTTTAGAGAAATAAATCATTAGTCATTAAACTTTGAAACTTCTTTTTCCCTTTGGTGAATTTTAAGCATATGATCTGTGAAAGAAACTTTTCAGGCAGTTAGACAAAATGGTAGAATGATTACAGCTTTGCACTGTGAACAAATTAGTCTCTTACAGAAAAATACAGGCTCACACAGCAGTTACTATGACCAGCCCTCTGTATGAATCAGTTTTTTCTTTCACATAGAATTCTAGTATCCCTGTCCTGTTACCTACAAAACTAACCTTATGAAAATTGATGCCTTATCTTGGGGTCATAACCAACTGTGCTTAGGGCACACGCCTAGATCTGTACTCGGATTATTCCTGGAGGTGCTTAAGGGACCCATCTGTGGTTATGGGAATGAAACTGAGGTCAGCTGCATGTAAGGCAAATTCTTTAAGCCCTGTACAATTTCTCTGGCCCTTAAAAACTGATTTTATTAGACACTAAATGTGCTGACCCTGTCAGCTGACAAAAGTCTACTTCTGTTCACTTAGAGACCTAGAATGTTTCCCCTGTTGATGACCAGGAAGGAATGGACATGATAATCCAAGAGAGCTTTATTCCTTCTAACTTTATATAGCACCAAAAGAGGGAGGGACTGGAACATCTGAAGAGTCATAGGACATAGCCTGGGGTGCAGGTGAGGCACTGTTGAGAAGTTTAGAATGAACAATGGGGCTTAGAAGTGCCCTGGGGTAACAACACATTAATAGGTTTTATCTCCTTTAACCAGAGCTCTTTGTGAGGGAGTATGGATGGCCCAACATCAAGCCCAGTTAGGAATCTTGGGGGATGACACCCCTCTTTGTGCTGTACATCTCCATCTCTTGTCAAGTGGTTCAGGAAGGGAGGGCATGCTTGCTCTTTGAGCCCATTTAACAATTTCATAATGGAATTTTAGTTTTTCTATATTTTATAAAAGCAATGGGATTTTCAAAATTATTTATAATTGTGTTTTAGACATACAATGTTGTAGTACTGATCCTACAACAAATGTTAACTACCCTCCACTATAATTCCCAGTTTCCCTTCTATTCCTGATTCCCTGCCACTTCTGCCTGCCATCATGATAGGCAGCTTTGTAAGTTTGGTTGTTGGTTTGGGTCTTATAGTTTCAGTGTTGTTGACACTGTGATTTGGATATTTAGTTCTACCCCTCCTTAACAACCCCTGAATCTTCTTGACTCTGCCCCCCTCTTTACATTCTTCTCCTCCCCTCCACTCTATTTATTTCCTTCTCCTCCCTATACTCAGGGACCAAGGATGATCTAACATGATATCTGTTGGTGTACCTAGCTGAGACCCTGGATTTGGGTGTAGATACCTAAGACCCACCCATTTCTGGGAGGGGTCTTGGGAACCGGATAGTAGGTGTGACCTTACCTGCAAGACCCGGCCCATTCCTGGGAGGGGTCTTGGAAAAGTTAGATAAGCCTTGGACTGAGGGGATTCGGGCCCTTTTCTGCGCTGCTGAGCGCTCTGGCTTGTGGGCCTCTGTGTTCTGGTCTTTGACCAGCATGGAGCCCAAAGGAAAGATGGCTGAAAGAAGTTTAGATGCAGGGCCAACAATAACTAGTGCTTGAAAGGTTATGAGTAGGCCACACACATGTGGTGGATAGGGCATGAATAAAGTTGTTGCTTCCTGATGCCTGCCTGTAAGTGAGTGACTTCGCTTTTCACCTGGGCCTGGGACCCGCCGGCTGAATGGGGGATGAAGCCACGTGGCTGGGGCCTAAGCACAAAGGCCTCCATCCTTCACCATCCAGCTCCATCGTTAATTATTTAATGCTACAATATCTTCCAGTTCCATTCATGTTGCAGTGAAAGGCATAATTTTATCATTCCTTATAGTTGTGTAGTATTCAATTGTGTATATGCACCACACATTCATGATCCACTCATCTGTCTGGTTGTAAAGGTTGATTCTAACTCTTAGCTATTGTACTGAGTACTGCAGTGCATAATGGTGTGCAGAGATTCTGTTGAATAAATATTCTTTTTCATTTGGCTTTGTTCTGTTCCACACCACAATCATCTTCAAAAATTATTTCTAGTGGTAATCAGTGAACCATATCAAGGATCAACTTGGGTTGGCTTCATGCAAGGGAAATGCCTTACCTAATGTTCTAGTGATCTGGTACAAGAATGAATATTTTACCACCCTTGGAATAAATCCGCCAGAATGTTATTGTGCCACTTCCTTAAGAAAGACCTTAAGAGATGAAAATTATTTACTTTCTTCCTTGCTGTGAGGAAACCTAAGCAGCTTTGTAAAGGGCTTACTAGGAGAAGAATTGACACCAAGGTTGCAGCACCTGAATGACTGTGAAAAATTGATCCTTCTGAACTGCCTCAGTTTCTTTTCTGTGGCACAAAGATACCATCCTGTAACCATTCTCACACCACCTTGGAGATTCAGGAGCATTCTCAATAGCTAAAGTTAAAGAAAGCCAGTTTGTGTTCACAGTACAATTTTAATCTTTGGCTCAGGTCATGAATCATGCCAAATCTATGCCATTAGTGCTAAAAATGCTTTATTTATATAGTTTCATTTACTTATTGGGAGGTTTTGTGGTCACACCCAGATGTGCTCAGAACTTATTCCTGGCTGTGTATTAAGGAATTACTCTTAGAGGTGCTTGGGGCTACCATATGCAGTGCCTGGAATCCAACCACGTTCAACTGTGAACAAGCCAAGTGCCTCAGTCTTTACACTACCTCTCTGTTCCCTATTATTATTTTATTTATTTGTTTTGGGGGGAACATCTGGTTGTGCCCAGAGCTTTCTCCTGGCTGTTTTTAGGAAATGCTTCTGGCAATGTTCAGGGAACCATAAGTGGTGCCAGGGGTTAAACCCAGGTTCGTTGCATGCAAGGTTATCGACTTACCTGCTCTAATTCTCTTTTCCTTATTTTAAACACATTTTATTCTCAAGCACTTCATATCTGTCTTTTCAGGCTGCTGAATTTATACTCTGAAGGTATAATATAAATAAATGTGTACAAATGGAGGTTACAAATGTGAGAAACAAAGAGTGGCATAGACTAATAAGACTTAAGAAATTAAGATTTTGCTCTGGGATGTAGGTCAGTGGTAGAGTACATGCCTCAGATGGCCTTGCATTCTCTCTTCAGCACTGCAAAACCAATCCCTCTACCCACGTACTGACCACCACCCACCCACCCACCAACCAGACAACTAGTTAACCAACCAACCAACCAACACCAGCCAGCCAACCAACCAATCAACCAATCAACAAGACAACATACAAACAATAAAGCCAAAGGGGCTATTTGAGAGTCTAGTCTGTTTCTATGACCTTTTACTGTAGTCAACCAGAAAACTAGAGCACATATACATTAGGCATGTGTTCTGAGTTTACTGACATTTTAATAATCTTTATTACAGTAGCTTTAAAAAGGATGAACTTTTGCTTAGAAAAATAGAGATGAGTATTTTTTAGTCTGCAAATATGTATTGGCTGCCCACAGAGAGTTGAATAGATACATCATGATATATATTTTGCCAGAAGGATAGCCTCAAGCTCCAAGAACCACCTGCTTACATTGAAACCTATCATTTGAATTAAATTGCATGCATAATTTCAGATGATTATAGCATCTCAAAGAATCTCAGAAACAAATCCATTCCTTCTCACTGGGCAGAAATAGGCAGATACTCCACAACAGTAAAGAACGTAACCCATTTTAAAGGGGCATTTTAAACCTATCTATCTGTATCAGCAACAATGTAGTTGGCTAATATAAATGCAAAGATTTTACAAATATTGTTTAACAATTCATGAACCTAGTGTTTAATATATTCAGAATAGACTAGCAGGTTTTTCATAGGAAGCGATCAAACAAATTTCTTTACTCTCACCAATGTGTCTTCTCCTCATGTTTCATATCAGCTTTGGAAACAATCAATACTACATAGTAAAGAGATGTAGCTAAGCAGATAATGGACTGGAATTAGATAAAATTAGCCTGGGCAGACCTGGACATACCATCCGGGCAGATTATTCTTATATATTGTTTAATCTGATAGCTACTAACTTGAATTCAATAGTTTTAAGATGCTGAATAACAGGGGAAACACAATTGCCTTTGGAAGGAGGGAAAACAAACAGAGAAATGGTAGAATCTGTAACCACAGAGGGAAATAAACATTTTTGTAATATTTAAAAGATTTATACTCAGGGAGATATTTTCAAAAACTGTGCAGAAACCCCGGGCCACCCCTGATGATAGATATTCACACAACTGAGCCAGGAGAGTCAATGCATGGGCCTGTAGATGAAACTATGTAAATCCAGTGGAGCTCAGGGCACATCCAGAGCTACTTTAGTTAATGCTGTAAAGGAGGCATGCAGTAGTGGAGACTGAACTCATGGACTTGTGTAGCAAAGCATGCATTCCAATCCTTCAAACTATCTCTAACTCTTTGCAGTTTTTCAACTGCCTTTTTTAATCTCCAGTTACTCACTTCTGGTTTTGTGTTCAATGGTCACTCCTTGAGGGATTCTAGGTAAATACATGTGATGCTGGGTATTTTTTAATTGAGAGCATTCTGCATTATAAGTTCTTTTTTTTTTTTTTTTGTGGTTTTTGGGTCACACCCGGCAGTGCCCAGCAGTGCTCAGGGGTTATTCCTGGCTCCAGGCTCAGATATTGGCAGGTATGGGGGACCATATGGGACGCCGGGATTCGAACTGATGACCTCCTGCATGAAAGGCAAACGCCTTACCTTCATGCTATCTCTCCAGCCCCGATGCATTATAAGTTCTTAATAGTTATATTTTAGGTATATATAGTGACAGTGAATTAGGGCCATTCCCACCACCATTGTTGACCTCCTGCCACCAAAGTTCCCAGCATGCATTCCATACATTCTTCCTTAGTCCCCTGCTCTACCAGCATACATATGGCTCAAATTAACCATTAAGCTTGCTTACTGAATTACATGTAAATAAATTATTTTGGGTTTCATTGGCATCTATGTTGAAGGGAAATCAGGGAAAGACAGAGAGGCAGAATAACAAAACTCAGAGCCACAAACTAGAGGGTCTTGGTTTATGACCCAATTTGCAACTCTTTTATAATTAAGCGCTTCTTTATATCCTAATTTTTATGAAGTACAATAGAGGTAATGAGACCTCCTTTCTCTGAGTGAGGAAGTTATCTTGATGAGTAAATGAGAATTTGGACAAATAATGTTTACAAATAGAAAATTGATAGTAGGGGCCTGAAAGATAGCACATCCGTAGGGGATTGCCTTGCACCCAGCCGATTCAGGACAGATGCTGGTTGGAATCCTGGCATCCCATGTGGTCCCCGGAGACTGCCAGGAACAATTTCTGAGTACAGAGCCAAGAGTAAACCCTGAACAACATCAGGTGTGACCCCCCCCAAAAAAGAAAATTAATAGTATATTAATAGATATTACTATTATATTCTTTTTTGGGTTGTTCTTTTTCTTTATGCTCTGTGCCAGTCTCTGGCATGAAATAATATCTCATTGTTTTAATTTGCATCTCCCTGATGATTAGTGATGTGGAGCATTTTTTTCATGTATCTTTTGGCCATCTGTTGTATGGTGGGTTCCTCTATCAAGATGAAGGTGTGAGAAGAAACTCTTCCCTGAATTTTATCCCCCATCCCCAGACCATCTCAAAAGGCTTAAAGTGGCATATCTATATTTTTCTGTATATTTCTGTAGATATATTTCAATAATAGTTATAATTCTTAATGTTTATTTTCATATGTAGAGGTTGCTTCCCCAATCACTTTTTTGGATCTCCTTAGAAAATTCTAGTAGATAAGTCTCACTTGGAATCTGAATTCAGGTTAGAACCAGGGTATATAAATTGTATAAGTTGTTATTTGTACCCCATATGCACCAATAGTATCATGTGGCATTGTTCCTTTTGGCATAAGCACACTAAAATGGGGGAAATCTTAAATATAGAAAGAAGTTCTTATCTAATACGAATAGGAACTCATAAAAATTTTTTTTTATTTAAACACCTTGATTACATACATGATTGTGTTTGGGTTTCAGTCATAAAAGGAACACCACCCATCACCAGTGCAACATTCCCATCACCCAAGTCCCAAATCTCCCTCCTCCCCACCCAACCCCCGCCTGTACCCTAAACAGGCTCTACATTTCCCTCATACATTCTCAATATTAGGACAGTTCAAAATGTAGTTATTTCTCTAACTAAACTCATCACTCTTTGTGGTGAGCTTCCTGAGGTGAGCTGGAACTTCCAGCTCTTTTCTCTTTTGTGTCTGAAATTTATTATTGCAAGAATGTCTTTCATTTTTCTTAAAACCCATAGATGAGTGAGACCATTCTGCGTTTTTCTCTCTCTCTGACTTATTTCACTCAGCATAATAGATTCTGTGTACATCCATGTATAGGAAAATTTCATGACTTCATCCCTCCTGACAGCTGCATAATATTCCATTGTGTATATGTACCACAGTTTCTTTAGCCATTCGTCTGTTGAAGGGCATCTTGGTTGTTTCCAGAGTCTTGCTATGGTAAATAGTGCTGCAATGAATATAGGTGTAAGGAAGGGATTTTTGTATTGTATTTTTGTGTTCTTAGGGTATATTCCTAGGAGTGGTATAGCTGGATCGTATGGGAGCTCGATTTCCAGTTTTTGGAGGAATCTCCATATTGCTTTCCATAAAGGTTGAACTAGACGGCATTCCCACCAGCAGTGGATAAGGGTTCCTTTCTCTCCACATCCCCGCCAGCACTGTTTGTTCTCATTCTTTGTGATGTGTGCCATTCTCTGTGGTGTGAGGTGGTATCTCATTGTTGTTTTGATTTGCATCTCTCTGATGATTAGTGATGTGGAGCATTTCTTCATGTGCCTTTTGGCCATTTGTATTTCTTCTTTGTCAAAGTGTCTGTTCATTTCTTCTCCCCATTTTTTGATGGGATTAGATGTTTTTTTCTTGTAAATTTCTGTCAGTGCCTAGTACATTTTGGAGATTAGCCCTTTGTCTGATGGGTATTGGGTGAATAGATTCTCCCACTCAGTGGGTGGCTCTTGAATCCTGGGCACTATTTCCTTTGAGGTGCAGAAGCTTCTCAACTTAATATATTCCCATCTGTTAATCTCTGTTTTCACTTGCTTGGAGAGTGCAGTTTCCTCCTTGAAGATGCCTGAAGTCTCAATGTCCTGGAGAGTTTTGCCTATGTGTTGTTCTATATATCTTATGGTTTGGGGTCGGATATCGAGGTCTTTAACCCATTTGGATTTTACCTTTGTACATGATGTTAGCTGGGGGTCTAAGTTCAATTTTTTGCAAGTGGCTAGCCAGTTGTGCAGGAACTCATAAAAATTTTATAGTGCAGAGACACCTTTCACACTGAATATTTGTCATTGGGTCTTGACTTGGGCCTCAGTTGATCAGACATCGACCACCCATACCTGTATTTGGAGTCTAATATGAAAAAGCACCAAAATGCAAATTTTAACACAATATATTCTAGTTTCATCCATGTTGCTACAAATTGCATGACTGTATCATTTCTTACCTTTATGTAGTATTCCACTTCTTCATGATCCACTCGTCTGTTTTGGGCATCTAGGTTAATTCCAAGTCTTAGCTTTTGTACTGAGTGCTGCAATGGATACCCGTGTACATACTTGCTTTTGGATGAATGTTTTTCTGTCCTGAGCCGATAGCCCGAATTCGTTCTGCTAGAGCTGCTTTCGACCTGACTGAAGTTTGTGGGTGGGGTGCCCCTAGGAGGATCTTGTGTGTCCGTGGGGATTTCCAGGGGTCCCAAGGGTGCCCCCACTGAGCTAGGATCTACAATTATATTCTTATGAATGAAAATTTATGTAAAGTATGTTATTGCTGTAGGCTTAGATTTTGTGCCTATTTTTTTTTTAAAAAATCACAAAATCAGGTAGATGGCTCCGAGGATTGAAGAACATGTCTTTCATGAGATCAAGAGATCAGTGCATAGCTTTGCATGCCCCCGCAAATGCTGGATATGGTTCTGGTAGCTCTCAGTGCCACCAGATCTTCATTTTAATCACCTGGACCAAGTGGCTAAGTACCATTAGAAATAGCCCCTGAACCTTTATGAACATTTATTAGGTGCCTCTTCCCCCCAAAAAATCCTATATAGTTTCTGTAGTACATTCCAGAAGTTTATAATAATTTAGGACCAGCAATTAGACTTAGCAGACTGGATAGTCTCTGTTGCAACTACTCAAATGTACTTTTTCCCTTTGTCTTGTTATTTATTTATTTATTTACTTATTTATTTTTCTTTATTTAAACACGATATTACAAACATAATTGTAGCTGGGTTTCAGTTATAACAAGATCTTCTCCCTTCACTCGTGCAACCTTCCCATCACCAATGACCCATCTCTTCCCTTCCCCAACCCTCGCCTGTATTTGAGACAGGAATTCTACATCCCTCACTCACTGACATTGTTATGATAGTTCTCAGCATAGTTATTTCTCTAACTGCACTCACCACAAAGAGCTTCATATCTTGAGCCGGTCCTTCCTGCCCTCATCTCTGGGAATTATTTCAAAGTCTTTAAGTTTTCCTAAAACCCATAGATGAGTGAGAATATTCTGTGTCTCTTTCTCTCCCTCTGACTAATTTCACTCAGCATAATAGATTCCATGTACATCCATGTATAGGATAATTTCATGACTTCATCTCTCCTGAGTGCTGCATAATATTCCATTGTGTATATGTACCAGTTTCTTGAGTCATTCATCTGTTGAAGGACATCTTCATTGTTTCCAGTCTGGCTATTTGTAAAAAAAAGTGCTGTTATGAATATAGGAAGGAAGTTTTGTATTGGATTTTTGTGTACCTAGGGTATATCCCTAAGAGTGGTATAGCTGGATCAAATGAGAGCTCAATTTTCAGTTTTGAAGGAATCTCCATATTGTTTTCCATAAAGGCTGGACTAAATGGCATTTCCACCAGTAGTGAATGAAAGTCCCTTTCTCCCCACATCCCTGCCAGCACTGATCATGTTCTTTGTGATGTGTGCCTATCTTCGTGGTGTGAGATGGTACCTCATTGATGTTTTGATTTTCATCTCCCTGATGATTAGTGATGTGGAACATTTTTTTCATGTGCCTTTTAACCATTTGTATATCTTCTTTGAGAAATTATTCATTTCTTCTCCCCATTTTTGGTGGGGTTAGATGTTTTTTCTTGTCAACTTCTGTCAGTACCTTGCACATCTTAGATATTAGCCCCTTATCTAATGAGTATTGGGTAAATAACTTCTTCAGTTCTGTGGGTGGCTTTTGTATCCTACACATTATTTCCTTTGAGGTGCAGAAGCTTTTCAGCTTAATATAGTCCCATTTGTTTATCTCTGCTTCAACTTGTTTGGAGTGCTGTTTCTTCATTGAAGATGCCTTTAGTTTCAATGTCCTGGAATGTTTTGCCTACTTGTTGTTCTGTATATCTTATGGTTTCAGGTCTGATAGCAAGGTCTTTAATCCATTTCCACTTGACCTTGGTGCATGGTGTTAGCTGGAGGTCTGAGTCCATTTTTTTTTTACAAGTGGCTGACCAGTTGTGCCAACACCACTAGTTGAAGAGGCTTTCCTTGCTCCGTTTTGCATTTCTTGCCCCTTTATCAAAGATTAATTTATTGAAAATCTGTGGAGAATTCTCTGAATACTCTATTCCACTGAGCTGAGGTTCTTTATTTATTCCAGTACTGTGCTGTTTTAATAACTATTCCTTTGTAATACAATTTAATTTAATTTATATGCCTTCCATATACCTTTTCCCAAGGGTTGCTCTAGTTATTCTTGGGTGTTTATTGTTCCAGATGAATTTCAGGAGTGTTTGATCCACTTCTTTGAAGAATGATATGGGTATCCTTAGATGGAGTGCATTAAATCTGTACAATGCCTTGGGGAGTATTGCCATTTTAATAATGTTAATCCTCTCAATACATGAGCAGGTTAAAATGCCCTCATTTCTTTGTATCCTCTTTTATTTCTTGAAGTAGGGTTTTGTAGGGTTGTTTGTATAACTCCTTCACATCATTAGTTAAGTTGGCTTCAAGATATTTGAGTTTGTGTGGCACTAATGTAAATGGGATTTTTTAATATCCGTTTCTTCTCTAACATTATTGGTGTTTAAGAAGGCCATTGATTTTTGCGTGTTAATTTTGTAGTCTGCCACTTTGCTATATGAATCTATTGTTTCTAGAATTTTTTTGGTAAAGTTGTTAGGGTTTTCTAAATATAGTATCATGTCATCTGCAAACAGTAAGAGCTTGATTCTTCCTTTCCTATCTGGATGCCCCTGATGCCCTTGATATCTTTTTCTTGCCTAATCGCTGTGGCAAGAACTTCCATGTTGAATAGTAGTGGTTAGAGAGGGCAGACTTGTCTTGTACCAGATTTTAGAGGAAAGGCTTTTAGTTTATCTCTATTAAGAATAATATTTGCCTCTACTATATTGAGAAAAGTTCCTTCTATTCCCATCTTGATGAGAGTTTTTATCACGAGTGGATGTTGGACTTTATCAAATGCTTTTTCTGCATCTATTGATATAATCGTATGGTTTTTATTTTTCTTTTTGGTGATGTGGTGTGTATTATGTTGATTGATTTATG
This sequence comes from Suncus etruscus, assembly GCF_024139225.1. NCBI lineage: Eukaryota > Metazoa > Chordata > Mammalia > Eulipotyphla > Soricidae > Suncus > Suncus etruscus. The sequence continues at coordinate 15,044,599 of NC_064868.1, read as the reverse complement.
TATGTTAAACCATCCTTGCATTCTTGGGATGAAACCTACTTGAACGTGGTGAATGACCTTCTTGATGAGGCCTTGGATCTTGTTTGCCAGAATTTTGTTAAGGATCATTGCCTCTGTGTTCATCAGGTATATTGGTCTGTAGTTTTCTTTTCTTTTACTTTCTTTCTTTCTCTTCCTTCATTCTCTCTTTCTTTCTTTTTTCTTTCTTCTTCTGTTCTTCCTTCCTTCCTTTCTTTCTCTCTTTCTTCCTCCCTTTCTTCCTTCCTTCCTTCCTTT